>NW_020954671.1:6268814-6281158 GCF_900497805.2 Vombatus ursinus | reverse complement strand
AGAAGAAGAAGAAGAAGAAGAAGAAGAAGAAGAAGAAGAAGAAGAAAACAATCCTGGATCATAGTGCTGAAAGACTATGGAACCTTTGATTAAAAAACATATTTACCAAGGCCAGCTGCAATGGCTCATGAAAAAAAGGAAAATGTTCCAAAATGATGGATCAATATGAACTGTCCAGATCCTTGAGTACCTCTTCATGGCACCTTTGGCATTGGGTTTTAATTTTAATGACTGAAAATTCAAATGATGATTTAAAAAAAAACAGAATCAATGCCATATAAATTACTGAACTAAATGGACTAAACCTATGATTTAAATATAGTAGGAATTTCAATGCACAACAATGAAGTTGGTACTCTTCTCTTCACAGAACTGTGAAAGATCACAATGGAAGAGGATATTATGGGACTTTGGAATTAGCAGGATCTAGTGAACATTCCAAAATCAAGAAAATGCCAGACAAAACTGAAACTGAAACAGAATCATTAGGACAATTAAAGATTACTGAGTTAGAGGCAGAACAGACCTGAAGAGATTGTCTACTCCCACTGCTTTCTTTGACAGGACACATTAGTCATCTTTGTCTTTAGCTGGTTCCTTTTCTCTGAGAGCTGCTTTCTCTCAAGTCCTCCCAGAACTGTAAGCTTTTGCCCAAGTACTTTTCTCTGAAGAGCTACTTTTTTCTAAACTGTGTTTCTGCTCCTGTCTCCAAATAAAACTGTCTAAATCTGAAAGAGGCAGCACCTTACAGGCAGATGAGAACACCCAGACCTTGTCTAAGGTCATAGATATTAACTGAAAGAGTTGAGATTCAAACCCAGGTCTTTTGCTTAACAAGAAGGTTGACTTAAAGAAAAGTGATATTACAAACAATATGTTCCTATGTTAAAATTGTCAAATATTCATACTTTAAAAGATTTAGGAAAAGAACTTAGGGGCCATTGAGATTCTCTCTGAGACCTTCTTCTCTGCTTTCTCCGTGTGCTCTTTTTCTTGATCTCATCAGTACCCCTGGTCATAGATGATGCCCACAGCTGGCATCTAGTCTTTTTCTTGAGCCACAGTCCTGTACCACCAATTGTCAAATTGATATTCCCACAAGCATCTCAAGCTAAACCTGTCCATGACTCGTTTTCTTCCCCTCTCCTCCAATCCTCCTCCCTTTTTTTCTGACTTCCCTTTGTCTACTTAGGGCATAATAAGTGTCCCTTGGTCATCATGAGCCTCAATTCTCCCTTTTCTCTTTTTACCACCTATATCCAATCAATTGCCACCACCATAACATATCTCACCTTTGTGAACTTTTCTTCTTCATCACTATCCACATGGACTACTGCAAAAATCTAACTACACCATCTGCATCCAATCTCTCTCCAATCCATCCTCCACATAGCTTCTTGTTGTTATTAGTCATATCTGACCCTTTTTGACTTCATTTGGGGTTTTCTTGGCAAAGATACTAGAGTGGTTTCACATTGCCTTCTCCAGCTCATTTTACAGATGAGGAAACTGAGGCAAACAAGGTTAAGTGACTTGGCAAGGTCACACAGCCAGGAAATGTCTGAGGTCAGATTTGAACTCAGGAAGATGAGTCTTCCCAACTCCAGGCCTGGCATGCTGTGCATTATTGTGCCACCTAGTGGCCAAATTGATATTCATAATGCACGGGCCTGAACATGTCACCAGCCTGCTTAAGAAGTGCCAGGGGCTCTCTAGGGTCACATGGAAACTTCTATAGGTTCACATACAAACTCCTCTGTTCAAAGTCTGTATGATCCCACTCCAGGCTAACTTTCCACCCTTATCACATATTACTCTCCTTCACACACTCTACATTCCAGTCAAACTGGCCTAACTGCTATTCCTCATATATCAGATCCCATCTCCCATCCCCGAACCTTTGTACAGGCTGACCTTCATGTCAGTAACATACTTCTTCTTCATCCACATCCTAGACTCCTCCAAGGCTCAGCTCAACTTCTACATACTGATAGACCCTAGGAAGCTAGTATATACCCAAAATTACTTTACACTTTCTTTGTGTGTATTTCCTTTGTTTCCAGGAGGGAGGGAGAGAAGGATTAGAAAGCATTTATTAAGCACCTATTATGTGTCAGACATGATGATAAATGCTTTACAAATATCTCATTTGATCCTCACAATGACCCTGGGAGCTATTATTATCTTCATTTTAGGGTTGAGGAAACAGAGGCAAATAGAGATTAAATGACTTGCCCAGGGTCACGGAGCTTGTAAGTGTCTGAGGCTGGATTTGATTAGTGAAGTTGCCTTCCTGACGCTTGGGTCCTATCCTCTATCCATTTGCCAAGTAGCTGCTTTAAAAGAAGGCAGCATTAAAAAACATATAGTATCCACATAAAAATAACAACTAGCATTAATAGTACTTTAAGTTTTTATAAAATGCATTACAAATACTGTTATCCCCATTTTACAGATGAGGAAATTTAGGCAGGCAGTGATTAAGTGACTTAGCCATGGTCACATAGTAAGGATAGATTTGAACTCAGATCTTCCTGACTCTAGGTCCAGGGGTCTATTCACTGCACTACCTAGCTGCCTCTATGAGAGAGGCTATCTTCTTTCATCAGGTGGATTCCTCTAATATACCTACTACCAGCCATTATGTTTCTAAGATGCTGTGGCTTCTGGCCAAGGCCCTCAGTCTCCCTGGAATAAACCAAGCCTGTCTATGAAACTGGGTGATATAAAATTATTCCATTTTCTCTAAGAACTAAATGATGTCATTTCTGTCTGGTAAGGATGTTTATGCCTGCCATCTCATCCCAATATTAGCAGTTATCAGGTGCGTTTATGTAAGTCTCAGCTAGAGAAATGCAATGGTCCTTTGTCAGGGACATAATGGTAAAAGTACAAAATCAGGCAGCTGGGAGAAATCTATTTGGTGGCCTGCAGATTGCTGAACATTACACTCTGTCTTCCAACTAAACCCAATTATACACACATTTCACCGATGGCTGTCAGCCAACAGTAAATCAGAAGGTTATGCCCTGCTGAGAACATTAGGAGCTGTAAGTACGTCAAACTTTTGGGCTAGGCCAAGTGATATTTTCTTTGACTATTTGTTACTAAAGCCAACTGGGTGGATTTAATTGTTTGTTTCATTAATAGCAAAAAAAAAAAATTCTAAAGCCCAGCTTAGCTAAGAACAGAGAGGAAAGAGTAGAGAGTACCTTACCAATAAGGTGGCCACAAGAAGATAATTTCTGTTTTGTCCCCAGCAGCAAAGTTATAGTCTACACAGGGAGAGAGTGTAGAGTGTGTTCACCCCTCCCCCAGTGAAGATCACAGATCCATGAAGTGTTGGAATAACATTAAAATAAAACACATACTAATGATCATCACTAAATAAACCATTTATTTGAGGACAAAAGTAACCACTTCAGGAATCACTAATTTGATAAAGATTATTTCTCATTAACTGATCTATACTTAATGTTAAGAATAATACGTATGTAAACTAGTATTGATAGAAAGGCAATTAATCGATACTCACTTATTAAACACCTACTATGTGCCAGGAACTATGCTAGGTTCTAGAGATAAAATAACAACAATAATAATATTTAATATTTATATAGAGTTTTAGGGTTTACAAAGCACTTTGCAAATATTATATCATTTTATCCTGTCTATAACCACAGGAGGTAGGTACTACCATTCTCATTTTACAGATGAGGAAACCAAGGAAGAAAAAGGTTAAGTGACCTTCCCAGAGTCACATAGCTAGTAAGTGTCTGAGATCAAGTCTGAATTCAGGTATTCCTGACTCCAAGTCCAGCATACTATCCACTACAGAACCTAGCCATCGCTTACAAAAACACATGAAATAGCCTCTGCCCTCAGGGAGCTTACATGTACTGCTGCCAGTGAATCAAATGCAGTGTAAATGCCCAAGCTTCAGTGAACAGGGAGTTGAAAGGCTACCAAAAGCCCCTATGGGCTGGACAGATCACCTTTCCCAGGGGCTGTGCAAACCTGAGGAAGAGAGATGGCAAAATTACATGTCCTTCACCGCCCTCTAATGTGGCAGGATCTGGGGCCTTGGCAAGAGGGGACGTATAACAGCAAGGGATGAAGTTCAGAGTGAAGCCAGCTTCTGGTCTCTCCCACTTTCCCCAGCCAGGCTGCACAGGCCACTTCAAATCCAGAAAGAACTAAGGACAGCAAAAGGTGGTAGTGGTGTTTTTATTTTCCCCCCTAGCTATGATAAGGGGAAGCAGAACATCAAAGAAACTACAGGATCAATAACATGAATGACAATGAAAAGCTGAACTTTTTAACCCTTACTTTGCTTCTGCTTTCTCATCTAATGAAGTAACCCATCATGCTACACAGAGAGCTCACCTGGGAGTCAAAAAGATCTCGGTTCAACTCCCATCTGACTTACATTGGCTGTACGACATAGAGGCAGTGTGACCCTGGGTAATTCACTTAAAACGCTAAGTGATCTAGACAGCTCTCTAAGACTAAAAGCATTAGGTAAGGTGCCAACCTGCATTGGTTGGTACTCTCATCTGGGAATTCCTGTATCAATGAAATCACAGTACAGTCTCCAACCCCATCCTTTCTCTTCTAAAGAGAATGATCCTTGGACTGGGAAGAAGCAAATAAAAATGGTGAGCAGGTAATACAAATCCAAGAATTATTTTGCATTATTTTCCTTCATGCATGAAAAATTCCAGGCAAATAGGTCTACATGCTATTTCTCAAACCTAGCATCCCATCTCCAGCCTCCACAACCTTGCACAAGGCTTATCCCAGGACTGAAACAAATTCCGTCCTAATTGCCACTCCTCAGAATTCTGGCTACAGGTCTCATGTGTCACCTACTATAGGAAGTCTGTCCTTACCTACCTAATTGTTAGTGTTCTTTCCCTACTTAAAATATATGGTATTTACTTACCTTTATCCTTAATATTGGGGCTATTTCTATATTGTTTTTGTATCTCTAGAACCTAACATTATGTCTTGTACATAGCAGATAATAAATAGTTCTTAAATTGCATTGAGAAGATCAGATAGCAGCATCTAAATCAATTTTAAGTCACCAGGACCTGAAAGAAATAGCTGATTTTATTGCTAAGCTGCTGAGGATGATCAAGAGAGGCATCAGTTTGGAGAAAGGCAAATCCTGTCCTAATTTTCAAAAAAAGGGACAGATTCTGTATAGACAAAGTGAACTTGATTTCTACTCCTGAGGGAGAGAGGGATAAAAGCCCACAATACTAAAGAGAGGCTACGTAAGGTGGAACCAAGCAAATTACTAAAGTCTCACAAGGCCTCATCTAGAACAGGTCATACCAGACTAACTTCATTTCTTTTTTGACAGAGTTACTAGACTGGTACATCAGGGAAATGCTATAGACATCACATACTTATATTTCAGCAAAGCACTTGACAAAGTCTCTCATGCTATTCTTTGGATCAGATATATGGGCTAGATGCTAAACACAGATAGGTAGATTTGGAACAGATTAAATGACAAGACCCAAAGGCCAGTCACTAACATCAATGTGGAAGGAGATCTCTGGTAGAGTGCCCCAGGGATTTGTCCTTAGTCGTACCCTATTCAATATCTTTAACAACGATTGGACGAAAGCATGCTTGTCAAATTCACAGGTGACATGAAGCTTGGACGGATAGCCAAGAATGTTTGGAGAGTCCAAAACCAAAAATATCTCAATGGGTTACAATGACAGACTAAAACAAATAAAATTAAATTTAAGAGGAATACATTGAAGGTTATAGATTTGGGTTTTAAAAAAAATGAGTTTTGCAAATAGAGCCAGTCAATCCTGTGAAAAGGGTCTGCAAGTTCAGTATGAGTCAACAGTGTGACATGGCAGTAAAAACAAAACAAAACAAAACAAAGAACCCTAAGTTATCAAGCTACACTGAGAGGTCTGGTGCCCTGGTCAGACCTCATCTCTAGAGTACTGTTCAGTTCTGAACTCACATTTTAGGAAAGAATAGGATGTGTTCAGAGGAAGATGATCAGAAAGTCTTAGGGTCTACATACTATATGAGAATACGCAGAAGGGATTGAAGTTTTTTTGCCTGGGAGAAGATTCAGAAGGAACATGATATCCCTTCAAATATTTGGAGACAAGTCATATGAAAGAAGGGATAGCTCTTCTTGGCTCCAGTGGACAGGGGAAAAAGGGAAGAGAACAAATATTTATTAAGGGCCTACTATGTGCCAGGCACTGTGCTAAGCACTTTACAAGTATTATCTCATTTGAGATTTATAATAACCTTGTAAAGTATTGTGATCTCCATTTTAGAGTTGAGTAAACTGAGGCAGACAGAGGTTAAGTGTCTAAGAGCACAGTGAATAAGACACTGGGTCGGAGTCAGGAAGTTGCTGTTGTCATTCAGTTGTTTCAGTTGTGTCCAACTCTTTGTGACCCCATTTGGGGTTCTCTTGGCAAAGATGCTGGAGTGGTTTGCCATTTCCTTCTCCAGCTCATTTTATAAGTAAAAAGGGTTAAGCGACTTGCTCAGGGTCCCATAGTTAGTGTCTGAAGCCATCTGGAAGATGAATATTCCTGACTCCAGGCTTGGCACTCTATCCATTTTGCCACTTAGTTGCTGGAGTCAGGGAGACCTGAGTTCAAATTTGACCTCAGACACTTACTTGCTGTGTGATCCTGGGGAAGTCCCTTAAGCTCTGTTTGTGTCAATTTTCTTATCTGTAAAATGTGGATAATAATAATACCTACCTCCAAGATTGTTGTGAGGATCAAATAAGATAATAAAGTGCCTAGTATGATGCCTGGCACACAGTAAGCATTCTATAAAGTTAGCTTGTATTATTATTATTATTATTATTATTATTAATATCTGCTGTGCCACCTGGCTGCTTCTAGATAGAGCTAGGACCAATGATTAGAGGTTGTGGAGAAGCAAATACAGACTTGATATATAAGGAAAAAACTTGCAAGCAATAAAGGCTATCCAGAAAATGGTATAGCTCCTGAAAAGCTCTTCACTGGAAGTGTTTAAACAGAGGCTGAATGACTATTTCTTAGGGATGCTGGTCAAGTATAGTTTAGATTATGGTTTCTAAGGTCTTTTTTATCTCTAAAATTCTCTGATAAGTAGAAATATCTAAGTGTAGAATAAGTAGAGCAGTGATCTTTGCCCTGTCCTTTTTTGCAATCTCTACCTTACCCTTGTCTATACCTTTGGTTGATTTTAGCTCTTTTTTTGGGGGGGGGAGGTGGAAATGTGTCCCAATTTTCAGGCTGTAAAGATAAGGGCTTGCTTCTCCCTTACCTAGATTTTTTTTTTAATTGGGTCCCAATCTGTGATTTCATGGTGTAGGGAGGAAATTAGGAGGTCAAAAGACTTGCTTGGGGTGACATGGCCAACTAACTAGTTAGGACTAACATGTCCTAACTCTAAGACCAGCTCTCTATGCAGTAGGCCATAAGGCCTTTTCTACCTAAGGATATCTGACAGAAATGAAACTTTCAAACTGAAAGATCAAGTATCTCTTCAATCATGCCTCAAAGCTCTAAGATATGTTGGATTTTAGCATCAACTATTTGCTTTTAAATTCTCAGTATGACTGGTGTTTTTGCAGAAATCTGTAAGAATCCAAGAATGTCCATGCACTGTTGAACAAAAACTTAGAGCCAACAGCACTTCAGACACCACACAGAACAAAAAGACGTGACTCCCACTGAGTGCTCTTCGAATCTAAGTAATTTCAAAAGCAGGAAGAAAGCTGGGTATTTGTCCTGATGGGAAGCCATGGGTGTTGGCTTTCAGATCAGGCCTCCTTCATCTAGGCAAAGATCCAGAAGTTAAATATATTACTTCTCTTAGGAAGGAAAGTGAACAATGGGAATCTGGGTAGGGCAGGGCATTAATTCCCAGAGATGGAATTTGGCTCAGCCATCAGAGTTAGTATTCTTCCTTTTGTAGAAAGGACCCCAAGAATTTCAGTGACCATAGATGGACTACCTCTCTTCAGCTTCCCATTCCAAAGAGAAAAACCAGGAACTGTGTGGCATACTCCGGTGCCAGGAGTAAGAAGAGGGAGAAGAAGAATGGGGAGGGGGTCGAATCAAGTTAATGAGATGAGGAAATAAACAGAGCTGAGCAGCCAGCATTTCCTGCTACACTGGGGTTTTCCTGAGGGGACTGTCACCCTAACAGGTCTTTTATCCATTCTTCTATGAATCTTGAAAACTCAAGGATCCATTTAATAAAAAAAAGTTTATCTTCCTCTGATTTGCGTCTGCTTCATACACAAAATACTTTCAACTGGTCTCACTCAAAAATCTGCATTAACAAGCCAATTTCAGTTATAGACAGCTCTTTGTGTGCAAAACTTCAGAGTAGAACTCAATCTTGTAAACATAAGAGAAGAACAGGATACAATTGTACAGATGTTAAGGTATTTCTCCAGAAACAATTCCATATGCAAAACAATTCCAAGGGTGGAGAAATTCAAGAACCAGCTGGGCTATGAGGCAGCCAAAGGCACACTTCCCCCCTTTAAGTATAACAGGTCATATGGCCTTTCATCAGCCCTTATAGAGGACGCAGCGCCTATAGGGTGGCTTCCTTGGCAGCCTTTAAAAACAAAGAAAACAGAACAAAAAAGAAACCACACCAAGAATGAAAACAAATAAGTTTCAAATGGGAACAACTTTTCAAACTAGAAGCTTTTATTACCATCAGGTGCTGGGAACCCCGAAATTCAGGGGCAAAAGACACTGGTCCTGTCTCAAAAGAATTCAACTCAAGCCTTCTTTCAGTCAGAGATAAGGTTAATTAAAACACCAGTTGGGGTAGGCAAGATTCCTAGCATGCAAACCAGATTTTAAAAATCTGAGCCTTTGTAAGGAGAATACAACCGGGTCAGACTCTTAAGGAATGTGAGCCATTTAATGGGGAGCAAAATGGACCTTATATACAGAAAGACTATGGAAAGATCTGAATGTGATCAAGGAGTCACAAGTAGCTTCGGGGTGACTGGGAGGTAATAGAGAAGGACCTGGAGGGGTCAGGTGCCCCAGGCTAACACCAGGGACCTGGGCCACATGGAAGGGGTGTAAATGGAATTAAGGGTGGGAAATGGCCTGGTCTAAGGTAACAGACAATGAAGGGCTGGGCTAGGTTAGAGGTAATAGGGAATTAGAGACTGGGGCAGGTTCAAAGCCACAATGCAAGGACAGTGGAAAGGATTATACTGAGATGAGCCTCAGGTGAACACCAGGGCCATGTGGGAGAGTTCAGGGAAAGTGGGGGGGGGTGGGAGAGGAAGGTTTCCAGGGCCTATACTCTGTCATGATGAGATTTGAATTAATTACTTTATAGATGACTTCAGAGAAAGAAATGTTACACATGAATTTTTATCTTGTTCATATACCTACACTTCATAAAAATATGAATTTTTTCTTTCTGTGTAATATTTTTAACCTTTAAGGAAGGGACTTTTTAGTTGGAAAAGATATGATGGAAAATGGCCAAAAGAGAAAACTATCCAGGGACCCTATAGGGTAAATGGATCTGTAGGTCCATTCAACTTCAGAAAAGCCATATTTAATATGACCCTACCCAATGGAAAAGTATAGTAGCTGAAATGCCAAATGCAGAGATCTCCCTTTCTTATAAATGTCCGTTTACTAAACATTGAAGATAGTATGTGTCTTTCTGACTCTTTGTCTGTATGTTGCTTTTAGCCTAAATTCCTCCTCTTTAAGGGGAAGGGAATACTCCTTTATTGAGTACCTGTTATGTGCCAAATCTAAGAATTTTATAAATATTATATCACTTGATCCTCACTACAACCTTGGAAGGTAGGTGTTATTATGATCCCCATTTTACAGTTGAGAAAACTGAGGCAGACTGAGATTAGGTGACTTGCCCAGGGTCACATAGCTAGTAAGTACCTGAGGCTGGAGCTGAATTAAGGTCTTCTTGACTTCAAGACCCAATGCTCTAATCCACCGTGCCACCTAAGAGGAGAGGAAGATAGGACAATTCCGTGGAGATACAGTAAAAAGAACTTTGGATTGGGGGTAAATTAATACAGACTCTGCCACTTACCACATGTGTGACCTGGGATAAGTCTTTTAACTTCTCTGGGCCTCAGTTTCCTCTACTACAAAATGAAAGGGTGGGATATAAGTTGGGACAATTTGTTGGAGAAAATGGAAAGGAACAGAATCAAAGGTACATGTAGAATGGTTGGCATTTTTGAACCAAGGTTCATCTCTTTAAAGGTTGTAGTTGATAGTGATTATTAAGGGGGCGGAGCCAAGATGGCAGAGGGAAAGCAATGACTTGCTTGAGTTCTCCCCCCAAACCCCTCCAAATACCTATAAAAAATGGCTCTAAACAAATTCTAAAGCAGCAGAACCCAGAAAAAGACAGAGTGAAACAAATTTCCAGCCAAAGACAGCCTGGATGGTTGATCAGAAAGGTATATTGCACCAGGTGGGGAGAGGAGTACAGTTCGGCGTGGGCGCGCAGGCCGCAGCAACCCTGGAGCAGGCCTCAGAGGGCTGAATCACAGGCAGCTGTGGTGGTTTCCAGACTTCTCAACCCACAAACACCAAAGACAACTTAGAAGGTCAGTGGGAAAAGTCTGTGACTGCGGTGAGAGAGGAGCTAGGTCTCAGCCGCCCCTGGGGCCGCGGCTGTTTCCTGAGCTTCCTGCCCACAGACTGAGGGGGAATCAAGTGGCTGATTAGAGGGCAATTGCAGGTATCTCTTTGCCAGTGCTGAGGCAGGAATCTCTTGCTTTACTGGTGCTTGGATCTGGGTCACAGTTCTGAGGGGTGGTCCTGGGGCGAGGAGGAATGCTGGTGGGGTGAAGCTTCTTGTGGCAGTGGAGAGAAAACACCTCACCCCTTATCATAGCACCTTGGAAGAACTGAAAATTTTCAGGTCCCTAGAAGTATCTCTGAAAACAGCTGTACAAACCCCCGAAGCTTGGGACAGTACATTCTCCACATTGGAAGTAGACTGTTACCTTAACAAAGAGTTTAAAACTCAAGTAATTGGCTGGGATCATGAGTAAGCAGTGCAAAAAGAGTCAGACTATATTATCTTACTTTGGTGACAAAGAAGATCAAAACATACAACCAGAAGGCAACAAAGCCAAAGCTCCTACATCCAAAGCCTCCAAGAAGAATATGAATCAGTCCCAGGCCTTGGAAGAGCTCAAAAGGGATTTTGGGAAGTAAGAGAAGTAGAGGAAAAACTGAGAGTTTTGCAAGAAAATCATGAAAAACAAGTCAACAGCTTGCTAAAGGAGACCCCAAAAAATACTGAAGAAAATAACACCTTAAAAAATAGCCTAACCCAAATGGCAAAAGAGGTCCAAAAAGCCAATGAAGAGAAAAATGCCCTAAAAAAGCAAAACTGGCCAAATGGAAAAGAAAGTCCAAAAGCTTACTGAAGAAAATATTTCTTTAAAAATTAGAATAGAGCAATTGGAAGCTAATGACTTTATGAGAAATCAAGACACTGTAAAACAAATCCAAAAGAATGAAAAATTAGAAAACAATGTGAAATATCTCATTGGAAAAACAACTGACCTGGAAAATAGATCCAGGAGAGAGAATTTAAAAATTATTGGACTATCTGAAAGCCATGATCAAAAAAAGAGCCTAGACATCATCTTTCAAGAAATTATCAAGGAAAACTGCCCTGATATTTTAGAACCAGAGGGCAAAATAGAAATTGAAAAAATCCACTGATCACCGCCTGAAAGAGATCCCCAAAGGAAAACTCCAAGGAATATTGTAGCCAAATTCCAGAGTTCCCAGGTCAAGAAGAAAATATTACAAGCAGCCAGAAAAAAACAAATCAAGTATTGTGCAAACACAATCAGGATAACACAAGATTGTCTGCCTCTACATTAAGGGACCACAGGGCATGGAATATAATATTCTGGAGGGCAAAGGAGATAGGATTACAACCAAGAATCACCTACCCAGCAAAACTGAGTGTAATCCTTCAGGGGAAAAAATGGTCATTCAGTGAAATAAAGGACTTTCAAGCATTCTTGATGAAAAGACCAGAGCTGAATAGAAAATTTGATTTTCAAATACAAGACTCAAGTGGAACATGAAGAGGTAAACAGGAAAGAGAAAATGAAAAGAGATTTATTATGGTTGAACTGTTTACATTCCTGCATGGAAAGATGATGTTTGTAACTCATGAGACCTTTGTCAGTACTAGGGTAGTTAGAGGGGAAAAAATTATATGTATGTATATATAGATATAGACAGACAGACAGACAGATAGATAGATAGAGAGAGAGAGAGAGAGAGAGA
>NW_020954671.1:5965011-6268804 GCF_900497805.2 Vombatus ursinus | reverse complement strand
AAAAAATATAAAATACATTTAAAATTTTTTTAATTTCAAAAATTCAAAAAATAAACTTCACAAGTACAAGATAAGGAAGATATGGCTAAACAACAATGAAGAGTGGACTGGTGGAAGGACTTGTGCAACGCTCTAGAGGGCAGGGCTAGAGGTAATAGGAAGAAGTTGCAAAGTGGCAAAAACTGAGGAAAACTGCAACTTAGTCTTCAGAGGGTTGCCTAGACCAACTAGAGGTTAAGTGATTTGCCAGGACAGATCTCCCTGGTTCAACACCAACTCATTATATCAGGCTACTTTTTTAAAAAAAAATGTACATGATCAGACATGGCCAATATATTGATTTGTTTTGTTATGTCTTTTTTAAAACAGGAAGCTTCTTTGAGGGAGGGTAGTAGTCAATGGGGAAATAACAGCTCTGTAATTTTTTAAGAGAAAAAAATAAAACATTTTTTGAAAACTTTCTAAAATTCTGTGTAAACATTTTCAAAAAGATGAGTCTCTTGTGGCAAAACTCATTCGTAATCTGCTCTTAAATCAACAAATTAAAGGATGGATCACAAGTCAAGAATCTGGAAAAAAACATTTTCTTCTCACAATAACCAATGTGGTTTTTCCTAAGACAAGAACATTTTGCTTTCTATTCTATCTTAGTAGCTTCCTTCTCTGAAACTTAGGGTTCAGGGACCATGCAGTGAGGATCATCCACGGTCTTTAGAGAGTTCAAGTCTTCTAACAATGACAATTTGGAGATGAGGTCACAGGGCCTTAGAAAAGTGACCACCATCATTCTCTTTTACAGGGTAATAGTATGTAAAAACTGAGCAATTATTTCCTTAGTACTAGATTGATGAGTATACAGGTTTTTCTGGCGGTTGTTTCTTTACAGCCTGATTAACTATGTACCACAAGTACCATTCATCAAATGTGGCTGCTATGTAAAACATTGTAGATTTATTGCACTGAGTTCCTTAAAGGCTGCTGCTCGTTTTTGTATGTCCCATGGCACTCAGGCATAACGCTTTGAACATTGAAGGTGCTTGAAAAACATTTACTGAACTATAATATTTTAATTTTTCACCACTCGAGCTTGGGTGGCATCCAGATAACATGAGTGAAGACTAAGATATGTACACATGGGAATTATTCTTTATTCCAATTCCTCAGGGCACTCTAACCCAATGTAACATCAGGGAGGTGTGGATATAGTAGAAAGAAAAGCGGTTGCATGCTGGATAAGTTCTGTTCACTTCTGTGTGTGTCTGTGTGTGAGAGAGAAAGACAGACAGACAGAGACACAGACAGACAAAGAAGGTAGAAGAGAGACAGAGAAAGACAGGCAGGAGAGAGAGATGGTTGTCATTTGAATATTCTTAAAATTTTAGAATACAAAATAGTCTTAGACTTATCAACAAGGTAGGCTTTTTTTCCCTCCCAAACAACCAAAGAAAACACAGATGCCTTTCTTTTTAAGAATCAAAAATATATTGTTCTAGGATCCACATATACCATGAAATTAAATGGAAAAACAAATCAAGAAAAATGTTCCATTTACTTAATCTGTATTCTTTTTTTTCTCTTTTTGAATTGTAAAAAGAAGCACATCCCAAGACAATGTAAAACTCTACCATCTGAATGTGATACCCACAGAACACAGGAAGTTGCACTCACTCAACAAAGTGATTACACTCATACAATTAGTGTCCTGTGGTAAGAACTATAGTTTCCATGATACATAAAAGACCTTCTATCATGAGAATGAGGACATATCATATGAAACCATGTAATGTTCTGCATCTCACCTCTTCCATTGTTCTAAAATATCCTAAACTTTCCCATATCCAGTCATCAACTTTTAAAAATGGAAATTGCAGCTGCAAATAAACTGGCTAAGTGCAACACAGTAATTAGATGGATTACACTGTCATTAGGTCAACAAACATGTATTAAGCACCTATGTGCAAAGTGCTGGACTAAGCACGGGGGATGCAAAGAAAGGTAAAAGGTAGTCCTTAACCTCCAGGAACTCACAATCAAATGGGAAAGACAACATGCAAGTTAACTATGTACAGGTATATATAGGATAAATTAAAAATTAGGCTGTCCATTAGGCAATATTTTCAAATTATATGTGTAATCCCTTAATGGGGACATAATTATGTCTGCTAAGGAAAAGCTTAAAATTGAAGTAACTCAGTGGTGGAAAAACCTAGGTTTTCACACTTTTCATATTAAAATGTATAAAATTTTGTGACTGATGTTCAGACATTTCTAATAGTTTTAAAATTATCTAAGAAGTTGCCAATTAATAACATTGTACTTTGTTCTACATATAGATTTATATCTAATCACCCCCTCCAGTTTTCACCCAGAAAATTCTGAATGTTTTTCTGGAATCCAGACTAACCTTTAATCCTGGTGCCCAAAGCCAAGTATTTGGATGCAGACACGTAACACTTTGTTTGGTTATCCAGGCCATGGTCATACACTTCCAGTACTTGACTCTGTCTCTAAACTCTGATCGGCACAAAAGAACATCTTGCCTCTCTCTCCCTTAATCTTTTCCTCCTTCCTAAATGTACCCCACTCAATTCTTCAATCTAATTTTATGAGAGGCTACTATACTCAATAAACAGAGATCAATTAAGGCAGCTTTATTCTTTATGAAGACCTCTTCAAGACTTCCTAACTTACTATACTTTCCTCTTTACAGAAGACAAGTACCAACATCCCTACTTATCTAAGTCCACATAGGCAAAAATCAACTTACAGTTACAAAGTAGGTCAATGAGAGTGAGCCAGAAATAAACCACCAGAGTCTGCCCTCTTGGTTCTAATTCCCTTAGGAAAAATAAGAATAAAGGCAAAGTTGCATTTTTTTTAATACCAAATATTTAATTGAAAATTACAAGGGGAAAAAATCATGATAGGAATCATTCTTGGCCTTCCCTCCTTGACCCCTATAAACTGATGGAGAACAATCTCCCAAGACATACTCCAGCAGGGAATAAATTTCCCACTGTGGAAAATAACTTATTAATTGTGTCATAATTCTGTACAATGGAGTAAGCAAGGATTAGATTACCACAAAAAGCAGAAAATCACATATAGTCAAAATTACCCTTGAAAATCTGTTAAACTGTCTGATCTTTAATTCTCTCTTATCAAAAGGCTGTCCCTCTTCTGAGGGAAGTTTGAGAAGCCTGTCAAGGCTAAGAGCCTCATCAGTCATAGATTAACAATTGTCTATTGGACAATTTCAAAATGAACTCATCTTTCTCCCTAAATCCTTCTCTCTTTCAAATGTGCTTATTTCTGTTAAAGGTACCAACATCCTTTGAGTGTTTCAGGTTCATAATCTAGTCATTCCTCACTGTCCCTCACCTCACATACCCAATCAGTTCTCAAATCTCTACCTACACATCTCTCACCCCTATTCACACAGCTGCCTTCTTAGTTCAGGTTCTAATCACTTCTCTCCCAGATTATTGCAATAATCTCCTACTTAACCTCCCTACCTTATGTCTCTCACTACTCAAGTTTATGCTGCTGCAAAAGTAATTTTCCTTAAGCACAGATCAAACCTTGTGACTCCTATACTCAATCAACTCCAATGGTTCCCCTTTGCTTCTTGACTAAAGAAAGTATATTCCTCTGATTAGCTTTTAAAATCCTATACAACATGGCCCCAACCTATCTTTCCAGCCTGACTGGACATTATTCTGCCTCCTGTACTCTATGAACCCACCAAACTGGCCTTCTCACTGTCCCTCCCTCATGACACTCCATTTCGCATCTCTATTATCTGTGCCTTTTCACTAACCATCTCTCTCTCCCATGTCTGGAATGCAGATTCTGTTTCTTTTAAGATGAAGCTCAGGTATCATCTTTTTCATGAAACCTTTCTTGATACCCCCTGCCAATTACTAGTGCCCCTCTCCTCCCAAACTATTTTGTATTTAACTTTGTATGTAATTGTAGTTATTAACTTTCTATACACATTATATATAATTTGATACATACTTGTCTCTCCTACTATAATGTCAACTTATCACAAGAATTGTTTTTTTCTTTGTAACTGTAGCCCTAGCACATAGTAGGAGCTTAATAAAAATTTATTGATTGGCACATGTTTACATTTCACATCTTCCAGTCATACATTTGATGGTTTTTTTCAGACTTCACTAATGTCTTCATCATTTTTAATTAAAATACCCTCACCTTCTTATTCAAATGGAATCTGACTTACAACAGCCAAACTACAGAGGATAAAGAGCTGACCAAAGGGTTAAACTGCAGAATAGACTCCTTCCCAAAGTGGAGGATCTAGTAGGGGGTACCTGGTTCACCAGTAGACAGACTGGGCATTCCTCACCATCACAAAAACTCCAACCCAGGGCTTCAGTTAGGAGACAGCCATGATGTTCTTGTCCCCACTTTGCGGAGTTTTTCTCTGGGAGTGTAGTCCAGGATACAAGCATACCCAGAGAGGGAATAGGGGAAGAATGTAAGAAAAACAAAAGTTATAAAACCAGGGACCAGGGAAATTTAATGGATAGGCAAGATTCCAGGATAGAAATTCCTGATAGGAGCTAGCTAGCCTGGTCTCAGCAGTGGGGTGGGGAAGATGAAGACTCATCAATGATTGGTCAAGGGAGCATGACTCCTCAGAGCACATTTAGTGGAACTTGGGCACATATGGTTAATTACATGTATGATGTGATAGTATTATATCTTCATTGGATAGTATCAGTCACAAGAGGAAATGTGCCAACTGTATGTGGTTTCTACCACTCCCCCTAGAGTTGCAATATCCAGGGCAGCAAGGGAAGATGCTCATTCACGAAATCACATCAAACTACAATCCTCAGAGATAGGCTATGGGGAGAAGTCAGGAATAATGGAGAAAAACTGGAACATTAAGCAGTCATGAAATAAGAATGACAACTCCAATCAAATGGTGGTGTTCTGCCTGAAGTGAATATTGATGCACAGCATTGTATGGGAGGCAGCGGGGTACAGTGGAAAGCATTTTGAATTTGGAGTAAGAAGACCTGGGTTTTTATCCCACTTCTCTTGCTTCCTGCCTGTGTAACCTTCGGCAAATCTCTTCAATTTTCTCATCTGTAAAATGATAGGGTTGAATTAGATGACGTTTAAAATCCTTTCAAGCTTTAAACCCATGTGATAACTTCTTAAGTACACATGACTTCTTTGCCTGTTTTCAAAAGGCCTAGTATTATACATGGCACTTGTGTCTAAACATTGACAGGCCTCAAAACAATAGAAATTTAAGGTTCCCCTTCCTTTCAGATGTTCCTCTCTTCCCAGCTGCCCTTCCTCTTCCTCTTTCACTCTGGATGACTCGACTTTCCATGAAAGAATGCCAAACTCTTAGTCTGCCCGACTGGCATTTCCTGCTCTTCAAGTTCACTGGATGCTTCATGAGGGTGGTGATGTATTACGATAAAGATTACCCTCCTTGGGAGGTTGTTTTTCAGACTCCTGCCTCTAGTGAGTCACATGCAGCCAGTTTCTATTATGTATATGAAGATCTATGATTAAAGAAGCCTCCATTTCAGTCCCTCTGAACTAGTCTCCTCTATTCTAAAAGATGCTTCTAACTGGATTGAATAATCTCTATGATTATGTAAATGTATTCGAGATTACAGTTCTGCTCTAGCACAGGGACTAAAAAAATAAAATACTAATCTATAATGTGTGGCCTTTGATTCAGTGAAGTTGATTTTAATTTTAAATATTCAAAAGAGGTCAGAAATGTTTGGTGAATTGGAACCAAGAAAGAAGTAACCAATAAACTAGAATAACAGTAGTCAGTCTTAATTCCTGTGCTGCATTAATATTTATTAATATTAGTTATGAGTAAATGTGATTGGGGGACAAGCTAAGGAAAGCAATATTAACAGGGTGCTGAAATTGTCTTCAATTCGACATATAAACAAACTTCCATTTGATGTCAGTAGAATGACTCTCCTAACTACTATACCCTACCGTTATCAATGAATGTTTATTAATACCCGCTTTCTGCATGACACTGTATTAGGCACAATGGAAGATGTATACTGTCCCTACTCTCAAGAAATAGAGATAGAGGTGAGGGATTGGAGATTCTACATCAAAACTGCTGAAATGGTCACAAAGGCAAGACAAGAACCAGGACACTGTAGTATAAAAGTGAATTTAGGAGAATATGATAGCTGTTGGTGCAGCAGGTTTACTTCACAGAGTATATGACTGGATTTGGCAGAAAAGAAGCTTCTGTTAAAGTTTATTTTCCCCTAAATTTATAATGCTATCAACAATTTCCTTAAACCATTGCTAATGGATAGTTGGAGCTGAAGCCAAAGTACAAGAGGACACTGGAATTTAAAAAGTTGGACACTGGAAATCAAGAATATAGCCCACCCCAGTGGCTTTGTTATAAGAATTAAAAAAACAACAATGAAGTTTTGTTGTAAAGCGGATTAAAGACAGAACTCACTTTAATGTGTATCACAAAACATATCTGGAGAAGGCTTTTGGGGCAAAGGGAAGGAACTGAACGCTCTTAAAAATTAAAATATTTTATATCACATGAAGAGAGGATGACAACAAAACTAGAAGTTCTTAGGAGGCTTAAAGAAATGGGCTGAAGGAGACAAATTCAAGTTTACAAATGAACTGATAGAAGCTCTCCCAAAACAGGAAGTAGAGGAATGAAGTAATGAGGGTTATGGATGGTCAGGGCATGCAATAGTTTGCAAAAAGGCTTGCTTTTATCATTGAAATAAATCATGAGGTCTTTGAGTCTGGGCAAGACTGAAATAGATCATAAGGTCTTCAGTATGGCGGAGACTGTTGAATAGGAAGAAGGGGACTGGCAACCATTTTGTTCATTCCAGCTCTTAAATTCTCATGAGTGATAAGCTCTCTCCTGTAAAACTCACATGGATAGGATCTTTGGAGCCTTTTCTTCTCCTGAAAATTTCTCTGCTCCATCCCCCTCATAAAAGAGGCTGAGTTACTCAGGACCAGATAAGTTTCAAAGCTGGAACTAAAACCCAGACTCCAGTTAAGCACTGTTTCCATTACAGCTCTTTCTGTTCAAGGCCCGACACTAACGGGGTAGAATAGTATTTGTGTTACCTGGCAAAGATAGGGTGAACCAGATTTGCTTGGGACCAGAGTACTTGTGGCAAATTCAAATCTAATTCCTCAATGTAAATGTATTTAGACTCAAAATGTGGATGTTTGACCTTCTAGACATAAAACAAAAGCACCCAAATATCACTGTAGACATTTTTACAACTTGAAGAGAAAGAGAGTTTAGAAGCCATTTCTAAATTTAAGAACTCCCAAATCAACAAGCATTTATTAAGCACATATTATGTACCAGACACTGTGCTAAGTTTTGGGGCTATAAAGACAAAAACACAAAACAGACCCTTCCCTCAAGAAGCTCACATATGAATGAGAGAAACAATATGTGAATAAATAGGTACATATAAAAATGCATACAGAATAGAAGAAAGGTAACCTCAGAGGGGAAAGCTGAAGTAGCTAGGTGGACTTGAAAGGACTATTGCAGAAAGTGGTATCTGAGCTGAGTTGAAAGAAACTAGGAATGCCAAGTGGTGGAGGTAAGGAGAGTCTATTTCTCAGGCATCAGGAAGAGCCAGTGCAAAGGCTTAGAGATGGAAAATGGAGAACAGCCAGCTCATAGAATGAGTGAAGGGAAATAAAGTGGGAGAAGACTAGAAAGGTAGGAAAGAGCCAGCTTTTGAGGAGCCTTAAATGTCATACAGAAGACTTCATATTTTACCCCAGAGTAAAAGAGATTAGCCACAACATGACAAATTGTGACTTGTCCCAACTTCATTTTCATAAATAAAATGCTAAATTAACTGCCCCTAGAAGGAAAACTATGCCTCAACTTCCCCAGTTTCTGGCTAACCGAACAACCACAAATTTAGAATAGTTCTTTACCTGACAAATTTTTAAAGGGTAGACATTTATCTTTGATGTGTGTCTTCCCTGTTTTCACACCAGATATGGATGGTCAATCCCTTATTCCTCCACCTTCAAATTTCCCCTGACAAGCAGTATGTGCCCTGCAGAAGCATCACTTTTGTGTACGCCAAATCTCAGACAATTCATATTCACCTAATTCCAAAGCTGACAACAGGAAAGCTGAGAACCTCAAGACTCTCAGCTGGATAATAATGAGACTGCTGATATGTTGAGGAGAACATGCAGCCACAAAAAGGTCTTTCTATGCACAGCCATCTTTGTCCCTTTTTAGGCCAGCATTTTCATGCTCAGGAGGGATGATAGAATGCCATCCTGCAGGATCTTAAATGTGGCAGTCTTCTGGGAGGGTAAAGGTTTACCCAATGGTCTTCTCCCAAAGGTGAAGGAAAACTGACCTTTCTAAACACAACAGATACAGCAGACAAGTTTATAGATAGCCATGCTTTTATGAAAGCATGATCATCCTGTCCAATCCAACAGATCTTCATCAAGACCCTACTATATGTATACAGGCAGAGACACAAATACTAAATAGGATATGGCTCCTGCTGCTTCATGGGATACACAATCTAGTGGGTTCATACACAGAGATCTGGAAGGGACCTTGGAAGTCATCTAGTCTCTGCCCTCCCCCTTTTATTTTAAAGAATAAGAAAACTGAAGCTCAAAGAGGTTCAGTGATACATCAGGTCATGGCATTAGTAAGTGACATATCCAGAATTAAAACCCAAATATTTTTACTTCAAATGCAGCACACCTTCCTCTATGCTGTTGTATATATCCTTATGTAAAATGGGGATAATAATAGCACCTGCTCCCAGGGTAAGTGTGAGGACCAAATGATATTTATAAAGAATTCTGTAAAACTTAATGTGCTAACTATTTGGGTTTGTGATTATTATCATTAATTTTTTACTACTGTTAATATTGTTTTCAAACCATACTGGCTTACATGGGGAATAACACAGGCACAAATACATTTGAAAGAAAATAGTACATGATAAGGGAATAGTAATAGTAATAATAATAATAATAACTAGAACTTATTTAGCACTTCAAGGTTTGTAAAGTGCTTTTCACATACCATCCCATGTTATCCTTACAATAATGCTAGGAAATAGGTGCGACTATTAGCTCCACTTCACAGATGAGGAACTCACAATTATAGTAGTTTAACAGTTTACAAAATGTTTTCCTCTTAAGAATCCTCTGAAGCATGCATAGTGAGTATTATTATGTCTGACAGATGGGGAAACTGAGGCTCAGAGAATTTAAGCACATTGTTCACCGCCCTACAGCTATCAAGTCGCAAAGGCAAAACACATATCCTCTGACTCTAAGTCCAGGGTTCCTTCCGCCATTCCATACAAAATGCTAATAAAATCCCACAGAACATCTAAAATTAAGTAAATCATTTTGACTTGTTAATCAAATTCTAAAAGCATATATATCCTCTGCATGTAATATTAAAAATAGGCGTGCTTATCAAATTTAAAACTGAAAGATAATTCATAAAATGACCAACTATAGGCATAGAGTTTATCACTGAAAAAATAAGATGAATCATTATTTTTAAACTGCACAATAGACAGTCAAAGCTCAAGTGCGTATTATACAGAATTATATGGTGAACTAAAAGAAATGAACTACACTATCACTATCTTTCTGGTTCCAATACACAGACCTGGTAAATACATTAGAATCCTCCTTTAAAATGGAAGCCATCATCAGACATTTGCTACCAGTATTTATAAGAAAAAATAGTATGCCTCCAAGATCACTGGGCATAGAGGCAGAAGACTTAGGTTCTAGCTTTGTTTCTGCTACTCTTGGCTACATGAATTGGGAATTCACATGTCCTAATTATCTGGGATTTGGGATACATCTATTTCCTGATATGTTAAATATGGAAGAAGTATGATTGGAACAACAGGAAGAACATTGGTTCTGGGGTCAAAAGACCTGGGTTCAATTCCCACTTCTGATGTTTACTATTTATATGACACAAATCTCAAGCCCCCTGGGTCTCAGTGTCCTCATCCTTGGAGTAAGGGGATTAGACTACGTAATCTTAAAGTTCCTTTCTAATGCTAACTAAATTCTAGTACTAGTCCTACTAGATTGTAAGTTCCAGGAGGGGGCAAGAACCATTTGTGTTTCTTCCTACATGCACATAAGTAAAGTCAAAAAATATTTGTGGAATTGGCCAGCATAACATAACTTCACCTTGGGCTCAATTTCCTCATCTGTAAAATGAAGGGTTAGATTAGATGATCTCTGAGGAATCTCATAGCTCTAAAACTATGATCCTATGAGCCTCTAATAAATGGAAAAATATCTATCTTGCCAACTTACACGGCTGCTGTGAGAAGGGAGGTAAGGGAAGGGAATAAGCATTTATTAAGCATCTACTATGAGCCAGGCACTGTGCTAAATACTTTACAAATATTTCATTTGAGTCTCATAACAACCTTGTGACATAGGTGCTGTTATCCCCATCTTAAAATTGAGGAAACCGAGGCAAACAGGTTAAGTGACCTGTCCAGGGTCATACAGTCAGTGAATGTCTGAGACCAGATTTGAACTCAGGTTTTCCTGACTGCTGGTCCAGCACTCTATCCACTGTGCCACCTAGCAGCCACAATTAAGTGACAATAGCTGCCAGAATTAAATGAAATAACATATAGGATAAAAAGATGTATCAGAAAAGGCTTTTGAAAGCTACAAATCACTATACCAATTGCTATACAAATCTAAGATTCCTTTTGTTGCAGATAAAAGAGCTCATCAAAATGAACAGTTATTATGAACACTATTCTACTTTCCTAACTTCAATCTCTTTTGTTTTGATTATTTGTCTGACAGAAATGAATCTTAATGTTTAAAAAAAAAGACAAGATTTTTAAAACTTTGAAAATGTCCATTACTTCTCATATCATCTATATGCCTAAATTTGTCCATCCATATATACCAACTCCATCCCTACCTCACTGGGATCCTGTGAGGAATAATGAGGTCACACTATAAAGTGCTTTGAGTGCCTCTGTATAAACAAACACAAGGTATTATTATTTTCCCCTCGTTGAACAGTGGGGTCATGCTTTTGTATCTTCAAAGAGTCGTGGAATCTTTTAAGAACCACCTGTGAGGAAACAAGGACTCAAAGGGATCACTGTTGTTTCTAGTCTGGGTTTCAGGAATGGGTGTGGAGAATCAATGCAATTTTCCTCAGTACCTAAAGAAATAAATTATACAAAATAGAAGCTATGAAAGAAAGGTAACAGGAAAATAATTGTTTAAAAATGCACAAAAGAATCAAAGAATTTCAGAGTTGTACGGGACTTCTGTGACCATCTAGTTTAAGCTATAGAAGGCAACCTGATACAGTCAAAGAAAAATGGATCTGGAGTCCCATGTCCTCTAACTCCAAATTACTTTTTTTTTTTATTACATATATCTATACTTCTATTTGTATAAAACAACAACAACAACAACAACAAGGTATTCAATTCCTATGAGTTGTTTTATATCCAGATAATAAGTAAGACTTTTAGGAGCAACAGGATTCTGCTACTTCTTCCTACCTAGAAATTTTATATCCACATACAAACACACATGTATGCATACATATATGTAAATGTATATATATACACATATACAACATATGTGTGTATACATATAAAATTTTTTAAAATAAATCAGGGATAGAGGATAAGGAGACTGGGTAAATTGTTATCTAGGACAGTTCAACCCTGGAAACCTTAGGGCAGCTTCTATCAGAAGCCAAGGACCCTCCCTGCTAATTTGTAGATTTTGTGAATGTGACATTTACTTGCTGTGGTGTTCAACCTCCACCATATTACCTCTCTTCTTTGCAAACTGGCTTATCAATCACATGGGTCCAGGCTTGTTAGCCTTCGGTTTCTACATAAATCCAAAAATTGCTCCCCTAAGACTTTCCATTAATCTTTTCTAATTCAGATTGCTGCAAATTCTGCAAAGATTCTGAAACATGGATCATCCATACTGCCCACATCTGTTCTCCAGTATGACATGATTCCTTTTCAGACAAGATTCTTAACTTGGTTCACTACTGATAAGGAATATCCTTGACAAGAACTTATATCCAGATAAGATCCCTGAGGCCCCTGAATCAACCAATCACACCCCATCCCCTAACTAATAACTGATCACAAACTGACCACAAAACCACAGAGGGATTTTCCCAATTTAGCGCCTGCCCAGTACCTACCATTGGTTATCCTAGAGTAACCTTAGAGCTAATTAACATGCTGTCTTTTCCATCAGTCAATCCTAGGCATCCTTGCCCGATAAAATAACCACTTTCACCCCAGCTAGGCTGCCTGCCTCCCTTAAGAAGAGCCCACCAAGTCATTACTCTGAATAAATGCCTTTGCTTGACTTGGAGACAATCTGAGTCTGAATTCTTTCAACACGACACCAAGACACACACTTTTCACCTCATTGACCATCATCCTTCTGCAGTGAGATAACTGCCCTCATCCTTGCCCATAGGTGCTGCTTTTCTGTCTGGCATAGGGGCTTTTTCTTCCTGGTATATAAATCTATAAGTCTAGGAAAATACCTGCATGTTATTATGGTACAATTATATACAATATCAATCAACCTGAACATTTTTATAATATCTGGATTTGGGATTATTACTCTGGATATAAAACAAGTGTCAAAGTCCCTTTTGTTATTGGTTTAACCAGGTTTCATCAATTTAGTTCCAGTTCACCCCAAAATAATCAAAAGTGAACATTGGGAAATAGTAAAACAAAAATGAAAACAAAAACAAAAAACCAAGCAAATCCCCAAAGAAGAGATATAAGAAAACACCACCCTTTACTTTGCAGAGGTGGAGGGAGAGAATCCTTGCATACAGAACATCTTTTTTTTTCTATGTATTGATTGTTTTTCTCTCTTCCTCTTTCTTTTTTAATTTAAAAAATAAAAAAAATCCTTGTTATATGAGATGGCCTAGCATACAGAGAGAAATTTAGGTGACAAAAAAATGTGTTTTTAATTTGTCCTTGTTGGTATATATCCATATAATTTGTCAACACATCTTTTTAGCATATTCAGGCTGACAATATCTAACCTCACAATTTCACAATTTCAGTGGGATAACTCTAGAGATCACCTGGGAGTTGCAGGAAGTAATGCCTGCCAACTATGACAGCCCAGGAGGAAGAGAAAAAAGGTCAACTGCATGCCAAGATGGGGCGTCCAAACCAGCTCAGTGTGGTTTACTAAAATTAAAAATACAAGTAATAAATGTCCTGATCTTTTATTGGATTCAAGAGAAACAAAAGCTTCCCTAAATAATAACCCAACATTAAAATGACCAGGCCCATATACCAGCTTGTAGTTGGATATAAATCAGAAGGTAAAAGTAAATGGTTTCTACCATTCGACAGTGGGAAATTCTATTTCATCTAAGTACATCTTTTCATATCTATATTTCTCCTTCCAACCTCCAGTTATTCTAAAAAGTGCTCCACATTTTCTAGGCACCAAATCCACTCCTCCTTTTCCTGATCCCAATTTTCTTCAAGTTACTACTTGAAGTAGGATGATATGCTGGCTATCTTGACTCCAAAGCCTAAATGGCAGCCAATCTCCTGTACTGAATTACCCTTCCTGTTGAAAATACAACTTAGGGGGCACTTAGGTGGTACAGTAGATAGAGCACCGGCCCTGGAATCTGGAGGACGTGAGGTCAAATCTAGCCTCAGACACATAATACTTAATAGCTGTGTGACCCTGGGCAAGTCACTTAACCCCAATTACCTCACTCCTCCCCAAAAAAAACTCAGAAAAAAAAAACACCCACAAATCAAAACCAAAACCATGTAGTCTATCAGAGCATTGTAGATAATAAAGACAGGATGGTGTCTAAAGCAGATAATCTATACACAGCTGCACAATAATTTTATCAACTAACCTAAAACCACTGCAGAAAAAGGGAGGCAAATGAACTGGGTAATTACCCCTATGTATAAGCTTTTTGTAGCCACTGAGCCTCTATAGTGAATCGGTGCTATACAACTGACTTCCTCCCTGCATGGAGCCATGATATGATTTCATTGGGATGGGTTCTCAAAGAATCATAGAATCAGAAAGTTTAAGTATTGAAAGGCAGCTCAGTGACCATAGACCAACCCATCCAAGAAAGGAATTTTCATTATGATCTTACAAAACAAGTGTTTGAGCAACCCGATATCCTCATATTGATCTAAAATCCCTAGATCTTTTCCTGTTGGTTGGTAACTTGCATGTCCATCCACATTGATCTGATCAGACAAATCTCATCTTTCCTCTTCCCTGAAGTTTCTTCGTTTGTCTGATTCTCAAGCATCTCTCATCCCTCCTCTGAATCCTACTTTCTCAAAATTTTGAATGCATGCCAGATTCAGCTCAAATTTCCTTTCCTTCTCTATTAGAAACTAGGAAGTAGTGATCACTTCCCTTCAGAGTTCTCATCATTTCTACCTTAGCAATCAATCCTTCCCTGTTAATGAGAATCAGATCCAGAATAGAATTTCTCTTTGCTGGTTCTTCATTCTTTTGAAGGAAGACATTATCATTAAGGCTAGTCAATAACTTATTAGCTGCTTTGCTTTTGACAGGAAGAGTATTTCAGCAGATATCTGGATAATTATTCTTCCCACTCTTGAAAAAGACAGCTCTCTATTGCCTTCTTATGCTGTGTGACTCTTTTCCATGTCTTTCCATAAACCTTCGCGGTAAGCAGAGGGTCTTCTGATTCTTTTACTATTTATGAATGTCACTGAAACACTCAGGCTGTCCACCTGTTACCCTGGATACACACTTACTTCATGACTGACCTGGCCATACATTTCCTTTATTATAATTTTATTGTATTTCTTGAACACAAGTAAGCATTAGATTCAAATAAACACTTGTCAGGCGCCTACTACACTGTGCTAGACACACAAGGTAGGATCTATCAGGGCAAAAGAGAACAGGAAAAATACTCCAATAATTTTGAGGGAAAGTTTGTTTTTGGAGAGGAGGGGGCAAAACAACAGGAAAACTCAAGAAACAGAGAAGAGTCTATTTTGGCTAGAGCATATATTATAAAAATGAGAGTAGTAAGAGAAGATAGAAAAGGAAGGAAGGGAGAAAGGGAGGGAAGTAGGGACAGAGGAAGGAAGACAGGAAGGTAAGGAACTAGGGAAGGAGGGAAGGAGGGAAGGAAGGAAGGGAAGGAGGGAGGAAATAAGCATTTATTAAGCACTTTGTACCAGGCACTGTGCTAAGTGCTTTACAAACACTATCTTATTTGATACTTAGGATACCCTTGCAAGGTAGGTGTTATCATTATCCCCATTTTATCAGTGAGGTAATTGAAGCAGAGGTTAAGTGACTTACCCAAGCTCACACAGCTAGTAAGTCTGTCTGAGTCAGAATTTAAATTTAGGTGTTGCTAACTCCACTGACAAGTAGACAGGTAGATTGGAGTAAGATTATAGAGAGCCTAGAAAGTTAGGTTCAGGAGTTTAAACTGTTTTTAGTAAGCAATGGGGAGTCACTGAAAGATTTAGAGCTCAAAGGATCTTAAAGATCAGTTGGCCCAGCCTCCTCATAATCATAGCAATTTATTAAGCATATTACTTTGGCAGCAATATGAAGAATGGATTGGGGAGGGGATAGACTTTAGGAGTGGAAGGTATGGGTTTAATGTAAGAAATATCAAGGAGGCAGAAATATCGGTATGAAGAAGAGGCATATATCAAAAGTGATTTCTCAAAGGTGATTGCAAAGTTACAAGCCTGGGAGATAGAAAGGATCTGATATGGTCCTTAACAGAAACAAAGACATTGAGGGAAAGGAGTAATGATGAGTTCAGTTTCAGACATGATGAATTTGATGTGCAAGAAGGTAGGAATAGGTGACAGTCAGTTGGAAATATGCACTGGTTCTCTGAGAAGATTTGGAGGGGGGATATAATTACAGATTTAGGAATCATCTGCAAAGAGGTAACAATTAATGCCAGGAGAATACATAAATAAAAAAAGAGTACAGAGACATAAAGAGTAATTGAAAAGAACCTTGGAGGATAAGAGAAGAGCACAACAAGAAGACATAAGGAGAGTTCAGGGAAGTAGAAAGATTTTGAGTGTCATGGAAGTCAATGAGTGTCATTAAGAGAGTATCTAGAAGGAAGGGATCTCACACACAGTATAAAGTGGAGCACAGAGGTCAAGAAAGATAAAAACAGAAGAAAAAAAAAAGACAATGAATTTGGGTACAAGAGTCATTGACGACCTTGGAGAAAGCTGTTTTTGTTGAAGAGTTGAGATAGAAGCTAACCTGCAAGAGAATAAGGATGATCCATAAAGCCAAGTCAGGAGAAGAGACAGGAAGCAATGGGATTGAAGAGTTACCTCCAGCAAGGAAGACCATCTATCTCTTCTTCTCAAACCAGCTGGATGGAGAAGAAAAAGAAGAACTGATAAACTACAGTGTACGTACAACTACCATGCATTTTTCCATTGCTTTTTGGGTCCCCTGGGACTCAATTTTTGACTTGCAGTCACACAGCATCAGTAGGAGAATAGTGGTGTTAAAAAAAATCAAACACAAAGTATTTATTAAGCAGATATTATGTGACAGGTTCAGGGAACAGCTTGAAATTATAGACGACAGCGCACAATTTACCACATACAATAGTGCCTATTAGCTTCCTTCCTAGTACCATATTAACATGCTATTTAAACCCCTCTTCCATGAAAATCTTGCTTCAATTCCTCTACCTCTTTGTATTGGATAAGGCATTGTCATCCCCAGAAATGACAACATTACAAGTCAAAAAGGAAGGTACCAGAAAAAGTATTAAAACAGCTTGAATATTTTAAAGTTTGAAATGTCTCAACTTCTACACCCACCAAATGAGCAAAAGAGACCAACAAAGTAGAAACTTTGGGGGGGAAGGGGCCGAGGGAAGACAAGCACACTAATATCCTTTTGGTACAGTCAGGAAGTCAATGAGCATTTATTAAGCACTTACTGTTGGGTTGCCAGTGGATAGTGTACTGGGCCTGGAGTCAAGAAGACTTTAGTTCAGATCTGACCTTGGATACTTACTAGCTGTGTGACCCTGGACAAGTCACTTAACCTTGTTTGCTAGAGAAAGAAATGGCAAACCACTCCATTATCTTTTGCCAAGAAAACCCCAAATGGGGTCACAAAGAATCAGGCATGACTGAACCGACTGAACAACAACAACAAAGTGCTTACTATGTACAAGGAGCTGTGTTATGTGCTAGAGATACAAAAAAAACAAAAACAAAAACAGGCAATCTCATAGCCTATAGAGCTATGTATTGTTCCCACCAACTATTCTGCAAAACAACTTGGAATTATGGAAGAAATATGACTAAATTATTCATATCACTTGACCAAGACATCACACATTCGGGCTTATTCCACAAATAGGTCAAGGACAGAAACATCCAATCTATGTCAAAATACTTATTACGGTACTTTTATGGTAATAAAAAAAACTGGAAACAAAGTGGGGAATGGTTGAACAAACTGTAGTATACAATTGCAATGGAATGTTATTATCTAGAAAGCAATAAAAAATGAGAAACTCGGAGTAGTAATGTGTAAAGATTTGTATGAACTGATTCAGCATGAAACAAGCAGAATCAGAAAAACAAACTGATAATAACAACAACAATGAAAAGATTGCTAAAAGGAAGTCAAACTCTTAAGTAATGTAAAAACCAATACTGGTCCCAATGAACAAATAAAGAAACATATATTTCTCCTCTCAGCTGAGAGACCAGGGAACACAAAGGAAAAATGTTGCATTTGTTGTCATATGTAGTCATTGTATCATTTCTTTAACTGTTTTTATTCATTACAAATGTTTGTTCAATTCTGGAAGGAGGTACCATAAATGACAGTGATATAAGGACAAAAGGCACCAATGAACCTTTTTTTTTAAAGAAAAAGAATGAAATGCCTCAGAAATGAACAAAAAGACAAATGTAAGGAAGTAAGAGATAATTCAGTATTGATAACAATAACTCTGGCATGCATATAGTCTACAAAGCACTTTATATAATCTCATTTAATTTTCACAATTTTGTGAGGCAGGGACTAATAATTTGACTTTATAGATAAGAATTCTGAGGTTTAGAGAATTTAAATGATCTGTCTGTGGTCATACAGTCAGATGCAGAATTTAAAGCCAAGGCAAAATACACACATTTGAACATACCTGAAGTTCACCAGATATGCTGCAGATCAAAAAGTAGATGTCACAAATCTACCAACCCCAGTGATAATGAATTAGGTTTATTGAGCAGGGTAAATATGCCATTTTGAGAGGATACAGAACAATTAGTAAATTCAAAAACAGATCACCCATTGACAGAAATTATCCAATAAAACAAACTGAAAGTCTCTTTAAACAAATATTTCCACAAGTGATATTCTTGGGATTCGCTTTACTGCCCACAATAAATCAATGAAAACTAAGATTTTTATCATCATAAAAAGAATGTGTTAGAAAACTAATGGTCACTTATGGGAATGACAGAGAGAGAGAGAGAGAGGTGGGGGGGAGAAAGAACAAGAACTAGAACTCTAGAACTTCTAGTGGGTTTTTTATTTTTATTTTTTAGTAAGACACATAGGAAGGAAGGCTTGTTATAGTTATTAACTATTGGGAAACATAGGGCACTTATCACCTCATCTATGCTGTGAACTCAATTTTTTATATAAGATGAAATGAATCATTCTTATGCCTAGGTGTGCTTTTTTTCTCATAAAAAAAGAGAAAGACCAAAACTGGGGGTGGGAGAGTGAGAGTGGAAAAGCTATATTAATACCAGGTAAGGACATTCTGGGTAAATCCTCCAGGAAGTGATCAAACCGAAAAGTACAGAATTTACAACATATTTGTGGGTGTAACCATCTAATGTGGGCATTTGATTCTTCATTCAGACTTAAAAGACAGGGGAAATCACTGCTGTTTCCATGATGTTTCTTGATGACCAACTCAGAGAATGTGAAGCGCTTGGGTTCTAGAATCTAGGTGTGCTGATTGAGACTTTAAAGTCTGAAAGCTAAAGACTTTCCTCCTTGAGGTATAGTTAAAAAGTAGTTGTAAAAATACTATACCTAGCCATAGAACCTTTAAACCCATAATGTGCATCAGACTGGGAAACAGATGACTTCTCTTGGATATTTCATGAGAATCAGTCGGCGTATAACTCTAAGAAGCAGATGATTGAGAGTGTCTCTTATTTTTGTCCATGCAGCCCTCAGAACTCTATTGCTCCAATTTTTCCTTTTATCTTTTAACATGACAGCATATCTTAAAGAATAGAATAAATGAATACAAGAGAACATAAGCTGTGGAGGAGTTTGACATCTTATCTCACTACCATTTTTGCCTCCCCACCATTTCCAAATGACTGGAACTCTGCTGATCTAAACTCCATAAACAGAGATACAAAGTCTCCCCATAGGTTGTGCTTCCATATAAAAAATGAGGATTACTGTAAGACCAAAACAAAGCTAAATGGTGGGGCTTTGGGACTCCAAGTAGGATTCCACTATATTCAATAGGGCAAACCCACATAGCTCATCAATTTGAATTTTTTTCCTTAAAACTCAATCTTCAATCTTTAAACCTATTACCAAGCAACTACAAGTAAAGAATGTAGTTATGTTCCAGCAAAAAATGTCCAAGCTTCTTTTAAGGGAAGATTTAGGATCATAGTCCCAGAGCCTGAAAGGACCACAGAGACCATAGTCCAGCTTCCTCACTTTACAATTGAGGAAAATGGAGCCCAGGAGGTTACGTGGATTGCTGAGGAGCACCTAATAAGTGTCAAAGGTGAAATTTGAACCCAGGTTCTCAGATTCTACAGCCAGTTTTTTCATTGTGTGTAACTGATATCTACTTGACATCAAATTTTCTCCACCATCCCCTGGTCAGTGAGTGAACAAACAGTCAGCAAGCAATACTTAAGCACATACTATGTCCCAGGCACTGTGCTAAGCACTGGGCATACAAAAAAAAAAGTCAAAATACCATCCACACTCTCAAGGAGTTCACAGTCTAACATACTTCAGCTCATCCTCCAGTTCATCATTGATTACACGTTTAATTTTCATCAAGGAATTATCACAGGGTCCCTTTACATACTTTCTTCTTACAGATTGAAGATCTCTTTCTCATATGCTTTAAGGCAGAGTTTTCCAAACTGTGAAGAGGGTCACCTCAAGGAAGAAGGGAGAACCCACAATATAACATCAAAAATATTAGATAGCTTCAGTACAATTCCCATATACATACAAGTTTTTCAATGAGGAAGTTCAAATCAAAATCTACAAAAACAAAGCTAATGATGAATTTGATCCAATGAAATGAATGCAGCTCAGGCATTATTCTGGAGTGCAAAAACCTACTAATAGTAATGCCACATTAATTTTAATATCATTGATAGATTTAATGAAAATTATATGGGAGAATTCAGACTCTGACCTGACAGTACAATCAAGGTCAGAATGAAATTCAATTCTACAGTCACATATTAGTTAAAAATGCAGCCCCCCTCATGCATTTGGATGTATTGCATGCTTCACAACCACTTGCATTGAGAAACATGAATGAGGTGCTACATACATGTTTTCAGAGTGGTGCAAAGACAATCAATTCTTTTTAAAATTGCCTTTTCAAATAAAAATCTGACTTCTCTCCGTCCCTCGATCTAGCCTAGTGAGAAAGCAAAAAAACAAACAACAAAAAAAAACCTGTTAGAAATATGTGTAGTCAAGTAAAACAGATTCCTGCATTGGTCATGTTAAAAAAAAAAAATTAGGGGCAGCTAGATGGGGCAGTGGATAAAACTCCGGCCTTGGAGTCAGGGGGACCTGAGTTCAAATCCACCCTCAGACACTTGACATTTACTAGCTGTGTAACCCTGGGCAAGTCACTTAACCCTGATTACCTCACCAAAAACAAAACAAAACAAAACAAAGCAAAAAATCTACTCTAAGACTATTACCTCTCTATCTCTATCATTTCATCATGAGTCCAGAGGTAAAAGACAGAAATAACCAAAATACTGGCAGCAGTACTTTTGTGGTAACAAATAACTGGAAGGGAATGGCTAAACACATTGCGGTAAATGGACTGGATGAAATATTACTGTGCAACCAACATCCTACCGGTCACCCGGTTTTTAAACTCTTCACCTTTTCTTACCCTCCATACACAAAAATTTTCCAAGTGTTATTGATTTTACGTCTACATTTTCGAATCCATCCCCTTCCGTCCATTGACACAGGTACTCCCCTATTTAAGTCTTTAACTGTTACCCTCCTAATTTGGCCTCCAGACCTCCAGTCTCATGCTATACCTAGATTCTCTCCCTATACACGCCTGCCAAAATAATATGCCTGAAGCACAGGGCCTGGAGTCAGGAGTTCAAATCTGGCCTCAGACACTAGCAGTGTAACCCTGGGAAAAATCACTTAACCCTGTCTGCCTCAGTTCTTCCTCTGTAAAATGAGCTGGAGAAGGAAATGGCAAACTACTCCAGTAGCTTTGCCAAGAAAACCTCAAATGGGGTCACGAAGACTCAGGCATGACCAAATAACAACAAAAGTAAAGTTTTGCAAAGCACCTTATGGACATTATCTCATTTGATCCCCATAGAAACCCAGTGATGTGGTTTTATTATTAGCCCAATTTCATAGCTGATGAAACTGAGGCTGAGCAGTGAAGTGACTTACTAAAGGTCAGACAGCTCTTAAGTCTAAGGTAGGATTCAAACTCATGTCTTCCTGCTTCTAGATGTAAAGATCTATCTGCTATATAACCAATACCTCTTGGAATTGCAGAGTTCCTTTCTAAGTTAACAAATGCCACCTCCTAACATGAGGCCTTTTATTTTCTTTTAAGTTTTTTATTTATTTCATTTTTAATTTATGGGATAAAAAAGCATTTCTATAACACAGTATAATAAAAAAGATCACACATGAAATTGCAAATCTATTATGTATAACTTGCTAGTCCATTTAAATATACAATAAAGTTATGAAATTTTGTTTCTTTTTTCTTCCCTTTCCTCCCCAGATGGCTACCATTACACACAAGTGTGTGTATGTGTGTATGTGTATGTGTGTGTGTGTGTGTGTGTGTAAGTAAAATCATTCTATACATACTTCTATTTATCAGTTCTCTAGATGCAGATAGTATCTTGGGTATGACATTCACTGAAAGTCATTTTTTTTAACAGACAAGTCCAAACTTTATTTAAAACTATATTTTAAGTTTAAAGTTACTAAACAAATCACAATAAAAAAGAAAACAGAAAACAGTGCAGCAAGCCTCAAATCTAGGGAGTATCCCATCTCTAACATGTGACCTACTTGAGCAGAACAAGTAAGCATTACTTATTCTAAAAGGCAGTGGGTCAAAAACTAATTTACATTTTTATACAGATGGAAACAAGTTTATTTAGTGCTCGGGGAAGACATGCATTGGTGGATGGGGAAGGGAAGGAAAGCAGCTGGATATCTCTCATCTCATTCTTAAAATAACATTGCTGTTACTGTATACAATGCTTTCTTAGTTCTGCTCATTTGACTCTTCAATATTTTGTGCCACCATATCCATGCTTTTCTAAGATCATTGAGCTCATCATTTCTTATAGCACAGGGATGAGGCCTTTTCTTATTCCTACTCTGACTGCTACTGACCCCCCACAGATTACTTTGTCTTTGGTTTGTCTATATTTTATTTTTACTTGCAGGTGTATCCATTGATTCTCCAAAGAAGACCTAAGTTCATTGAGGCCTAGGGCTATGTTTTTTTTGTCTTTGTACCCCAAGTATCTAACACAAGGTCTGACACATAGTAGGTGCATAATAAATATTTATTGCTTGATATCACCCTGGAGTTATATGGTAGAATTGATTAATTTATTAATCAAAGTTACATGAAGAACTCTCTACAGATGACGGGCTTCTAAGTCTTTCCTTGGACAAAGCAATCCAACCCTCTGAATTACTGTGGCCTTTGCTTTACTACTCCCTAACAGTTAGCCAATCAACAAATGGAGATACAGACTTAGGTGACCCTCATTTCAACAGATTCAAAGAAACTGAGCATCATAGGATCTCAGAGGGGAAAGCAATCTTAGTGGCCATCTAGTTCAACTTATACCCCAACAAGATTCTCCTTTGCATAATACCCAATATATGGTCATCTTGCCTTGACTCGAAGTTCTTCTCCAGAGGCAGCCCTATCCACTCTGGGATAGTTCAAATTGTTTCCCTAGTTTCCTAATTCAACATTAAGCTTAATTTACTTCTTTGCAAGTGATAACCCTTCAAATTGACTTGTTAGAAGCAAAAGTCTTGACCAAAATTTGAAAAATAAGGCAAAAATCATATACTTCTAAGGCTGGCAAGGACAATAAAAGGCAAACCTGACCAACCTCTTCATTTGAAAAATAAGGAAGTCAAGTCCCAAGAAGTGAGTATAAAAGACTTGCACAAGACAGGTAGGTGATAGAGCAAAGATTAAAATTCAAGTCTTAGGACAGTTAGGTGGTGTAGTGTATAGAGCACTGGCTCTGAAGTCAGGAGAACCTGAGTTCCAATTCAGCCCCAGACACTTACTAGTTGTACTATCATGGGCAAGTCACTTAACCCCATTGCCTCCAAAAAAAAGAAAGAAAAAAAAATCCAAGTCTTCTGTCTCCTAGTCCAATGTCTCCTCTAAACTGGTCAGAGTATCTCACTATTTCCCCGCCACCCCCCTCCCAAAAGAAAAAAAAATTAAAATCTTAGTAAAATCTTCTACCTTTCATATGTTAATGATCACTGGTGGGCAATGAACATTTATGAAAAGTCTTTAAGGACCAGGTTATTCAATGAATGATTTTTGTTATCAAGACCTGGGTCAAGCATGGTAATCCCCGCCTGCTACTAGGAAGGCTGAAACTGGTGGATCATTTGGGCTTGGAAGTTCTGAGACAAGTTCTAAATCCATCAGGTATCTGTACTGTATCTGGAACAAAGAGGGTAAGCCCCCAGATGCATGACTGTTTAGGAGGGGGATATTGATACAGATAAGAAATGGAGTAGATCAAAGCTCCCAGGACAAACAGTAGTAGGATCTGGTCTATGCGTAGTCCCTGCACTTTTAGCCGGGGCTAGATAAGAAGACTCAAACTAAAAACAAAACAAAAACAAAATTAAAAAAAACAAAAACAAAAACAAAAACAAAAACAACCAGACTCTGTCAATGCAGATGGGCAACCTTTTTGCAACTTAGAGAGAACTGATAATTACTTAGTGCACCTACTGTGTTAGGCACCATGCTAAGCACTGGTGATACAAAGAGAGGCAAAAGACAATCCTTGCTCTCAAGGAGCTTACAGTCTCTTTTCATGCAGTATCATTAACTTTGGTTGGAAGGCACACTAAATGGCCTTAAACATGCTGGAAAATTTATGATTAAAAGATGGAAAGATTTGTTGCACATTCAACAAAGACTAGCACACACCACTGCACCCCTTGGCCATGTCAGGACACTGTGGGTTTGGCAGTACAGCCACAACAGCATCAGTTGTAGAGAGCACAGTTCCTGTGGAAACACTGATGCCTCTGGTTAAAAAATTATGAGAACACACACACACACACACACACACACACACACACACACACAGAGGCTAATTCTTAAATGCTGTAATTTCATGCCTATAATATATACATATAGTGTCTTTCCATGTTATATGCTATCAGCAAGGGCGTGATTTTCAGATTTAATCTTTTTATTTAGGTTTCCTAGATCTTGATATTTTGAGGCTATGGAAAATTCTTCAATAAGCTACAAATGTATATACAAAAAAAAGTTTATTTCAGTTCTTGATGTGAAATAAATTAGGTTAATCTCATTATAGCCTGAAGAATGAATAGAGCTGTCCCATCTTCTTCACAAACTTCTAGCATCAGTCCAGGCTGAAAAGGACCTAACATTTGAAAATAAGTCTGACAAATTCAGGGAACAAAATTGGACAGCTGACTGCCACTAAGTGCCTTTTTTCTGTAAGAGTACATTTTCATCTATAGATAAGTCAGGCTGCCACACAGGCTATTATGCACAGGAACCAATTGCCTAACCCAGCAGTCTCTCAAAATTTATGTAATGGGCTTCTTAGGAAAGAGAATAGAATTAAAGAGAGAAAGATGACATGAGTTATTTCCCACATTCAATTAATCTGAATATACCCCACTTAATTAAGAATTAGTTTTTTCTACAAGAAAGGGTGCTGTATAAAAAAAAATCAAGAGACCTGGGTTCATACTAAGTAGCTGTGTAACCTTGGACAATCAATCACTACATAGTTTAATGGCACCTCTAAGTGCCAGGTACCTATAAGTGCCAGGCACCTTGGTAGAAGATAAAAAAACAAATGCTGGAAACACCCCTTGCTCTCAAAGAGCTTCCAATCTATGGGAAAACAATACATATACATATGCATGCACCAAACACACATGTACACATACGCATGTATGCATATGTGTGTATGCAAAATAAACACAAGGTGGTTAGGGAGGGAAAGCAATAGCAGTAAGCTCTTAGCACCATGCCTAGCACACAGTAGGCACTTAACAAATGCTTGCTGAAGACTTATACAGGAAGATGTTTAAAAAGTGAGAGATTCTATGAAGTGGAGATGAGAAGAGAATGCATTCCAGAAATGGATTAAATTCTTTAACCTCGATGGGCTTCAGTTTCCTATTCTGTCAAATGAAGAGGCTGGAGTAATTCAAGGGTTCTTAACCTTATTTGGTGGCCTGGACCTCACTGACAGTCTGGTGAAGCCTATTAACCTCTCATCAAAATAAGGTTTTTAAATGTATAAAATAAATACACAGGATTACAGAAGAAACCAATTATATGGAAATACAATTATAGAAAAAATTTTTTAACAAGTTCACAATCTCCAGGTTAAGAACCCCTAGAATAATGATCTCTAAGATCTCCTCCTACTCAATGATTCTGATTCTTTTTCCACTCTCCCAGTCCATATCTTTCATATCATCTGGAAGGAATCTATTAACTTAGGGTTTTTGAAACAGAAGCTGAGCTAGGAATGAAATGAAACCAATAGTCTTCGTTTCAAAAATATTAGTGAGAAGACATTCAATGTCATAGTGGATATGATTTTCCAGAAGCATCATTCTTATTTTTCACAAATATCCTATATAAAGGTACTCTTTCTAATACTGAACTACAGCACCATATGTAAAAACAAGGTTAAAAAATTATAAATGCAACACTGTGTCTTTATACCAACTCTGGAGTGGCTAATTTATGTTGCAAGAAAATGCAAGTGAAATTGTTTTTAAAAGATTAAAAGTAGCAAAGAAGAAAAATAACTCTAACTTTACAGTCACAGCTGGACCTTCTAAACAATGCTCTGCATTGATTTATAAATGTTAAATTTAAGTTGTCAAGATCATAACTTTTCTCCTCGCCAAGAGAAGGCTGAAGATAATGGATCCCTATATTCCTGGCATTTCATGTGACAGACATATTTCACGCTTCTCTATGTTTGCTGTTTTAAAAACTCTCTTGTAAACAAACATTTATTTTGTTTATTTAGATGACTTCAGAATTAGGCTCTTCTAGTAAGATAAAAGCCAAAAAACATTTAAAGGGATGCAGTTCTCCCCTGAGATTGTTACTAAAGGCAAGGCCTGGGATTAGTAGTTTCTGAGCAATGAGTCAGTTTCATGAATAATTACAATAGCATTTAATTACAGCTAAAAGGGCTTGTTGTTGGAATCTTGGATTAGATTTCATACCTGGAAACAATGGAAGCCAGAAACATTCAGGCAAATTTTCATTGATCTTGGATCCTCTTTACATACAGGTTTCAGAAAAATCAAAAGCACCATAACACAAATACCAGGTACACCAGATAAAGAAAGAAAAATAATATCATTCTATAGAATTTGAAAAAGGGGAAGGGGACAGAAGGCATTTATATAGCACCTACTATGTGCTGGGCACCGTACCAAGTACTTTTTTACAAATATTCTCTCTGAACCTCACAATAATCTTGAGAAGTAGCTACTATTACAATCCCTATTTTATAGTTGAGGAAACTGGCAGATAGAAGTTAAATGACTTGCCCAGGGTCACACAACCAGTAACTGAGGCTGGATTTGAATCAGGTCTTGCTGACTCCTGGCCCAGTGCTCTATCTATTTTGCCAGCAGCTACAACATATGTTCCAAATATTCAAATTCCTAACAAGTCCAGTTTTAAACAGTTGAAACTAGTGTTTATTCTACTCAATTACACAGTAGTTTATTATGCATCTAATATATGTTGAGCCTTGTGATATGTATGGATAACACAAAATTTAGATAGGATCTCCTCCAAAAAGCTTACAGGGATCTTTTTTTATTTTGGTTTGTTTTTTGGGGGGAGACAATATCGTAGACAATACATCCCCAATTAGCTATAAAATAAAATAACACATGATAAACTCTAATAAATAGAAATAAAGTATTATGTTAACACTAAGGAAGGGACCAAAGTCAGTATTGATTTTACTTGGGGAAAGGGGGAAGGAAATGAATCAGGAAAGACTTCCAGGAGGTGGCATTTGAATAAGGCTTTAAAAGATCTATTGGGATTCCATAGACATGCTTGGTCAGGAAGGAAGAGGAGAGGAAATTTCAGGCATGGGGCAGAGCACAAATAGTCATAGAGCTAGGAAAGTGGAGATATGTACTGAAAAAGTTTAGAAGTCCAGCTTGATTAGAACTTCTGGGGTACTGATAGAAATGGTAAGAATTTAAGAGTGGAAAGGTTTGGTGGTACCAGATTGTGGACTGCATTAAATACCAAACTTAAGAGTTTCTACTTTGCTAGGTACAGAGAAAAGTAACATGGCCATTTGATTTGGTTTTTTTTTTTACATTTTTATCAGTGATTTTGATGAAGCCACATTAAGAAATGTGCCACATTTCTTAATATGGCTTATTAAACATGTAGATGACACTAAGTTGGTAGGAATACTTAACAGTTCAGATGGCCAAGTCAGGATCCTAGCCAAAAAATATTTCATCAGTCTGAGATAATAGCTTGAATCAAAGAAGATGAAAGTTAATTGTATTAACAAAAATCAGTTTCAAAAATGGAAGATAGGAGAGGCATGGCTGGACAGTAGCTCATTTGAAAAAGATCTGGACCGGAAACTCAAGGGGTCAATGGCATGATATGACAGAAAATATAAGCCGACATAGGATAATGGCAAGAACTATATGAACTGATGCAGATTAAAATAAGCAGAATCAGGAAAAGAATATACACAATGATCACAATGGAAATGAAAAAACAAAACCGAGAAGCCAAAACTGAAGACTGTATAATTATAATGACCAAGAAGTTTGGTCCTGGAGAAGATTTGAGAAAAATGTACCTCCTCTCTCCATTCTTTGCAAAGCTGGGGGGTTTTATTATGGAACACTGCATAAATTGTCAGACTCAGTTAATGTGTTCGTTAGTTTTGTTAGACTCCTTCTCCCTTCCCCCACCTTTGTTTTTTATTTTTTGTTGGAAGGGTTATCTCAAAGAGTAAGGAAGGGGGAGGGATATATTCAGAAATAAAGGAGATGTAAAACAAAATTCATCATTTTTTAAAAGTTACTGATAGTTAAGATTACATTGGGCTACAACATCCAGACTGACAGAAATAATAATTGTGTCATATTCAAACCTGGTGAACTGCATCTGCCCTCAATATTAATAATTGTGTGCATTTCCAGGTCTCATATTTCAGTCAAGACACAGACCACCTCAGTCAGATGCAAACAGAAGACAGTGCCCAGATAGTAAAAACTGGAGAACAAGCCATGTAAAAAATTGGGGGTGTTTAACATATTAAGAAAAAAGATGATTTACAGGGTCATGGAAACACGAAAATAGTCTTCAAATATTTGAAGGGCAGTCATGTTAAAGATGAAGTTGTTCTATTTGGCCTAGAAAACAGAAATGGGGTGGAAATTTCAAAAGGCAGATTTAGGCATGATGTAAGAAAAAACTTTCAACAATTAGAGCTTTCCATTAATAGAAAGGATTGTTTCAGGAGGTAGTATGTTTTCTAATTGATGACTAATTCTCAGTGATGTTGTAGAGAGACTTATTGGTCAGAATAGATGGCTTCAGGGGTCCCATTCAACTCTGTGATTGTATGATTCTATAATCAGATCTTTGTGTAAGTAAAATCAGTTTAACAACTATGTGAGGGATGGAGTGACTGAAGGCAAAAGAGTGAAGTTGCAAAGCCCTTTTAAAAGGCTACTCAAATAGCCCAGGCAAGTGTCAATGATGATCTGTAATACAGTGGTGGACAGTGGCAGTGGAGGAAGGTGGGAGGGGACAAATGAGAGATGTTGTAGAGGTAAAATCAAAATGACTTGGTCCTTTCCCCCTCAAAAAATGAACACCAAAAAACAAACATACAAGCAAACAAAAAACTCCAACCCCAACATCTGTTAACTGATTAGAGATAAGAAATGTAAAAAAAAAAAAATAGAAGAATCAAACAAGAACTTCAAACGTGAAAGACTGAATGAAATAATAACTTCAGCAAAATAGCAAAAAAAATCAGTCAAATCACAAAAAAACAGCCTTTCTGTATATTAGAAATTCCATTCAAATAATAAATAATGCATAAAAATTTGGGAGTACACCTACCAAGATACAAACATTAATTTTAGAAATACAAATACAAAAGATTCTTTATGGAAATGTAAACAGGTCTACATAATTGGAGAGATATTACTTGCTCATCTTTGTGCCATTACAATAAAATTAATGTATTCAGTGCCATACCAAACTACCCGAGGATTATTTTGTGATGTTAAAATTAATAAAATTCATTTGCATGAACAGAAGATTAAAAATTTCAAGGGAAATAATAAAAAAGTGGGAGGAAAGGGGGTCTAGCCTTACCTAATTTCAAACTAAACTGCAAAGCAGTCATCATGAAAACTATTTGGTACTAACCTCAAAAAGAAAAAACTGATAAGTGGAACAGATTAAGTACACAAGATCCAGAAGCAAATGAACATAGAAGCACAGTGTTTGATAAACCCCAAAACCTCAATTACTGGGGTAAGTACTCACTATTTGACAAAAGCTGCTGGGAAAGTACTCTTGGCAGAAATTAGGTTTATATACCAATCCATATGCCAATATACCACATCACAGGTCACATAATAAACAAATGAAAGGAACAGGGAAGGAGATATGTTTGACAACTATGGATAGAAGAGTTCTTGACCAAACAAGGGACAGAGAAGATCAAAAAAAGATAAAATAAACAATTTTGAGTTTATAAAATTGAAAAGCTTTTGTAAAACCAAAATCAAGGGAAGATTAAACAGAAAATAGTTCACCAGGAAATCCTTTTTTGTAGCAATTCTCTCTGATTATGGTTTATACAAAATATGCTTGGGATTGATTCAAATTTTAAAGCCCTAAATAACCTGACCCCAAAACTCTCTTTACAATCTCACTGAACATAATTCCCTCTTCCCCACTCAGTTAAACTGGCCTTCTCTCTGTTCCTCACACATGACGGTGTATCTCAGGCGTCCATACCTTTGCACTGGCCATATCCCCCATTCCTAAAATACACTACCTCTCCACCTCTACCTCATAGAGTTTTTTCCTTCCCTTAAGATCCAGTTCAAGCATATCTTCTGCATGCAACTTTTCTTGATCATCTTGCTCATGCCCTCCCACTCAAACTACCTTGTTAGGCAGTTAATAAGCATTCATTAAGAGCTTACTATGTGCCAAATACCAAGCTAAGCCCTGGGAATAAAAAAAAAGGCAAAAAAAATCCCTGCTTTGTATATATTTGTATTTATTCACTTTATATTTATGCTGTATATCATTTCATATGTACTTCACTCCACCGTTAGAAGGTAAGCTTATTGAAAGCAGGGACTTTCTACTTCTTTGTACTTATATCCTCAGTGCCTAACACAGTACCTAGTATATAGTGGGTTTGATAAATGCTTGCTGATTGATTAAAATAAATAAGAACACGAGCCACTCCTGAAAAAGATAAATGGTCAAAGAATATAAACAAGAAATTCAGATTTAAAAAAATACTAAGATCTCACCTTATATTCATCAGATTAGCAAAGACAACAAAAAAAGGAAAATAGCAGACACAGTAATTTACTATTGGTGAAGGTATGAATTGGTCAAGTCATTCTGTAAAGCAATTTGAAACTAATCTCTACATATCACAACTGTGTTAGGAACATAGTTCAAAGAGTTTGTTTTTTGTTTTAAAGATCAAATGGATGCATATATACAAAAATATTCATAATGACACCTTTTGCTGTGACAAAGAACTGGAAATTTTGGAGGCACCCATTAATTGAGAAAAGGCTGAGCACATTATAGCATATGAATATCATGGAATACTATTGTGCCATAAGAAACACCTGGATGAATTTTATGAATTGATGCAGAGTGAAGTGAGCAGACCCAGGAAAGCAACCTCTACAATGACTACAACATTGTAGAGCAAATCAACTTGAAAGACTTAAGAACTCTGATCAATGCAATAACCAACCACAACTGCAGAAGACTAATAATAATGAAGCATACTTCCCAATCCTTGATAAAGAAGTGCTGGACTGAAGAGACAGAAGGAAGCCTACATTTTTAGACATGACCAATGTGTGTCTTTGTTTTGCTTGACTATCCTTATTATCAAGAGGGCTCAGAAGAGGATGGGGTTGGTGGAATGGGAGTAGTAACGCCAATTTTAAAAAATAACAGATCAATAAAAAATTTCAAGATCCAACAGAAAGAAGTTCAGTCTTGACACTAACCTGCTGTACTTGTTACAGACTATTAGAAGAAAAGCTGCACAATAGTCACGGTTCCATAAAATAATCTTCTATTTCTCTTTTTACATGGAAATATTTGTGTTTGCTGATGTTCAGAATAGCAAAAACAATGAAAATTAAAATCCTGACATCTTACTTGTACAACTGAAAGTGAAATTAGTACTTCCTACCACAGAATTTATAAGACTTTTGGGACACCTTGTATAGGAAAACCTCATGCTTTCTTTAAATCAAACTAAAAGTTAAAGTACTTGTAAATTCACGAGTCCAAATTCTTTTCTTATAATTCCATTTTTTTTCCTTTAGTCACCATAAAATAAAACCCACCCTAATACTGGCAAGAGATAGTCAAAAGTGAAGCAATGGAAATACAGAGTCACAAAATCCAAGAGATGGAAGGGATCCTTGGGACTACTAATTTAGTCCAAAATAATGCTACCTACAACAATCCCAACAAGTCATCATCCAGCTGACTTCAAGGAAGGAGGTACATACTACCTCCTTCCATCATTTCATGTTTAAATATTGCCCATTTTTAGTGATTCCTTTGCATTGAGTCTCTCTGCAATAATTCTACCTAGTTCAGTTCTCTGGGGAACAGTAATGAAGTCTCATCCCTCTTCCATATAACAGTCCTTTAAACACTTGAAGATAACTATTATGTCCTCCCAAGGTCCTCTTCTCAAAGTTCCTTTAGGCGCCACCTCCTTCAACAGGTATTAAGCTTCTTCCCTGCCTTTGTTGCCCATCTTTGGACAATCTCCAGTTTAATCATATCCTTCTTAAATTTAATATTGAGTTTTTGTTGTTTACTGTTCAATTGCTTCAGTCACATCTGATTCTTTATGACCCCATTTGGAGTTTTCTTGGCAAAGATAGTGGAGCGGTTTGCCATTTCCTTCTTCAGCTCATCTTACAGATGAAGAAACTGAGGCAAAAAGAGTCAAGTGACTTGACCAGTGTCACACAGTTAGTGTCTGAGGCTAGATTTGAACTTTTGTAGAATCTTCCTGACCCCAGGCCTGGCACTCTATCTACTGTACCACTCAGTGAGATGGAGTCTGATTAGGACAGAATATGAGAGAATTATCATTTCCCTAACTGGGCATTACACTGCTTATCAATACAACCTAAGATCATAACAAGTTTCTTTCTTCTTTTTTTTAACTACTTTATCACACTCTTGAATCATAATGAGCTTTCAGCACACACAAAAACCCCCAGATTTTTTTCACAGGAAGTACTGTCTAGTCATGCCTCTTACATCTTGCACTCTTCGAGTTGGCTATGTTACACCCTTATCCCTAGATGCACGTCTTTACATTTGTTCTTATTCAACTTAATCATATTAAATTCAGATCAATCATCCATCCAGTAGAGATCTTCTGGGATCAGGACTGTCATCTGTCACATTAACTATCCCGTTCAGCTTTTTGTCATCAGCAAATTTGATGAGCATGCTATCTGTGGCTTTATCCATGTCACTGATCAAAATGTTAAACAGTACAGACATAAGGACAGATCTCTGGGAAACTAATTAGGGACTTTCCTCCAAGTTGACATTGAACCATTAACTAAACTCTTTGGGTTTAGTCATTTTTAATCCAATATTCCCTCCCCTAAATGGAGAGTGATTATCTCCATTCTATTATAAAGTATTCTATTTTCTGTCAAGAGACAGAATTCTCTTGACAGGAAATAGAATTCTTTATATCAATTTCTCTTAAACATCATATTATTCATTAAAATAAATAAGTGGTGAAATAAAAAGGGAATTTAATTTAGAGTCAGAAAACCTGGGTTCAAATCATACAACTGCTATTTGCTACCTGTTTGACATTAGACAAGTCAATTAACCTCTCTATGTCTTTCCTTTTTTCTTACCTTTAGAATACAAGGGCTGGTTCTTACTGAGGTATACAAATATTTAAAAAAATCTCTAAGGTGTTCTGCCCAGAAGCTTCTGTCTGCTTTGACTGAGTGGACAGTGGCTCAAGGCTTACTGGACTCTGTGCTGGTCTAGAGCATATGCTCTCTAAACAATGGCAAAGCAAAATGGCTTTAAAACTCCACATCAAATGATAGGTCTTGGTGTTACTTAAGTTGTTTAATTAACTATAATTTGACAATTTTGAAAAAGCTCCAAAGAAATGTGAGAGGACTTTTTTGGGGGTCAGTACTTAATAAAACACACACAAAAAAAATTCCAGCAAGCAAATGCTGCAGAATCTAAAACTGGAGACATTTTATAGGTTTCCTGACAGTTTTAGTCTTTTACTTTCTTTCATTATGCATATTTATTACAAATATCCTGGCTAAATATTGAAAAGTTATACACTATAGTCTTTGTAATTTGTCTTTGTAATTTGCAGGAATTTATGCAGAAAATAAACTTTGGTTCCATCATTTAAAAAAAATACAAGGGTTGGGCAAGATAATCACCAGGTTCCATCAGTTCTAAATCTTTTGATCCTGTAATTTCCTCAACAACACTCATTTCAATTTTTCAAAGCACTCAATAAGTCACAACACTTTCAACTAACCATTAAATTATGCAGCTAAAATCTTTCCTTATTTGCCAATTCACTACTCACTACCACCAAATCCTCTATATCTATTTACTCTATTTTTTTAAAAAAACTGGTATTTCAACTTTTGAAAACAATCACTCCCTTACATCACTTTATATCTTCTCTATGTCTATCATAGTTCTCTCATTATCTCTTCCTACACTGTACTTATACCTAAAAACAAGTGCCCAGGCTTGGTGGACAATGTAACTCTCCTCTAATTTAAATTCCACCTGCTCATATGGAGAAAATAATTCTCTCTTCCAGCAATAACTAAGAAGTACCTATTGCTGGGAAGTCTAGTCATTTATATACAAACTAGACAATAAAAGAGCAAAAAAAGGAAGGAACCAAAACAAGAAAGAAAAATGTCTATCTTTTAATCTAACTTAGGGAAGTCCTTGCCTCTGACTCCTAATGTGATACTTGGCATTCCTCATATTATAATGGAAGTTCAATGAATGTCAGTTAGCATTGCTGAGACAAACTAGACACACATTATCAACTCTAAAGTAATTAAGTAAAGGCTACTTAATACTAAAATGGCATATTCAAGCAAGTGTCAAAAACTGAATTATCCAAAATAATGGAAGGGAGAAATAATGTAGCTGGGTCACTCAAAACACAAGATACTCTCAAATCATTTGCATGTGACTCAAGTAAATCAGCATTTTAAAATATATTTATGTTTTAAATATTCTTGGGGAGAGAATTTGTTATTTGAAAGAAATGTAGATAAACCCTTTTGTAAATTTGAAAAATTGTTATTTGTTGTTGTTGTTTACTCGTTTTCAGTCATGTCTGAACTTTTGTCACCCCATTTGAGGTTTTCTTGGCAAAGATACTGGAGTGGTTTGCCATTTTCTTCTCTATAAAAAAGGCCATGGTGATATTAATAATAAATAATGGCTAACATTTATATAGTGCATTAAGGTTTACAAAGCATTTTACAAATATCACATTTTACCCTTATTGGTTGTTAGTTGCTATTGTCATCCCCATTTCACAGATGAAGAAATTGAAGCAAGCAGAAGTCCAGTGACTTGCCCAGGGTCACACAGCTAATAAGTATCTGAGGAAATATCTGAACTCAGGTTTTCCTGAGTCCAGTATTCTATCCACTGTGCCACCTATACAATAAAACTGCATTTTCACATATACTCTCTGGATACAGAGGGAATGTTAGAATATGATTTTATAATAATAACCTACATTAAGGAGCATGCATTCTTAGAGTATACAAGAGAGCCCTCTCTTGTGGATAGGGTTAAAAATTATGCTCTATGGCAGGAAAAAGCCAAACTAGGTTTTAAAACTACCAGAAGAAAGCCATAAGAAAGTAAGGGCATACATAATAAGACTTAACTATGGTTTTTTTTTTAAACTTTCCCCAAAGTTGAAGCATTTTATTTCCTTTTCATCTGTGCTGTATTGGCATTCTAATTATCCATTATTTTGTTTTATTTTATTTTATTTTTGAGGCAACTGGGGTTAAGTAACTTGCCTGGGGTCACACAGTTAGTAAGTGTCTGAGGCTACATTTGAACTCAGGACCTGCTGACGCCTTCCAGGACTGGTGCTCTATCCACTAGGTGCTGAGCTTCCTAGCTGCCCCTATCCAGTCATTTAACCATGACTTTTATTTCAGTTTTATATGAGCTTTTTTTGCTCTGTCAATTATTTTACCTTAATGCAAATACTATTTTCAAAGGATAGACATAGGTCTGTCCAATGAGAAACATGACAATCTGAATTTTATCCTCCTGACAAAATTAACTTTTTCATTACATAGCTATGAGCCCAAAGACTTTTGTAAGTGTAATTCCAAAGTCCTAAAACTTGGAATGAGTCTAGAAAAATCTTCTAGGTCTTAAAACACTGCACCAAAGAGAAGAGAGTAAATGCTCCCAATTAGTATGAATTTGAAGTCTACTACAATTTGCCCCCAACCTGAAAACATCTCCCAGGAAATCTTGATAGGATGCCTGACATATATAACATTATTCTAAGAAGCCCCCTGTTAAAATGCAAATCAATTAGATATATCAGTCATTAATACTTACCTCGGTGGGGATTGTTTATCCCTTGAGAGGGAAAATGACACAGGAAAAAAGTTTTATGATAATCAAAAAATATTAAGCATCTTTTATGCTCCCAGGAATTGTGTTAGGGGCTGAGGACATAAAGACAAAATCACATAGGTCCTGTCCTCAAGTAACTCATGTTCCATAGGAGGTACTGCAGAAAACCATTGGCTCTGCTGACAGAGGATGCACATCCAATTCTTGCCTAACATTCACTACCTGGGTGACCACAGATAAATCAAAAAATTTCCCTGGGTCTTAATTTCCTCATTTGTAAAATGGAGTGATCAGACACAGTCTCTGGAGTTTTATTTGGTTCTAGACCTATGATCTCAATCACATATACATAAACAATAAGTACAATAGGTACAATAATAAGTACAAGGTAAATGTGGAGAGAAGGAGAAGGTGATAAAAGCTGAAGGGGAGGCATCAGAAAGGCCTCATGTAGGAAGTGGTCTGAGCTGAATTTTGAAGGGAACTAGGTACTCTAAGAGGCAGAGGGGAGAAGAAAGTACATTCCAGACGTGGCAGACAACCTGTGCAAAGGAACTGATACAGGGTGTCCCCAAAGCCTAAAATTGCACTGAGACTTTTGGGACCTCTCTTACAGTGAACATTTCCATATGCTTTAAAGGTGTGCAAAGAAATTTACATACCTGATCAAATTTGAATCTCACACTTTGTGATGTAGTTACAAGCATTATTATCACTATTTTACATATGAGGAAATTGATCCTCAAAAACTTAAATGACTTGCTTATGGTCACTCAGTTAGAAGGTATCATTTGAACCAGGTCTCTCCCAACTGAGGCATAAAGACACGACACTAAAAGTCTTAGTTAACTTTTAACAAAATCTTATGATCTATTGTAAACCTCAGAGCTATTTTTTGAAGGGTTTTTTTTAAACACTTGGAAAACAACAACAAAATGTGACTTAGAGGAGAAAATACTGGATTTGGAATTAGAGAAAACCGGAATCCAAGTTTCAGAGAACTTAGCTGTTTGACCTTGGGAAAATCACTTACCCTCTCATCAGTCAAAATGATATTTGCATGAGGTAGCTAGCTGCTTGAGAATCAAATGAGGTCATGTACCAGAGCAGTTTATAACCTGAAAACTTAAGTAAGTGTAAGCTATAGCATGTGCCCTTAAATCTGTCTGAACACTTTTCTTTTGATTAGTACCCCATTCATCTTCCTCAAGCTACTCATTCCTATTTGGAGCCATTCTAATTTAAGCAAGTAAAAATGTCCTCTGCAGTGTCTGGCCTCTTCTCTTCCCTCAGGATACAGATTAAAGCACTCACAGCATTATAAAATGAATGTTTTCCTTAGCATCCTTTGTTAAACTAACCTAATATGGTACAACTCACTAGAACTAGAGGCATTGTTAGGATTCCAGGGCTCAATTGGACCTCTTCTACAAGAGGAGTCTCCTTTATGCTTGGCAGCCTGTGGGGATTATGGGGGGAGGGCATCCATTCATGATCCCCTTCCTCTGGGACTTTTCCTTCTCAGTCTCTCATTGGCCTATCCACCCCATGAGGCTTCAAAGACTTTTCACGTGGGAACCAAGGCCAGCAGCCATCTGTGCCCAGGGGACACACTGCCTCCTGCCCAGCTGTGGTACCCCCTCTTCTGTTCCATGAGCTAGCTGAGTGTGTGGTGTGGTGTGGTTCCTGGCAACTTTGTGTTGGCTGTTTAACTTCCCCAGCCCAGGTACCAGCTGTGTGTTCTGTTACACACAAGAGACATTTTCCAGTATCAGCCTTTGCAAAAACTCTTCTCTCTTTCCTTCTCTCTCTCTCTCTCTCTCTCTCTCTCTCTCTCTCTCTCTCTCTCTCACACACACACACACACACACACACACACACATTTTGGAAAAGGAAAAATGAATTTTGTCACAAAAAAAGGGATTTTTATATCCAAGGATTTCAAATCTAGAAAATAATCTAGAAAATGGACATGTACAAAACCTACCTCATACTGAATATGTCAAGAGAAAAAAAACAGCTATATATCTTCATAAGGTTTTCGAACAGTGGCAACATCTAAGGCATGTTAGACCTTGGGTCATTGTAATTCTATTGCAAAATCCAATTCTACTATCTCAGCACTCAAGAAGTATTTTATAGGTACCTGACTTGTAACAGAAAAATAAATCTGTGTGCTTCATATAATAGCTATGTTTATAAAAAGCCCAGTGTCCTTTTTACTGAGTCTAAATACTGACATGAACGTCTCTGGCACAAGAACTCAATAACTAAACTGCTAACAATTCCAAAACAGATGGTGTGATTGGATGGATGGATAAATAGACAAATGGATGGATGAATTGATAGATGAATGAAAAAGTATTTATTAAGTTCTTACTATGTGCAAAACGCTAGGGGTACAAATACAACGATGAGACAGTTTCTGCTCCAGGACCACATTCAAATAGAGGGAAACAACACATATAGAAGGAATCAAATGAAAGGCAGAAGGAAAGGCCAAGGGGTGTTTTGACCGCTGCAAGGAAGACAATGTGTTATATATCTTCTTTAAGGTCATTTCCACTGATAAAACCATATCCATTTCTGATGATCTGTGGATAAACAACAGGAAGAACACTTACCTCTGTCTATAACATATACTTGAAATTGCTAAACTCACTCCATCACTCCAATAAATCTGGAAGCTGCTTGAAAATTTTTAAGTTAAAAAAATAAAAGATATAAAAAATTAAATCCAAATGTACATCAAAAAAATTTAATGCAGTCTGCTTTAAATCAGTCCAATATTTAGCATTCAGTTGCTACCCCCTCATATCACCTACTTAAAAGTGCACAACCCTGCTCAGCTCATTGAGCATGACAAATTGTGTCAACTCTCTCCTAAACTGTTCCATTGATCTGCCTAGTAACTGGTTTTCTCTGACCTTCACATAGTCCTCAGATTCATTCTCTCTATTCACTGTGGTGACTCCTGATTGCTTGAGAATGTGTCTTGCCTCTTTCCCTTTTGCTCGAGGCATACATAACTGAAATCCTTCCCTGTTTGTATGGCTTTGCCTCTGGCCCCTTGAACTTAGCACCAGTACCCCACAAGAACTGTGTGTTCTACAATGGATTAACTCCCTACCTTTTGGAACTAGCGTCAGCTCCAGGGAGAACAAGTCAATCAGGACCAAATTTTCTATCATGTGGAAATGGAGACATTAGAGAGGTTTTTATTTTAGGTGGGCAGAGTACCAGGTCTAGAGGGCAGAAGCAATGATTGCAAGTAACCTTTTATAGTTTCTACCATAGAATCCTGTACATCCTAGCCCTCAGTAAATGGCATTTGATTAAGGTGAGAATGAAACTGCTCTATCAACAATGATGCTGTCCTGTCCTACTCTTTCCAACAGGAACAGAGTAGCGACTTTTTTCTAGCAGTTGTGGGATGTTTATGCAACTACCCATATTTTCTCCATAAGACCAAAGAGGTAAGATCAGACCAGAGGTGACCAAAGGATCATAGAAACATAGAAGGAAAGCTGGAAGGGAACTAGTTAGTCATCTAATTTACCCACCCCACCCCCATTACACTCCTGCCCTCATTTTACAGATGAGGAAACTGAGGTCCAGAGAAGTTAAGTGACTTGTCCAAAGTTCCACAGGTAGGAAGGAGGTGACAAAATCAAGATTCAAGCCTAGGTCCACATCAGTAAAGCTAAAGAGAATTTCTGGTAGAAAAAGTAGATATCTAAAAAGCACTGCTAGTGTATTCACAAGTTAGAGGCATTTCTAATCTAGGAAGTCTGTGCACCTTAGCAATTACTATTGAAATTTATAGCAGGCACAGAAACACAATACCATAGTAATATTGATAAATTTACCTTCTGACAGTATTATGTCTCACCAGAAATGTCTAGTCTCACACAATTCTTTAAAACAGCATTAAAATAAACAAACACTATGATGTCCTGGACTGCTGAAATCGATCATCCATTTAATTAAAATGTCTGTCCTATGGGTGATTTATAGAATCTTGTCATTATTTGGTCATCACCTAGGGTGGATATAGATTGGTAACTACAGACCCATCAGAACTCTGACATTAATTACTATGCCAGAGGGAATGGTCCCCTGGTATAAATAAGCAAACAGGTAATGTTAATATCCAGTTCCTCTTAAGACACAGCTAACAGGGACTTAACTTACAAACTCCAGTACAAGAAGTACATTCATGTTAAGGATGAGTGTGGCCTGCCTCACACTAAGAATATACTATAGAAATAATATAAGTATTAATATTAAAGCTGCACGAATCACAGAGTAATGAGTTAATTCATCCCCACCCCTAGCAAGTGAGATTTGGGGTGGTGACCCTGGTTAATACGTCATCCTTTTTCATTTTTTTCAAAACTAAAAAAACAACTCCAGAGGCCAAATTCATCAACTGCCTAGCATAGATCCAGACTAAGAGGGGCAGCTCCAAAAGAGCTTCATCTTCTTCATTACAGATAAAACTGAATAGTCAATAAAATATTTTTCCAATAAAAATTAAGCATCTGAATTTTTAGTAAATTGGCTTTGTAAGAAATTCTGGCTAAAAAAAAATGGTTTATTATTAAAAAACTACCTCTGAAATGGATTCACTTTGTGATCAGAACAAGTTATCCATCTCTCTGATTTTCAGTCTCTTTTCCCAAAGATTGCTAGTGTCCCCTCCTATCCTAAGAGTCTATTTTACGATCCTAAACTGGGCTGAAGTTTTCCTCTTTCCTTTCCATATGAAGAAATATTGTTTTTAAGTACTTTGTTATAGAATTAGTTCTACGACGTCCTTAAATGCTCCTGAACGTATTTAGATTTGGTATGAATATATTCAGGTTGCTCATGAATACCATGCAAATAATCAAAAGATTAACTGTGGTGGCTATCAAGAGAAACCTTCAGAATTCTCTTTTCTCTTTCTGATCAGAAATGGATTCTACTAAGCCATATGTGAAGTAGCCACTGTGCCAGACTCGTATGAGTGCTTTAAAACTAAGACTTTCCCCAGCCCTAACAGGCTTCAAAATTTCCCTAAGACAATATACTTTGAAGGTGTGATCCCAAGAGAAGAGATGAATTTGTATCAATCCATTACACACATTTACCCTGGCCTCTTTTGTGAGCAACAGTGTTGTTCCTAGTAATAACTGATAGTCCAAATAATATTTCACTTTAAATGAGATTAGTTTTCCTCATAACAACCCTGGCCTGTGAAGTAGACAGTAATATAGGTATTATCATCCCCATTTTACACAGGAGGAGACTAAGGCTAAAAGATTTTGTCTTGCCTAAGGTCACAGAGATGTTAAATCACAGAGCTGAGACTCAACCCCAGCTATTAACTCAATATTAAGAGTTTTTTCCTCTTCATAGAATTGCTATACTCACTTTCAAGAGGAGCAAAAAAGAGATAATTTTATGAGAAAAGATGGAGCCCATAACAGCTTAACTTATAGTTACCTAACAATTTAAGATTACAAAGTATTTTTCTATACATTATCTCCGTTGATTGCCACAATAATACAATATTGATTATTCCCATTTTACAGACAAGGAAAAAAAGAGGCTAATCAGCTTCCCTTACATCTTATAGTCAGTACTTGACCATATATTGTCTGAATTCAAGTCCACCACTCTTTCCACTGTATGAAATTGGCTTCATCTGTATCATGTGTGCAGCCGATGACAATATATCTGCCCCTGGGATTTTAGTTCAAATTTTATAGAATTAGAAGGGAAATCATAAAAAAATAAAAACACAAGGAGCTTATCTTCCAAGTAAATACACACCACCCTGGAAAGTTAGATTTTCCTTTAAACATTTCTACTAGTCACTATTAAATTTGCCTCTCATGTTAGGATAAAACATAAAAAATAAAATCAGATCCAGCTTCTACTGATTGGTCTCTATTGCTCTCCAGATTTTAAGTAAGGCTTCTTAGGTTCCCATTTCTCCTTCTTGTTCACCTCTGCTGCTCATATATTACTTCATAACAAATATATTGGACACCTAGGTTGCTAAGTGGATAGAACACTGGACCTGGAGTTAGGAAGACCTCAGTTCAAATCCAGCCTCAGAAACTAACTAGCTGTGTGAGGATGGGTAAGTCACTTAACCCTGTTTGCCTCAGTTCCTCATATGTAAAATGAGCTGGAGAAGGATATGGCAAACCATTCTAGGAGGCTTGCCAAGAAAATGCCAAATGGGGTCACAAAGAGTTGAACAAGACTGAACAACAAATATATTAATATGTTTTAAAAACTGGAGCTTTGTATGACTATAATTTTTTTTTCCACATCTGAACAAGGAATTTTCTATACTCACACCTCTCAGTCTCATTACTATGTTCATAGTAACCTACAGTTGGAAAGGACATTAGAGATATTTTTGCTTGTTCCCACCCCCTTTTACAAAAGAAGAAACTGAGGCCTAAATAGGTCAAGTGATATGCCTGAGGTCACACAGTGAGCAAGGATGAAGGATAGAATTAATATCCAGCTACTAGAACTGGTTTATTTGATACCTTTTGTGAGAGACAACATGATGGAATCCAATGTTCATTCCATTCTATCATGCTGTCTCTCAAAGAGTATTAAAATGAATCAGGTCTAGCCTTTTCACCAAATACTGATACATCAAACGACCATAAGCAGCATAGTTCTAGTCATTCCCCCCCCATAATCAGTTTTTAAATTTTTTTCTGTATGATGATTAAAATAGTTAAGAACATGCTTATTTAACTACTATACTCTCAATATCTCAAAATGCTTTCTTAAAATCATGCGCCTTTATGGAATATTTATGGGAAATTATCTACAATATCAGATCATTACAAGTCCTGTCCACTAAGAAAAGTCATTCATTACAACTCCACGAGCATTCAAAGCCTTACTGACATCTAAGAGTACGGTTTTCTTACGGACTTCCTACCCAATATCCTATCAATCTACTACATATTTGTGAGACTCAATCTGTATTTCCACTTATAAGAATGCAAAAAAAAAAACCTTTCATCAGGTAATTTATATTATGGGTCCATCTCATGAACCCAAGATTCAAAGGCAACAGAAATACGAGTGATGACAGCACTGCTCCTGAATTTGATTGGGTTATAAAACAAGGAGCGGCACTCACTCCTAGGATTTGATTTTTCTAAAGGCACTTGGGTTCAGATATTTGGTCCTGGCAGGACCAAAAATCACAAGGAGACACATGGGATCACAAGGCAACACATGTACAACATGGTGGCAATGTTTTTGTGGTGCATAAACTCTGACTCCCTCCACTGCTTACAGCTTGGGAAAGAAAATGATCAATGTTTGAAACTACACTCTCAAAAAGAAATTTTTAAAAAAAGGACAAAGAAAGCTTGTCTCTATCTGGGCAAGACTTCAGTTTTCAGAAGTTCACAAAAGACTGAGAAATGAAGTTGCAGAAGGAGAAACTGCTGATCATAATTGAGAAAATGAGAATGTGTCATAAATTCTATTTAATTAGTTTTGACTTTTTTTGGCCTTTTTTTTTCTGAAAAAGAGTGCTTTCCAGTCACTGATCAACACTATGAGGAACACTAGCCCCAGAAAGCCTTTGTTTTACTGTAACTGATCATTTCTTCTGTTCTTAACTTTTGTTTGCTTCAGGTAGCCTGGCAAAAAACTGAAATGACAAATTTCTTAAAGTACATCTAGATGCCTTGTAACTTGTAACGAAAGTAGAAAATATTTTTCAATAAGTCCAACTAGTAAATTTGTAATTGCTGTAATAAATAAGCTATTCTTATATATGTAATTTTATATAATGCTTATTATAACACATAATATATAACATATGCTATATATCATATATACATCTTATGCATACTTATATATAATTTAAATGTGGTCATTTCATGAAATAATCAAATTTTAGACAATATTTCCCTAATCTAACAAAGTGACAGACTAACAAACAGAATGAATTTTTTAAAGTTCCTTTGAATATTTCAAATTTTGCTAGAATTTACTGCCTATTTCAGGAAATCATTTTCCCCTTTAAATTTTTTCCATGTTTTAAAATTTCCAGACACTTTTACATTTCTATCTTTAATTCTAGCACAGACAAACCATGGGCTTTGAAGCCTCTCCCAGCTTATCCTAGCCTACTAACATTTGCTCTTTTCCAGTGCATTCTTCCCTTTCATCTTGATACGGTCAGCCTACAACTCTTACTCTCACCGAACCTTTCACCACAAAAAAATGTATCTCATGCCACCAAGCCTATAGTCCCAATTCAATGATCATTAACTGATGATGATTCCCTTCAATAAGTATTTATTAAATGTCTACTCTGTATCAGGCTTTATTTTAGAACAGATAAAAATTATGGTAAGTAAGCAGCAATTTTGCTTTTTAAATAGAGTGGTTTATCAGCTGTCACTGATTTCAGTGAGGTAATTTCTAAAAGACATATGGTAAACATCAATTCCACGCTGACATCAATAAAAATAGCATCTCACCTCATATAACAGTTTATTTTGCAAAGCACTTGGTGTAGAGCCATTATTGTCCCTATTTTATAGATAAGGAAACTGAGGCTTTTAAATGATTTGGTTATGGCCATACATGATTATGTATGATCAAACAGAATTCAGGTCTTCTGACTCCCAAATCCAGTGCAATTTCCATTCTATCAACTGGACCTTTACTATTATCAGTCTGAGCTAAGGATGTGACTTCAATACTAATTAGTTCCCTTTTAAAAAATTTTGCTTTGTTTTATGATATGGATAATACAGAACTGTTCACATGTATAATTAATATAATATTAGAAGGAAAGAATCTGGAACTCAAAACTTTAAAAGAATGTTTAAAGTAAGTAAGTCTTTTTTTAAAGAAAGAAAAATATATTACATTGATCAGAAAAGGGAATGGAACCAAGGAAATAGATAATTTAAAGTAACTCTTAGGGAAAAAAAACAAACTCAAAATGTGTGTCTAATATTAAGGAAACAGTAAGATCCAAAAGACTATGGCACTACATCTCCCTTACTATTATTTTCTGGACTCGTGACCAAGTTCAGTACTGGGGGTAGCTCCCCAGTTTTAAAGAATTTTTCGCTACATAACCTAAACCATTTAATTTCTTTACACAGCTAACTTTGCCTAACCACTTTGTATTATTGTAATAAATAATAACAGAGAATGTAACTCATGTGAAAAACACAGAAATTGGAAAGCTGTGAACGCTACAAATACCAATAATACTAATTTCTTTTGGACTGTCCAAACTGCATTCCTGCTCCCAATGAATCCTCATGCCCAAGGCAGCAATAACAGATATAACACCTTAAATCTCACTGCATTCTAGTTAGGACCAACCTGAAACTACAAGAAAACACTTGTTAATTCCACCTACTTAGAAAACTGCTCAATAAGAACAGTTTACAAGTGTGCAGACTTAAGTGTTCCTGCATATACAGGCAAGATGCTATCTCGAATCTAGTGTACTGTGTGTGGCCATTATATGTAATGCACGTGCATGTCTAAACATATGCATGTCTGCACAGGTACGCCAACATGTATTCATAAATACTAGGAACAATGCCTTATGGAGTGTCTTACCATGAGCTCAAAGAAATCGCTATGAAGTGTCATTTATTCTCATCTATCCAGGGTGCTACTCTGTGCTTAAAGAGGAAATGAGGCCCTTTGTCCACCAGCGAAGAATAGTCTCCTAACAGCTTCTCAGAAGCCACTTTCCGCTAGCCCAGTCTGCTTTTTCAACAGTGGATGCCCAAGTGAGCTTTACACATCAACAGAGCTGCACTGGCACAAACCCACCAGTTTGTGTCACCGGTGCCATGGTCACCTGAGGCGGGGAATCCAAGTTTGGATCGAGTGTCCACAGAGTCAAAGACAAGGAGGGTAGGAGAAGGGGCTGGGTAAGGGACTCGCCGCGGGAGCGGGTAAGGGGGGGTGAGGGCTACTTACCCAACCCTCAAAGGTGTCGGAGGCGCCCGCAGTGCGCAGCAGTTCTTGGAAATGCAAAGTACAATTGGCCACGAAGTGGTCATAGCCCAGGGGGGTTTCGTGGAAGACGGCCAGCTCCATGTGGCCGCCGTCTGTGACATTGGTACAGAACTCCTCGTTGTAGGTGGGCTTATTGGTCTTCTGCTTGGTGCTCGTTTGGCCGACTCGCACCTGGTCCACGCTCACGGTCAGGTAGGGATCCAGCAGCTGGTAGCCTTTCTTGAAAAGGGAGTGTCGCAAGGACCAGCGGGTGGGCTGCAGCCCCACAGCCTCACCGATCCTCACCCGCACATAGCCATTGAACTTCATGGTCCCGGACATGCCGCCACCCCAGCCCCGGGGGGCCCGCGCTGGCTCAGGAGTCGGGGAGAGCCGGGGAAAGGGCACGTCTGGGCTCAGTGGAGCAGGAGCGGCAGTCGCCGGGGCAGCAGTAGTTCCGGAGAAGAACAGCGCCGGTTCCCCGTGGGCCCGTGCCGGGTCATTCTTCTCCTTCCCCAGGACGTTTCCCTTCACCTCCCCTCCCTCCCAAGACGGAAAGGAGGGGAGCCGAGTCGGCGGAGCCCCTCCGCCAGCTATAGCAGCGAAGACGTCCCGCCTGGGCGCAGGAGACGGGCAACACCAGAGAGGGCGGCGGCACTGCCTCGAAGCTTTCCCCCCAGCCCCGGTTCCTCCTCCTCTTCCCCAGGTGGGGAAATGCTTTTCCCGCAGAGCCCCGAGAGCGTTCTAGAGCCGGAGCTGCCCGTCCGGTTTAGACTCGGGCACGATGCATTTCTTCCTCCCTCTGCCTCCCCCTCCTTTTCCTCCTGCCCCCGCCTCCTCCGTCTGGCGCTCTCCCTCCCTCCTCGCTCTTCAAACCAGGAAGCAGCCGCAGCCCTTGGCGTGAGACTTCCACCTACAGCTCCAAGTTGCGAGAGTCCCTTCGCAGCCTCCTGCGCTTTCCGGAGCCTCCTGGGGGCAGGGTGCTGCGGCTGCAGCAGCCCTGACCCCTGCGGCTCGGGCGCCAGGCTGCGGGGAATAAGGGGGGGGGGGGGGGGGGGAGGTGGAGAGCGCGCTCTCCTGGGGCACCTCTCCTCCCCTAGCAGCTGCGGCTCCAGCTGTGGTAGGTGGGAAATCCAAATTGCCTACAGTCTCCGGTGAAGAAAAACAAGAGGCTGAGACCAACCAAACACCTGAGGCATATGTGACACAGGCCAAGAGAGCGTAGGGGAGGAAGAGAGCAAAGGGGAAAAAAGGAGGAGGAGCGAGAGAGCCTGGAAGCTGTACTGCAAGGATTTGCAGTGCTCCGGGGAACGCCCCCTTCCTTGGGACTGCTGGCACATTTCTCTTCTCGCCCGGGAGCCACTAGCCTCCAGTCTGGCAGCGGGGCTGGCAAGGAGGGTTTTTTTTTTTCCTAATCATTATAGGGATGTATCATCCTCTGGTTCAGCCCTGGCACATCCTGTTTGTGTGCGTTTCCTGCAGCAGGTAATTACATCTGGCTTTCTTAAATAGGGCTGTTGTAAGGATAGGAACTGTCTCTGGCTATTTCCTCAAAGAGGTGTGTTCTCTCCAGTGCGGTTTTTTTGTTGTTGGGACTGTTTTGTTTTTCTTTTTCCCTTTCTTTCTTTTTTTGTGATCCATGGAAAGCAGGGAAGGTTGGTTCTTCTGGAGACAAGGCAGTGACTTAATGAGCCTTTTTCTCTGCCCGGTGGTACAGGATACACCCAGCCACTGCAAAGAGCCCTTCTTGAGAATACACCCTTCCTTCCTGTCCTGGCCCAACATACAGACACAATAGACAAGAGAATAGTGGGATTGTAGATTTAGAGTTAGGTGAGAACTTCGATTCATCTAGTCCAACCTCATTTTATAGATGAGAAAACTAAGGTCCCAGAGAAACTCAATGACTCACCCAGAGTCAAAGATAAAATAAAGATTCAAACTCGGGTCCTCTGACTCCAAAATTAGTCTTCCTGACACTGAACCTCTGCTTTGAGACCCTACCAAAGATGATCCCCACCTCTCCTTCAAGTGTGCCAGCTTCTTCACCCCTACCTGATCTTCAGCATGGACCAGGTGTGTGGTGGACAAATTAGCACCAAGCAGAAGTGGAACAAGGTCACCTACAATGTCACAGAGACATTGAGTACAGACAATGATCAGTCCCCATTTTCCTTCTCACCCTAAAGCCCTAACAAGGTGATCACTTGGTCCTGTTGATTTTTTAATTAACCTTCCTCCAAGAAATCCACATTAGCTCCTCTGTGCCCAGTGAGCTAGATCCAAGTCTCTTGCCCTACACTTTGTGTCTGACCATTATTCCATGCTAGCTTGATTTCTGCTTTCCATTCCCTGACACCTGCTACCCTCACTCTTCCCAGGAAGACCTGATTCAGGGAAAAGAACATTAGATTTGTCATCAGAAAGCCTGGATTTGAATACTAGTTCTGCTATTTACTATCAATATGACATTGGGCAAATCAATTGACCTCTCTAGACTTCATTCTGCATCAGTAAAATGAGGGGTTTGAACTAAATGACATCTGATGCCCCTTATATTTCTAAATCTATGAACCTATTATGACATCACTTGTAGCCCTATATCTTTATTTCAGCCTGTTTGTTCTTCTGTCATTAAACTGCTATAATGCAAAAGACCTGTGGACACACTGGGGCAGGGGGTGACCTCTCCTACAGAGGAGCCCTAGTTCTGGGCTTCTACAGACTGGGTTCAATCCTGGAAGAAGGATGACATGTCTCTGGCTTTTTACACTGTCACCCTGAAACCCTAGGAAAAATCTTTTAAAACTTAGGTTTGGCTCATGTCTAGGGCTTTCCCAAAAAAGAAGTACGAAGTACAAATCAGGCATAGGAAAGCAATTTCCTTCACCCCAAAAGAAATGCTTAAAACACAAAAGACACATAAGCACTCATCAACAAAAACTTAGAACACAAAGCAGTAACCCATAATTCCTATACTTTCCCTAAGAGGCTGACACTTTAAACATTAAGACATAAAACACTTTGTGGAACTCCTGAAATGGTGTTTCAATTTCTCTGCAACTCTGCACTCTGAACAACTGCACTCTCCGGATGGTTTCTCTGCAGCTCTGCACTCTCTGAACAATTGCCCTCTCCTGGTGATGGTCTCCTCTGAGAAGTTGCTTCAGAGGTTACCTCCAGCTAGGCAATAAGAACCTCTTAACTTCTTGAACTCATGCAGTTCCCACCAAACAACTGATCTTTCAACAAGCATTTAGTAATAGCGTACGAGGTGCTGTGCTAAGCACTGGAGGTAAAGATGAGGAGGAAAAATGTTTGAGCTATGAAGGACACCCAGTACAAAGTAATGGAGAGAGAAAATGGGGCATCACATGTCAGCAACATTAGAATGGCCAGTATGGTTGGACCATAGAGTGTGTGGAGGGGGTACAATATACAAGAAGACTAGAAAAGTAAGAAGGGGGTCAGGCTGTGAAGAGCCTTGAATGTCAAATAGAAGAGTTTATGTTAGATCCTGAAGGTAATAGGGAGCCACTGAAGTTTAATGAGTGTGGTGTGAAGAGGGGCATGGACGTGAGTAAACCTATGCTTTATGTTATGGAGAAAGAAATGAGATTTGGCAACCAACTGAATGTATGGGATGAGTGAGTGAGGAGTTAAGCATGACAGCAAGGTTTTTCACTTGGATGACTGGAAGGATGATAGTGCCCTCTCTATGGGGGCCACCCAATGAAGAATTCAGTGTCCAATGGAGAAGGAATACTGCCAATTCTCCATTCAGGACATTTTTAGCAAGACACATACTTTGTTTTCTTGCACAACCAGAGACTTTGATTATATCCCCCTGTGCTGTCTACACATACTTATCTAAGGGAGCCTGAGTTTAAATTTTAGGTCTCTGGCTGCTTCTTCTGATTTATACTTCTTCCTCTCAACACAAGTGACAGAGCAGTGCTCCTGAGATGGATGTTCTTGATACTCTTTCAACCAAAACTGCTCCTCTTTGTTAGCATCCCTGTGTCCCTGTTGAGGGCACTATCATCCTTCCAGTCATCCAGGTTCAAAGTCTTGCTGTCATGAATAACTCCTCACTCACCCCTTACATTCAGTTGGTTGCCAAATCTCATTTCTTTCTCTACTACATAAAGAGTAGGTTTGCCCATGTCCATACCCTTTTCCCTATTAAACTTCAGTGGCTCCCTATTACCTTCAGGATCTAACATAAACTCTTCTCTTGGACACTTAAGGTTCTTCACAGCCTGACCCCTTCCTACTTTTCTAGTCTTGTTGTATATTATACCTGTTTCACATACTCTATGGTCCGTATCCCCAGTTCCCACTACACTCAGTATATTCCAGTGGCTCCCAGTTAACTTCAAGTTCTAAGCCTTTCCCCTTCCCCATGAACTACAATAACACTACCAAATGTATAAGTAATGTTCTTTAATAGGTGATACCTTACTATATGATATCTTCATTATTATATCTCAGCAAATGAGGTTTATTGTTCTGCTTTCTCACTTCCTCTTCATCATCATCCCTTGCAATCTGATTTCCATACCCATCACTGGACTGAAACTTCCCTCTCCAAAATCACCCATTATCTCTTTATTGACAAAGCCAATAGCCTCTTCTCAATGCTAATTCTTCTTGCCCTATCCATAGAGCCTGACACTGTTAACAAACCTCTCCTGGAAACTCTCCCCCTTGGGTTTTTGTGACATTACTCTGTTATACTACCATTATCCAGGGACTCTACCCTGGGCCTTCTATCTCTTTGCTTTCTTGGTGAACTCAAAAGTTCTCATGTTTTCAGCTCTTTTCTATTCATATAACTCCCATATCTACATATTCAGCCTCTGTCCCTCTTCTGAAATCCAGTCCTTCATTTCCAACTGCATAGTACCATCTCATAGGCTTCTCAAAGTCGATGTAATCCAAAATAAACTCAACTGTTATGGCATAGTAAATACTTAATAAATGTTTTTAAATTAACAAAGAGCAAGTGGATTCGAGAGGGAAGAGATTGGAGGTAGAGAGATCAACTATGAAGATATTGTAATAGTACAGGGCTCTAGGCAATGTATAAGTAAGTAAGTATAAGTATAAGTAAGGTATAAGTAAGGAAAGGGGCAGCTAGGTAACACGGTGGATAGAGTTGGGGCCTGGAGTCAGAAAGGCCTGAATTGAAAACAAACCTCAGACACTTACTAGCAGTGTGACCCTGGGTAAGTCACATAACCCTGTTTGCCTCAGGTTCCTCATCTGTAAAATGATCAGGAGAAGGAAATGGCAAACCAGTAACTTTGGCAAGAAAACCCCAAATACGGTCATGAAAGTGTTGGACACAACTGAAACAACTAAACAACAAAAATAACAAGTAGGGAAAGGTATATAAATATAAAATATATTTGGAGATAAATTGACAAGATTTAGCAACTGATTGAATATGAGGGATGAGGGAAACAGAAAAGTTGAGGATGACTAAAGTTGAAAACATGAATGACTAGATGAATGGTAGTGGCTTCCACAAAAAATAGGACAATTAAGAAGGAGGTAAAGTTTTGAGGGAAGGGCATTCTGTGTTGGATATGTTAAGTGTGATATGGAACAACCAGGAGAAAGTGTCTAGTAGGCATTTGGAAATGTGTGACCAGAGTTTAGGAGAGAGATTGGGGCTGTATATGTACATCTGGGAATTTTATGTAGAGAAATGATTGTTGAACACACGGAAACTTATGAAATCAGTGAGAGAGAGTAAAGAGAAAAGTGATACAGAATAGAAATCTTCATAAAAAGGCACTAGGATATGAATAATAATCTAGGAAAGGAGACCCAAAAGAAGTAACCAGACAGGTAGGAGAAAGCCATGTAATGAAAACTGAGTAAGGAGAGAACATATGGAAGGAGAGGATGGTCAACAGTATCAAATGTTGCAGTAAAGTTAAGAAGGATAAGGACTAGAAAAAGCTACCATGTTTGTCATTAAGATATCATGGTTAGGGCAGAGCCAAAATGGCAGAATGTAGGTTGGGATGCAGCTGAACTCTCCCAGCATTCCCCTCCAAGTAACTTTAAAATAACATCTCAAATCAAATTTTTAGCTGAGCCAAAAAAAAAGGTCAGAGAGAGACATTTTCTAGCCTAAGACAACTTAGGAGTCTGCAGGAAAGCTGTGTAGCAACAGGGTGGGCACAGGCCCAAGAGCATGGCAGGAGCACCAGCGGTGAGCCTTGGAGGTAGTAATGGCAACAGCAGCTTCAGGGGCTCTCAGCCTAGAAGGCAAAGAGATGGGACAACTGGTCAGAAAAAGATTACAGGGGACCCTTTGCAAGTACTGAGTGTAGCAGGTGCAGACTACCAACTCTACTGTTTATAAGGAATTTTGTATCATGGTTCCAAAGTACTTGTGATTGGTCACCAAAGAGAAAGGGCCATGGTCACAATTCCAGGGCCAAGACAAACACTAGTACTTCATGGCTGCAGAAGAACAGGGTCCCTCCCTGGGTAAAGACCAGAGCACAAACCAGAAGAGCAGTGATTACACCTCTCCCAGCATACTATCACCTTGGAAGCACCAAAAACTTGCAAACCCCCTAGAACTAGCTCTGAAAACAGCAGCACAAAAAAGTCTGAAGTTTGGGACAGGGCCTACCACCCCCATTCAGATCAAAGCCCAACTTGAACATAAAGTTCAAAGTGAAGAAATAGGCTGGGAAAATGAGCAAATAGCAATAACAACAACAACAACAACAAAGAATTTGACCATATAAAGCTACTATGATGGCAGAGAAGAACAAGACATAAACCTTAGAAGAACAACTATGTGAAAACAGCTACAGGCAGAGCCTCAAAGAAAAATGCTAACTGAACCCAAGGCCAGCAAGAATTCTTGGAAGAGCTAAAGAAAGAGGTAAGAGCAGTAGAGGAAAAACTGGGGAAAAAATGAGAGTGATGCAAGGCAATTATGAAAAGAGAATTAATAGGCTGGTAAAAAGAGGCACAAAAGATACTGAAGAAAATAATACCTTATAAAAACAGAATTGGCCTAATGGTAAAAGAGGCACAAACATTCACCAGAAAAAAAAATTCCTTTAAAAGCAGAATAATTCAAATGGAAAAGGAGACACAAAAATTCCCTGGGGAAAAAAAGAGCTCCTTAAAATGGAAAAAAAAAAAGAGGTACAAAAGCTCACAAAGAAAATAATTCTTTAAAAATTCAAATTGGGCAAGTGGAAATTAATGACTCCATGAGACTTTAAGATACAATAAAGCAAAGTCAAAAGGATGAAAAAATAGAAGAAAATGTGAAATATCTCATAGGAAAAAAAAAAACAACTGACCTGGAAAATAGATTAAGGATAATTTAAGAATTATTGGATTACCTGAAAGCCATGATCAAAGAAAGAGCCTAGACATCATATTTCAAGACATTATCAGGGAAAATTACCCCAATTTCTTAGATCATAAGGTAAAATAAAAATTAAAAGAATGCACCAATCACCTCCTGAATGAAAGCCAAAAATGAAAACTCCCAGGAATATTATAACCAAATTCCAGAGCTCCTAGGTCAAGGAGAAAATATTGCAAGCAGACAGCAGAAATAATTCACATATTGTGAAGCTACTATCAGGATCACACAAAATTTAGCAGCTTCCATGTTAAAGACATAGAGGGTTTGGGAAATGATATTCCAGAGGTTAAAGGAGCTAGGATTACAACCAAGAATAATCTACCTAGCAAAACTGAGTATACTCCTTCAGGGTAAAAAAAAATGACATTTAATGAAAGAGAGGACTTTACAACATTCCTGATGAAAAGACCAGAGCTGAATAGAAAATCTGACATTCAATAAGACTCAAGAGAAGCATAAAAAAAATTAAACTTGAAAGAGTAATCATATGGGACTCGATGGAGTTAAATTGTTTACATTCCTATATGGAAAGATGATACATGTAACTCCTAAGAACTTTATCATTTGATTAGGGCAGTTAAAAGGAGTTTGCATAGACAGAGGGCATGGGCATGAGTCAATTATGTTGGGAAGATCTCTAAAAAAAAGAATAAAGAGGTAAGAAATAGGGATGTACTGGGAGAAGAGGGACAGAAGTAGAACAGGCAAATTTTCCCACATAAAGGAAGCACACAAGAAAGAGTTTTTATAGTGAAGGGCAAAAATGGGGAAGGTAGTGGGCAATGCCTGAACCTCACTGTCATACGAATTGAATTGGTTCAAAAAGGAAGAATACACACACACACACACACACACACACACACAGAGAAATCTATCCTACCCAGTAGGGAGATAGGAGGGGAAGGGGATAAGTGATATGAGTGGAAGGGATCATAAAGGGAAGGGCAGATTGGGAGAGACACTTATCAGAAGAAAGATAGACTTTTGAAGAGAGACAGTATTAAAAAGAGAGAAAAGAATAAACAGAGGGAAATGTGGTGCAGGGAAACGCCCAGTTAGTGATCATCACTGAATGTGAATGAGATGAGCTAACCCATAGAATGGAAATGGACAGCAGAATGAAATGAAAACCAGAATCCAACAATATGTTGTATACAAGAGACACATTTGGGACAGAAAAACACATAACTGAGTTGAAGTGAAGGGCTGGAGCAGAGTCTATTATGCTTTAGCTGAAGTTAAGAAGCAGGAATAGAATCATGATCTCATACAAAGCAAAGGCAAAATTAGACCTAACTGAAAGAGATAATCAGGGAAACTACATTTTGCTAAAAGGTACCATAGGCAATGAAATAACATAAAAAATTTACAGCAAGTTTGTATGATAAAGGCCCCATTTCTCAAATATATAGGGAACTGAATTAAATTTATAAAAATAAGAACCATTCTGCAATTGCTAAATGATCAAAGGATATGAAAGAATATGAGTTTTCAGAAGTCAAAGCTATCTACAATCATATGAAAATATGTTGTAAATCAGTGCTTCTGAAAGTGTAGGTTGCAACCCAATATAGGGTCACAAAAAATTTGGCAACAGTAAAATGTTTCTGAACATGTGAGTGAAAATTAATTCAAAATCAAACATGTAATAAATCCGTGGTGCTTCTGGCAATGCTTGCCTATGTTGCATCACATGACTTCACTGCAGCCTTGGTTCTGAACACAAAGTGTGTGTATTTTGCACTGTGCATGCTCTCGGGTCACACAATGCCAACAAAACTGTCTAAATGGTCACCAGTGAAAAAAGTTTAAGAAGCCCTATTCTAAATTACTATTGATTAGAGAAAGCGAAATTAAAACAACTCTGAAGTACCACTTCACACTGATCAGAAATGACAAATCCTGGAGGGGATGAGAGAAAATAGGTACATTAATAAACTGTTTGAAGAAGTAATGAACTGGTCCAACCATTCTGGAAAACAATTATGCTCCAAAGATATCAAAGGAAAAGGACCCACATGTACAAAAATATTTATAGCAGCTCTTTTTGTGGTGGCAAAGAATTGGAAATTGAAGGGATATCCAGCAGTTGGAGAATGGCTGAACAAGTTGTGGCATATGTTTAGGATGGAGTACTACTGTACTATAAGAAATGACAAGGGGGGGTGGTTTCAGAAGAAACGTGGCAAGACCTATATGAACTGGTGCAAAGTGAAGTGCGAAGAACCGGAAGATAATTATGTACGGTAACAGCAATGTTGTAATGATGAGCAACTGTGAAAGATTTGGCTACTCTGATCAATACGGTAATCTAAGACAATTCCAAAGGACTCATGGTGAAGAAATGCTCTCCACCTCCAGAGAGAGAACTGATAAACTCTGAGTGTAAATTGAAATATAATTTTCTCACTTTTTAGTTTGCTTTTTTTTTGGTGATATGGCTAATATTAAAATATGTTTTACATGATTTCACATGTATAATTGATATCATATTGTTTGCCTTCTCAGTGGGTGAATGGGGGTGGGAAGAAGAAAGAGAATGTAGAAATTAAAATTTAAAAACAAAAGGATGTTAAAAATAAATATTTTTTAAAAAGAAGTCTTGAGAAAAACATGGAAAGATTTGCATGAAATAATGTGCAAAATGAGCAGAACCAAGAGAACAATGTATATAGTAACAGCAATATTGTTTTTGTGTGTGCGTGTGTGAGGCAATTGGGGTTAAGTGACTTGCCCAGAGTCACACAGCTAGTAAGTGTTATGTGTCTGAGGTCGGATTTGAACTCAGGTCCTCCTGACTTCAGGGCCAGTGTTCTATCCACTGCGCCACCTAGCTGCCCCAGCAATATTGTTTTAACAATGACTTTGAGTAAGTTATTTTGTCTATTATAAATGCCCAAATTAATTTTATACTTAATATGAAGAAACATATGAAGAAAGATGTTATCTGCAGCCAGAGAAAGAACTTGTAAATAAAAGTATGTATTGAATAATTATATATATACACACACACATATATATACATATATATACACACACACATATATGTATATATTATATATACACATATGTACATATATATACTTATATATACACATATATATATTACCTATACTTACCTAATTCCCATTTGTCACTCACAAACTTTCTGAGATCTCATTTTAAGAAGTCTTCTTTGACAATTCAAAGTTGTCTGAGTAATTCAATCAATCAACCAATCAATCAAAACACATTAAGTGCTTCTCTAACACTCAAGTATATTCAATACATAAGTATGTATTGAATAATTATATATATATACACATACACACACATATATATACATATATATACACACACATATATATGTATATGTGTGTGTGTGTATATAGGTATATATGTATATATGTGTATAGGTATATATGTGTATATAGGTATATGTACATATATGTATGGGTATATGTATATGTGTGTATGTATATATAGGTGTTTATATATATATATATAGGTATATATACCTATTGGTGTCTAATGGTAGCCGGGGCGGGGGCAGGGAGGGAGAGAGGAAGGAAAAAAAATTTACACAATAATTTTATTGTATATTTGAAAGGAATAACAAGTTGTGCATAGTAGATTTGCAGTTTCATGTACAATCATCTTTTTTATTGTACTATGTTGTGAAAATCCTTGTTCCATGAATTAAAAATAAAATAAAGAGAGATCATGGATAATAATTAGTAAGGACAATTTCAAAGTTATATTGACATTCCTAAGACACAGGGCTGACCATGTCACACCATTGTTCTGTGACCCTGGGCAAATCACTTACCTGTTCAGTTTCTTCACCTATAAAAAAGGGAGAAATATTTGCATGACTATGTGGTTGTGGTTCAAAGTGCCATAAAACCCTTAACAATGTGACTTGCATATGTGCTCAATAAATATTGAATTAAATTCAATTATTATGTGTAGAGTTAACTGTCTCAAGGGCACATAAGGACCCATAAGGGGATGTGGCTGGGTAGTAACTATCAGGATCTCCTTTCTGGCTTTTATATCCCAAGGGGAAAGAGTACCAATTTCCTGGAAGATCTGGTTTCTGTGATTGGGAAGAATCACAGGAAAGGGTACCATGAAAGGATTTGGGCAACACCATCAGGAGACATATAATGGCCTGGCAGCAAGAACACTGACAGGTCCACTTACTTCAAATTATCTGGCCCATGATCCTTCCATAATTTCTGAAACTGAATATTGTAATTAATCATTTCGATGAAGGTATTGAGCCATAAAGCCTGTTGAAATAAAGGTTACCTGGGATGAGGATATATTACATCAAACCTTTAGTACCTACTAAATTAATTTAAGAGAATAGGACAGCACAGAGACCTTAGGGGATCATCTAAACTTCTCATTTTATTAAGGCCCACAGAGGTAAAAGGACACAACTGACATATGGTTGAGCTGTGACTAAAACTCAACTCTTGGCTCCAAGTTGGATACTCTTTCCACTATTTTCTATAGTTATTGTCTTATGTGGGGCAACCCCCTTGAACAATGGGCTATGAGACTGGTAAGGTTTGATGGGAAATGAAAGGGAAATTCTAGACCAGGAATAAGGAACTTGTGGCCTCAAGGCCACATGTGGTCCTCTAGGTCCTCAAGTGCAACCCTATGACATTGATTTTTTTTTTTTGACACTGATATTCAGTGTCAAGTTAGAGATAATAGATTAGAGATAATCTCAAAGGGAAAACACTAACATTAAGGGAAACTAGGAAATGGCTCAAAAAGAAGGTAGGATTTTAGCTGAGACTTGAAGAAAGTGAGGGAAGTCAGGAGGTGGAAGTGAGGAGGGAGAGACATGTCCAGGCATGGGGGACAACCAATGAAAATATTCATTCAGGGAATGGAATTTCTGTTGTGTAGGAGGAACAGTAAGGAAGTCAATGTCACTGGATTGTGGAGTACATGAAGGGGAGGAAGTTATAAGAAGACTGGAAAAGTAGGGGAGAGTCCAGGTTAGGAAGGGCTTTAAATGCCAAACAGGATTTTATAACGGAGAGTCACTAGTGTTTATTGCATAAGGCAACTTCTTATACATAAGGTACAAGTGATACACACACACACACACACACACACACACACACACAAATACACATTTTATCTGAATTCTAAGATCAGTAACTAAATTTTCATTGTGAGTCTCCAAGCTACTGCTTTCTGTCTCAAATGAAAAGCTCTAGGAAATGACTACACCTTTGTATTTCTCTTGGTGAAATACCTAGAAGAGTGTTAGAGAAGCACTTAATGTGTTTTGATTGATTGGTTGATTGATTGAATCATTCAGGCCACTTTGAATTGTCAAAGAAGACTTCTTAAAATGAGATCTCAGAAAGTTTGTGAGTGACAAATGGGAATTAGGTAAATTGGTCCAGGAGGGTACTCCTAAAGAGGTGCTGGTTGTCAGATAAAAAGTGAGAGTGGTTGTTACAACAATAAATTGTTTTAATAACAACTTTGAGCAATTAAGTCATTTTGACTTATCAATATCCAAATTAACTATAAAGGACATATGAAGAAAGATGCTATCTGTATCGAGAGAAAGAAGTGATAAATAGAAGTATGTGTAGAATAATTTTACATACATATACATATTTGTGTCCAGTGGTAGCCATTTTGGGAGGAAGAAGAAAAAAAGAAATTTACATGATAACTATTATATATTTAAAAGGAACAACAAGTTGTATATAATAGATGTACAGTTTCATATGCAATCATCTTTTTAATTATACTGTGTTATAGAAATGCTTGTTTTATTCCATAAATTAAAAATAAAACAAATAAATGCGAAAAAAAGTGGGAGTAGAATTAATGGGGGAAGTCTAAACTGACTAAATATGGTCAGAGTGCTGAGTATGGGTTTGCATGAAGCAGACGGAGAGAAATAAGTCAGTGGTACTTAAGGGAAAATGTAGATATAAAAGCAGAAGATATCAATAAAAATCCATTTTTTAATTTACTGAAAATAAAATCAGTGGTTTTGAATGTAGAAAGGTAAAATATTTGGAGCAAACATAACATCAAGAATCTATTAAAAATTCATATATCAACCCAAAAATACACACTTCCATACAGTCTAATAAGCATTTAAGTAAGCATTAGCTGTGTATTAAGCATGTTAAAGGAACACAAACATTTTTCTGAAGAAACACAAATCACACAAAAGAGACTCAAATTACCTAATAAGATATGCAAATCAAGACAATCTTATATCTACCAGAATGCAAAAATATGTGTGTGTGTGTATATGTGCATACATGTATGTATGCTGATACTGGAAGGGCTACAGTGAAAACAGGTATTCTAACAAATTATTGCTGGGATTGTAGACTGTTCTGAACATTTTGGAGAATGGTATGTCAAGATACAATTAGTATCACAAAACTGATAATACCTTTTGATACAATGTTGAGACTTCATCCTAAAAATTTCATAAAAAGGAAATAAATGTTCTGTCTTTAAAAGCTGATATTATTTGCAATCACAAAAGAAAAAAACATAATATGTTAACAATCTAATTAAAGAATGGCTGAATAAATCATGGTATATTGATATAATTGAATATCATGAAGCTATAAAATAACGAATATGAAACATAGAAGAAAATATGGAATGACCTATATGAAATGATATAAGTATACAAGCTGATGAGTATTTTTTTAAAAGAAAAATTATAAAACATCTAGCTGCTTTCTTATTTCATGTGTTCAATTATTTTGTTAATGGTTAACATTTTTACAATAAAAACCAGTGTTAAATTCATGGGGCAAATGATGTTTATTTGTTATTTATTCTTAATTTATTGGTCCCAAAAGACAGAAGGTGAAACCTACCTCTCTACTGGGAGGAGGGGACCAAATGTCATGTACAGTAATAGGTTTCTGGGTCAGTTTGTTTTGTGTAACCTCTTTTCTTTGAACAGGAGTAATATATCAAAGAAATGACTGGCAGAAATAACAAAAGGCCTCAATACAACATTTTTTTTTTTGGCAAAGCAATTGGGGGTAAGTGACATGCCCAAAGTCACACAGCTAGTAAAAGTTATGTGTCTGAGGTCACACTTGAACTCAGATCCTCCTGACTCCAGGGCCAGTGCCCTATCCACTGCACCACCTAACTGTCCCTAACTTTTCTGTTTAAAGAAGAAAATCAATTCGGGCAACACCTTTAAAAATTAATGGATTAATATCAGATAATATTGGACAAAGTCCAGAAAGGGATTGTAACAGAGGCTAAGTATGAAACTAAATCTGTGATTACAAAAATAGGAAAAGGCAAATTAAGGAGATGATTTTGATACCAATTTGCTGAGTGACAGAAGTAAGTCAAAAATGTCCCCATAGTTTTGACTTTGGCAGAAGAATGATGCTTTATTATGTAATGTGATAAGAAAACTGGGCACATAGTCTGAGCAAGATAAGACAAAAGGTTCAGTAACAATAGGAGACAGAAAAGTAAAGAACTGAGATGTTTTTGGAGAAAATTACCTTTGGGAGAAAAAATTACTCTGAAATGAGCACAAGATTCAGAAGCAAAAGACTTGGGTTCTAATTCTGCTTCTTTCACTTCTCAGTCATACACTGGGCAAGTGACTTAATCTTTTTGGGACATTTACAGTTCTAAATCTAAGATCTTTTGAGTTCAGCAAAAGAGACATAAAGTCTTATTTTACCCAGGACTGTACATTATACATATTTGATAAATGAATGAATGAATGTTTCAAAGAGGCCAGCTTTTCGACATGATTAATCAGTTTCCATCAGAAAGTCAGATGGGGGCAATTGAATGAGGCGGCTCAGTGAACTTGGTATGAGAAAGACCTGAGCCCAGGGTCACACAGTAAGCGCCTCAGTCACTTACTGGGGCTGTGTGACCCTGGGCAAGTCACTAAACCTTTGTCTGCTTCAATTTCCTCATCTGTAAAATGGGGACAATACTTACCTCTACTTCGCAGGGTTCTTGTGAGGATAAAATGAGGAAGTATTTGTAATGCCCTTTGCAAAACTTAAAGCACTCTACTAACACTGGCTCTTCTTCCTCTACTTTCACTCCCTCATTCACACTGTGTTCTCATCTTCATCATGACTTCTAGTTTCAGTCTCTTCTTTTTTCCCAGTCTGTCTCCTTCATGTTGGCCTCACTTAGCCTTATCCCAAAACTTCGCTTCGTGTTCTGCCACAATAATGATTCACTATCCAGTAACCCCATCACTCTTCCGAACTAGTCATCCTCAAACCTCAATAACTCCTACCGCTGTTTCCTCTGATCCTATACTTTGACTACAGAACGTCCTGAGGGAAACTCATAAAAACAAGTCCATTTCCATAAGGGTACAGTCACCTGATCGCTTACTGCTGCTTGGTGATCCTACTGTAGCCTTATTAACCTTACCTGTCTCACTCTCCATAGTAACTATTGGATATCTCTTTCCTCAGCCATACCTTCTTCCTTACTCTCATAGCAAATCTTCCCTTCCCTACTTCATTTAGCTTGAGGCTATCTGACCAGGGCCCTCTCAACATCTTTCCCCTTTTCCTCAAAATTTCTAACCACCATCATCATCCATCCCTTCCCTGCCCCCCAGGCTAAAGGACTGGGTCTTGACAAATATTATTATTTCAAAGGGAGAAACAATCCTAGGCTATTTTTTTTCCAGCTGTTTCCTTGGTTTCATCCCATCCTCACCCTTCCAGGACCTTGTTCAAATGGCCATCTCCTCCCTCTCATGTGTCATCTATCCCTCTGTCTTGATCCCCTTCCATTTGCCTACAGATATATTAAGATCTTTACCCTGAAAAAATTTCCCCTTAATCTTTTTACTCCATCCAACTATAACCCCATCTCTGCCCTACTTTGCCTTCTTAATATTCTTGGAAGGCTGGAGCAGTAAATAATCTTTAACTGATATCTCCACTTCTTTACCCCCTACTCTTTCTTCAGCCTCCATCCCTAACATTTGAAGGAAAATGTTCTCCAAGGTCAAAATTTCTTCTTAAATAATAACAAACTTTTGTCACTTCTTATGTTCATTGGCCTCTCTACATCATTTGAGTTTCTTGGTCACCTTTCCTCACCTTCAGTAAGCATGGAAGTCCATTCATTAAGTAGCCATTGTTCTTCTTTGGTCATTTCAGTTGTGTCTGGATCTTCATGACCCCATTTGGGGTTTTCTTGGCAAAGATACTAGAGTGGCTTGCCATTTCCCTCTCCAGCTCATTTTACAGATAAGGAAACTGAGGCAAACAGGGTTCAGTGAATTGCCCAGGGTCACACAGCTAGTAAGTGTCTGAAGCTGGATTTGAACTCAGGCCTCCAGGATTCCAGGGCTGACTCTCTAGTCGTTAGGCTTCCTTCCAGTCCCAGCTAAAATTCCACTTTCTACAAGAAGCCAATCCTAATCCTACTTAATTCTAGTGCCTTCCATCTATTGATTATTTCTTATTTATCCTGTCTATAGGTTGTTCGTACTTAATTGTTTGAATATCACCTCCCCCATTAGAATATGAGCTCCTTGACTGCAGGGTCTGATTTTTACCTTTTTGCATATTCCCAGTGAATAGCACAGTGGCTGCCACATGGTAGGAGTTTAATAAATGCTTATTGACTGACTGATCAGAAGAAAATGTATTATATTTGTGTTTCTGCAATACTCATTGATACTTGGATATGTACAAAGAACAAATAAGTTTCCTCCTTAAAGGAGAAAGTTTAAAAAAAAAAAGCACAAGTGGAACAATTCTCTACTTTCCAGGTTCTAAGGGAGAATGAAGTGTTCTTTGAAAGAACTGGTGGGGAGAGGGAAGGTAGAAATGTCTTTCAAGAAGGAAACAAAGAAAAAGGATATGAAAATACAGAGGAGAATCCTAATGTGGATCAACAGGTTGAAGGGTAGAAGAATACGGTACAAAGAAAAGAAGACAAGCCCCTGAAAATTTGTCACTAAATAGTTATGAGGATCTTCCTATAGAGGAGAGATCTGGACCATCACAAGAGAAAGCAACTTCTTATGCTCCAAGGAATAATAATGTGGCTTCACAGATTCCATTAGGTGAAAGGTCATCAAAAGATGAATAATGGTGACTGTCCTCACTGAGGGCCACCAAAGTAGTTATTTGTCAACGTGACATAAACAATAGAGAGAGCTGATGTTTTTCTAGTGAGTTTATCCAGGACACGAAGTAGACTTGTCAGACCTGATGATCAGTCCTAACTCCTTGTGATTCATGAAAATTCAAATTTGCCCTCCAAAAGGAACCTAGAAACCATTGCAAAAGATTATGAAATCCTGACCAAAAACACATGGAAAATTTGGGGTGTTTTCATCAGTTCTATCAATGGAAGGTAGGGGATTCAGAAGAGGAAAGCAGATTTGAGAAGTGAACAGATAACTAAGGAAACTGTCTAAAAACAAAAATTGGATTTCTGAGCCACTGATTTGAATAAATCATTGATAAACTAAATGACTTAGTCCCACTGTTCCAGAAAAAAAAATTAATTATATGAGTGTAATCCATGGTCCAAGACCCTCAGATCTTGATTCATGTGAATTGGGTTTGTTTCTGGGGGTTGTTTCCAAAACAGCTATCCTTTTAACTCATTTTATCTCTATCCAGAGTTTAGTCCAAGAAAAAAATCTCAATATAGCATAAGTTTATACAGATGTAGGTAAAAGGAGTCCGAAGTTCCTTCACAGGCATTCCTGGTAATAGACACTTTTATCAAGTACCAGACAGCATTAATTTCACCCCACAGATAAGGCAGAAGTTTCAGAGGATTCACAGGAATCCCTGAGTATATAAAGTATTCACAATCAATGCAATTTTCTTCTTTCTCTTGGAGATCCTACACTTCCACTGTGTCCTCAAGGCATTCATATTCAGCCCCATCCTTCAGTTTGGAACCTGCTTGGCAGGAAGCTGACCTTGAAGTTGCCAGCAGGACACCTTCCTAACCTCAACATTCCAATGAGACTCCACCCCTCACGCTCATGACACTACCACTCTGTGGTTTGGACTCCCCCCAAAAGGGAAGCACATTTGCGACTACTAGATAGACAACATTGTCAGAATGCTGGTGAGTTCTTTCATTCCTTCCCCCTACCCACAAGAAATCCTCTAAAGGTCTAAACTCCACTGAAAAGTAAACATATTTGGGGTGCTGGTTAAGTGACCCCATTTCCACTGGATCTTCACTGTCTGTATAACTCAATGTAATAACAGTAGAAAGTCCAAGACCTTTGATCCTCTGTATTACAGGTTGGCCCTACTCTTCCTAGGGCCAACTGGTTGATCCTCTTCTCTATTAGAGGATTGATCTGCTCAAGATTCCCCTTATATTGATGCTTATTAAAAAAAAAATAGCTAGATCCTATCATGCCTTCCAGTTAATGTCCTAATTGATAAAAAAAAAAAAAAAAAGAGGTTTGACTTCCAAACTCTCAAATTTAGAATTACCCACAAGCAAGGCTAGCACTGCCTCGGACGGGGGGTGGGGGGGACCTGTGGCTTTTTGGATCCTTGGGTGTGGCCTTTTGACTGAGTCTACCTTTTACAGAACAAATCCTTTTTATTAAGGGGATTTGTTCTGTGAAGTTTGGATTTAGTCAAAGGGCCGAACTTGAGGTTCTAGAGGGCCATGTGTGGCCTCAAGGCTGCAGGTTCCCCACTCCTGGCCTAGGAAATCCTTCCTTCTCTAACAAGTAGGCTAAGTTTAAGAATGACTCTCACCAGGAATTCCTTTCTTGGGCTCTGTGAACAAATGATTGCCTGTACCAAAAGGCATAATGGCTCTTTGGCAGAAGGAACACATCTCCAATCACTGCTCTTTCAGGATCTCTCCAGAAGAAAGGCAAAATGAAAAAGAGTTTTAAATAAATTTAAAAGCCAAAGCAATCAATTGGCTCTGTTTTGTACTGTAGCATCTGTGGTGGATCCTGTCACAAGAGTCTGTCCTCAAAATTGTCCAAGACAACAATTTCTTTTGGGGATAACTCCTAGCAGTAAAACTCGTGCTTTAGGAATTACCATGTGTTGTCTTCAAACCAACTACTTGGAGGACAGTCCTAGTAACTGAAACTTCATCAAATGTCTTTAGTCTTCTCAACAGAGTGACAATGGACATCTTCCCACCCTCTATAGGGAGATACTTTCCAAAGTGCCTAAGAGGAAACTTCTTAGAAGAAAATTATTCAAATGTTCAAACCCTTAGCTCTAGCCACGTCACTACTGGATTTATTCTCCAAAATGGTGACCAAAGACCACTTTTTAGTTTCCAAAGTGATCAGTTATAGGAAGAAATATTAAATAGAACCAAAATATTCAAAGCAACACTATTTATACTGAAAATGTCTGGAAACAAAATTATACGCTCAATGATTGAAGAATTTCAAAACAAAATGTGTTATATAAATGTTGTATAATATAACTAAGCTAATAGCCCACACTTATGTTCACATACTCTATTTTTTTTTGTTTTTTTTTCACACATACTCTATTGATGTGGAAAGAATGCGCAACACCAAGTTTGCATGTTTTTGTAATTATAAATTATCCGCACTAGACAGTCACCACCCTAGTTCTGACCCTCATTACCTATTTCCTGGACTTTTCCCCTGAGTCCTTCCCCAATTCAGATCCATACTCCACAAAACTGACAAAGTGATTTTCTTAAATGAAAGTGTAATCAGGTTTCCCTCCCAATCAATGAACTATGATGAATTCCTTTTACTTCTGGGATGAAATAGAAACTCTTTTTGGTGTCATCACAAACTGATCCTTTCCTACCTTTCCAGTCATTTTTATACATTATTCCCCTCCACAGACTCTTCTATCCAGATACGCTGGATCAATCACCCGTGTCCTTGCCTTTGCACTGGTTGTCCTTCATTACTAGAATGCCCTTCCTCTTTTATTTCCACCTCTTTAAATCATTACTTTTCTTCCAAACTCAATTCAAAGGCCATTACCTGATCACTATCCCTAGCTGTCAGCACCCCCCTCAAAAATATTTCACATTCGTTTTGTATAGATTTAGACACAGTACTTAAATATGTAAATCTCTCACATTAAAACAGAAACTCTTCATTTTAAAGAGAATGACAGAAAATAACAGAAAAAAGGAAATTGAGAGGAAACACTGACAGACAGGAAAGCTTTGAAAATAATGTGTTGCGTTATATATACACAGACACAACTATCAAAGCAAGAAATATATGAGACTTGTGCTTTCATATGCAATCCTCTTTTTTCTATTCTACTTTGTTTATGGAAATGGTAATGGGGAGGCATGTTAAGTGCAGAATTAAAAAAAAATAAGATGAATGTAATATTCTCGAAAGCAAGGGCTGTTCCACTGTCTTTGTATCACCAGAACTTAAGAAAGTACCTGGCACATAGTAAATGCTTAATAAATGCTTCCTAATTGGTGGTGGTGTTGTGGACAATATGAAATACACTCAAAAATAAAATTTTAGAAGAATGAGAAATAGATTAGCTAAACAAAAATTTCAAAATATTTTCATTATTAATAATATTTTAGTGGTCAACTAGGTGGCACAGTGGATAGAGTGCTGGGTCAGGAGTCAGGAATCAGGAAGATTTGAGTTCAAATCTGGCCTCAGATATTTACTAACTGTGTGACCCTGGGCAAGTCACTTAACTCTGTTTGCCTTGGTTTCCTCATCTATAAAAGCTGGAGGAAGAAATGGCAAACAACTCTAGTATCTTTGCCAAGAAAACCCCAAAAGGGGTCGTGAAGAATTGGACATGACTGAAAAATGGCTAAACAACAACATTTTAATGAGAATAATTTGATTGAATAGTTATTAATTTTTAAAATCTTGGTTTAAAATTTTAAAACACTTTGAATATAGTTATTCAAAGATCTGGTTCAAATTGATTTTAATGATGCCTCATTAAAAGATATATAGATATCTATATCTTTATCTATATAGATACCTCATATTTACATATGAGGTATAAAAAGACACCTCATAAAGATATATAGAACTAAATGGGGAAAGTGCTTCATTGTACTTACTGAGTCTTAATAATTCATTTTTATAATTTTCTTCATGAATTATGCAAAATTTTTGTTGAAATTTGGTGATTAAATTAGCATTTTTCCCTGATACCAATAATTCTTGCATGCAGGAAATTGCTGCATTTTTATGTTTTTAACAAATAGTTTCAAAACCCACTGAAACTTTATGTGGAAGATTTTTGAAGTTTAAAAAAAATTCCATGTCCAAGTTTTTGTTTTTTTTTAAGTATGCAGATATTAGAATCTTTATAGAATTCTTTATAGGAAAATATATCATTTTCAATAACCAAATTACATAACAATAGTAACATTTCTAAACATCCATGTTCAGAATGCTTATCCCATAGCACAGGTGTATTTCTTTTTAAGTGATTACTATCTCACTCATCATTAATATGTCACCTTTACCTTGAAGGGTCATATTCAGTATTTATTTTTTTTTAAATATATGTATACTAAAGATTTTTCATCTAAAAAAGTCAGGAAATTTAAAACTTGTATTTTTGTAAAGGAAAATATGTGTGTGTGTGTGTGTGTGTGTGTGTGTGTGTTTCATCTTTCAGTTTAGCAATTTCTTTAACACATTTGGCAACAAGAGAAAACCAGTGAATCTCTTTGTGGTACAAAAGACTTTCATGGTCACTCCATATTTTGTTACAAAGTATTGTAAAAAAATCTAATATTTCTGGTTTTGTTTTTTGTTGTTGTTGTTAAATAAAAATAAACCACATCCAGACCAATCTGTGATATTTTGTGCCTGTTTATCTTAAACTTCTTTGCTATAATAGTTTGCCTATAAATGATGCTATAAATGCATTTCATGGGTGGGGACTATTTCTATAAACTTAACCCCAAGTACCTCCTTTTATTCCAGTTAAAGCAGCTACTTCCCCACTAGTTTCTCTACTACATACTTCCTTTAGTGTCATGGGAAGTTCTTGCCCTATTTTATTACAAAAGAGAGCCCTATGGGGCTTGGAGAGATTAATGGGAAGTGACCTTGGGCAAGTCACTTAATCTCTGTGGGCCTCATGTTCTTCACCTGCTTTTAACTTTTTTTTTTTTTGCTATTTTTGCATATTGGACATATGGTTGTCTTGGTTTGCAAATTCCTACATAATTTGAGCCTTTTTTATGTGGTTATTAACAATTTATTTTTCCTCAGAAAACTATTTATGTTCTTTTAACATGCTTTTTGTTTTTTTGTTTGTTTGGGATTTTTTTGACAAGGCAATTGGGCTTAAGTGACTTGCCCAGGGTCACACAACTAGTAAGTGTCAAGTGTCTGAGTTCAGATTTGAACTCAGGTCCTCCTGACTCCAGGGCTACTGCTCTATCCACTGTGCCACTTAGCTAGCCTAAAGTGCTTTTATGTAAACTGGTGTTTACTTAAAAGCTTGTTAGATTGGACTGATGTGTATTATTAGACATTTATACCCATTTTTTCATAGATTCTTGATGTCAGTATACCAGATATATAGCAATTAAAGAAGTCTTTAAAGAAAAAATTTGTCTGACAAATATGTTAACAATGGCAGAAAAAAGAAATCTAATGAATTTAGCATTCAATTAGAAAAACTAGAAAACAAAAATTAGCAATGCCACAGCAAGCAAAAAAATGAATTATGCAAGTCAGGGAAGAAATAAGTAAAATTGAAAACAACAGACTATGCTACTAATAAAACAAGTTTCTAAAAAAGAATATGAATACAGTATTATATGTATGAATACAGTATTAGTTAATTTGATTTTTTAAATGAGAGAGGAGAACCGGATTTCCAAAATTTAAAATAAGAAGGATGCATTTACAATGAATGTAGAGCTAGTAAAGGAAACTATCTAAAATCATGCTATCTAATTATATGGAACAAAACTGAAAACTTAAAGAAAATGGATAAAGAAAGTTACAAAAATATAAAATACACAAATCAAAACAAAAACTGGAGTTCCTAAACTGCCCAATCTCAGAAAAGGAAATTGAATAAACCTTAAAGGAATCCTTTCCCCAAAAGAAAAAGAAAAACTCAAGATCAAGTGATACAATTGAATTCTATCAAGTATTTAAAAATAGATATAAAATAAAAATAAAAAACTAAAAAACTTTTCAAAACTAGAGAAATAAGGTAGTCTAAAAAACTCTGTTTATGAGATAAATATGATCTAGGGAGAGATAATAAAGAGAAAGAGAACTATAGGCCAATATCTTTATTGAATGACTCAAATAATTTAAATACAATATTTAAATTAAAGAAACTACAGCAATACATCCAAAATTATTCATTATCATTAAATCAAATTTATATCAGTGATGAAAACAGATCAATTAATCATATTAATACCAAACCCAACAAAAACATGATTCAATAGTTAATACAGAAAAACCTTTGGTTTGAAACACTAACAACCATAGACCTGGAAGGACCTTTCCTTTACATAATTAAAAGCATTTTACATAAACCTAATAGTTAACAGTACTGTAATGGTGAAACACCGAAAGCTTTGCCAATAAGATCAAGAGTGAAGCAACGATGCCCCTTTAATCCACCACGCTACCTACATCAATAAGACAAGAAAGATAAAGTAAAAATATTGGCCAAGAAGGCAATATCATTCCTTAGGAACATCCTAGAGAATGAATGAAAAAATGAATAGATATGGGTAGCTAGGTGGCACAGTGAATAAAGTGCCAGGCCTGAAGTCAGAAGATTCATCTCCCTGGGTTAAAATCTGGCCTCAGACACTAGCTCTGTGACCCTAACCTTGTTTGCCTCAGTTTCCTCATCTGTAAAATGAGTTGGAGAAGAAAATGGCAAACCACTCCCATACCTTTGCCAAGAAAACCCCAAATAGGGTCACAAAGAGACCAGCATGACTAAACAACAATACAACAATGATTAATAGCTTAAAATAAAGTAGCAGGATACAAAATAAATATACAAACATCATCACCATTTTTGTATATTACTAAAGAAAGAGGAAAAAGAGAAAATGCTTTTAAAATAACTTAACGATGCATGAAATATTACTGTAACTTTTGAAGTGGCATGATATAAAATTTTGAATTGCCACTTCATAATTTCAGAAAAGAACCTAATATTTTTTTTTTTTACTTTTTGAGCTCTTCCATGGCCTGAGACCAATTTGTATTTTTCTTTGAGGCTTTGGATGTAGAAGCTTCCACTTTGTTGTTTTCTTCTGAGTTTGTGTTTTGAGCTTCCCTGTCATAGTAACTTTCTATAGTCAGGATCTTTTTCTGCTCTTTGCTCATTTTTCCAGCCTATTTCTTGACTTTTAATTATGCTAAAGTGGGACTCTGCTTCCAGAGTGTAGGCGGCACTGTCCCAAGCTTCAGGTTTTTTGTGCAGGTGTTTTCAGAGAGAATTCTGGGGACCTATAAGTTTTCAGTTCTTCCAAGGTAGCATGATTTAGGAAGAGGTGTATTTACTACTCTCCTGGCCTGTGCTCTAGTCTTTGAGCAAACACAAGCACTCTTTTCTGCCTTGGAATTGTGAACAGGGTCCCAGCTCCCCTGCAGCCAGGCGTGAGACTGAGACCCAGGACCACAACCTAGATCCAAGTATGGGCAATTCACCAGAGTCCTGCCCCTGGTGCCAGCAAAGGTGCTGTGTAATCTCCTTTGAAACAGTCACTGCTGCCACTGATGCAGTCACCCCCAAGGCCTCCTGCTGGTTTGCTGAGGTAGGGCCTGCACTGGACTGCATTCCACTCTCAGCCTGGTGCAACAGACCTTTCCTGCCAACCTTCTGAGTTGTCTTAGGCTTGAAAATTCTTTCACCGCATCCTTTTGTGAGTTCTGCCACACCAGAATTTGTTTTGGGGCATTAAAGTTGGAGTTGGAGGGGCTTTGGGGAGAGCTTAGGCAAGTCCCTGTCTTTTCTCCAGCATCTTGGCTCCGCCCACCAGAAATTCTTGAATATACTAGAGAATGGCCTATGCCAAAAATTTCACCATCTTCCTGCACAGACTGTCTGGTAGGGTCCTGTTAGAGAAATCTGTCTGGAAGAAAGAATTTTTTTTGCAGCTTTCTCTGTTCTGATTATCAGCTACAGTGAGAACAGCTTTTAAGGGAGAGGTAATCACCGTGGCTGTACCTGAACCATCCAGCAGATGGATGGAAGGAAAGAAACAAACATTTATTAAACATTTACTATGTGCCAGACACTGCAAAGTTCCTTATAAATACTATCTCATTCAATCTTTGCAAAAACCCTGGGAGACAGTGACTAGTATCCTCATTTTACAATTGAGGAAACTGAGACTAAGTGACTTGCCCAACATCACACAGCTAGTCAGTATCTAAATCCAGATTTGAACTCAGGATTTGGACTCCAGGCCTTGTGCTCCATCCATTGTACCACCCAGCTGGCTCAGGAGGAGAGGCCTTGAAAGACTTCTCCAGTGCTGTAAGTGTGAAGTTGGCTTCTTGATTGGTTCCTGCTGTTTCTGCCTCCTCTTTTCTGAGCAGCTATGCTCAGCTCTTCTTTGGTGCTGGCAGATTGCCTTTGTGGTGATTCCCTGTCCTTCCTGGACTCCACCCAGAGCTTTATAATGAAAAAAGTCATAGTACTCCTTAGAACAAAGCAGGGAACAATGTGTTGACTTCCAGGAATTACAAATCTCTCTAGTTGAATCCTCTAAACTGCAGCTGTCCAATTTGCATTTGTTACTGCTAAAATAGACGTCAGAGTATTATTTACTGCTTTGTTTTTGCAAACAACATCTTATAAGGCTCTCTTATCTGGGAGGGGAAAGCGGGCAAAATGAAGCTTATTCATTCCATTAAGCCGATGTTGTGGCTGGAGAATTGTTTCATCATTTTGGCTACTACCAGGCCATCCTTGTGGTGGAGATTCATAGTTAAATAGAGTTGGAAAAGACAAATTTGAAAGGAAAGAAAAATATCCCAGGTACTAGTAGACTTAAGTCAATTCCAGGACAAAGACCTCATCAATGGGACAATGAAGATTTTATGTTCCGACCAGGACAGATTTCATTCCTTATCAAGAAGAGAGAAGAGGGAAGGGAGTGGACTTCCTGGAGAATATCTTGGCATACTTGTTATAGGCAGAACAGATTTTTTTTTTTAAAAAAACAGAAATAAAAGCACTAAATGAAGCAGCAGGTGATGCAGTGAGTAGATAGAGTACTGGACTTGGAGTCAGGAAGATCTGAGTTCAAATCCCACCTCAGACACTTACTAGTTGTAAGTAACAAGTCACTTAACTTGTTTGTCTCAGTTTCCTCATCTGTAAAAAGGAGATAATAAAATCACCTACCTCTCAGGGTCATTGTGAGGATCAAATGAGATAACATTGTCAAAAGCACTTAGCACAGTGCCTGGAACATAGTAGGAAGTTATTTCCTCCCCCAAATAAGAGGCATGATTATCATGGGATGAGAATAGAATACACTTCCATAATTATTTTTTAACCTTTTAAATTATTATGATTTCCATAGAACTGTAATAAAGAGACACAGTGAATAGAGAACTAGATCTTAAATTTAGGAAGACTCAGGCTTCAGTCTTGCCTTTGCTTCATACTGGCTGTGTGACCTTGTACAAACCGCCATGAGCATTTCCTCACCGGGAATTCCCTATGCCAATAAAATCACAAGTCCAGTCCCGCCCCCAAAAAACAAAAAACCTCAAAGTGCTCAAGTACATGGGGATGAGAGTGATGAAGTTTAGTGATAATAGTGGTTCTTGGACTATGCTGGTGAAGAGGAGAGAACTTTGAAAAGAATATACTTGAGGATAAGAAAGAGAGTGGAAAAGAGAATCAGACCAGAACCCAGCAATAGGGATGTCTGGGCTTGCAGCTGTCATTCCTATCACAAAAAAAAAAAAAAAAAAAAAAATGACTTCAGCAACAGTTTGCACAGGCTTGGGGCCATTAGAAAAAGCAAAAGACTGGTGAGGTCTTCACTAACCATACAATGTCCTTACTGAGAAACATTGCCTTAGAATTTGAGAAATAAAAATATATTGTTTCTACTTACAGAGAGAAGGGAAGGACAGGAAGTGGAAAGGAAAAGGGATGGGCAGTAGGAGTGGATGGGTAGTATGGAAACTTAATTCTCTCTCTCTTCCTCACATTTCCTCAGGGAAAAGGGTCCTTAAATTAAGGTTGATTCTGAAAACATGAAAGTATTAGACCTTAAAAGGTATTTCAAACAAGTGTTTGTGCCCACCAGCTGCCTAGATAGAGCCTTGTTACCAACAGGAATGCTTCCAGAATGAGTAAAGTATTGTTTCTTAGTGGGAAAAGAAAGGAAGCTTGAATATTTTATGTATTTTCTTTTTACTTCAGCCTAGAGAACAATGACGAATGCCTTGATTTTGACTGGTTCATAAGCTTCATGATTTAATATAGTTTGTTGAATACTAAATCTACATATATTAGGGTCTATTCATTGGAAACTATTTCTCTTACCAGAGTGGGTTATTACTTATTTTATGTATGTATATATATTTAATAATCTATAATTCTTTTAAAATCATATATTACCCCTCTATGGGCAAACTGCTAAAGAGAACCCATTTTTATATGACCTCAGTTTGAAATATAGCCTTCATGTGAATTTAGAAATAAATAAAAAAAGCAGATGGAATCAACAGAAACTAAGTGAAACAAAAATTAGTTGCATATAGTTACTATAAATTTATTCAACATTTTAAAGAGGCATTATATTCTCTTATAGAATAATGCTGAGATCATTGAAAAGTAAAATTTGAAATAAGTTCACCACTAGATGAAGTAAGAACATTTTCTGAATTGCTATACACTTATAAATTATGTAACTCCAAACTGGGGACTTAGTTTAAGTCATTTTATGTATCTTATTACATTTTCTTTAAAAAGCACTCATGATGAAAGCTATTGACCATAGTTTCAGCTACCAATCATTTTCTCTAAATTGATCATTAATATAGCAAATGGTCAGTTTCTTCTATTAAGTTTTCTTATTTGGTTCTGAACCATTAACAAGCACAGCAACCATTAATCACAAGTAACAACTGAATCATTAGCTCTTCTGGCTTACGCAGGAAACATTTGCAAAGAAAATGTCTCCTGCTTTAATGATTTTTTTTCTTTAATCTGTTCTCTCCTCATGTAGGTTCAATTGCAGGCAGCTACAAAGGGTAGTAGATAGTGTGCCTGGCCTGGAGTCAGGAAGACTCATCTTCCTGAGTTCAAATCTGGCCTCAGACACTTATTAGCAGTGTGACCCTGGGCAAGTCACTTAACCCTGTCTGCCTCAGTTTCCTCATCTGTAAAATGAGCTGGAGAAGGAAATGGTAAAAGCCACTCTAGTATCTTTGCCAAGAAAATCCCAAATGGGTTCATAAAGAGTCTGAAATGACCAAACAATAGCAAAAGTTTGAGAGGGAAGGCACTAGTAGTTGGGAGGATCAGGGAAGATCTGAAAATATATAGAATATAGTACATGAGCTGCATCTTGAAGGAAGAGAAAAATTTTATGAAGTAAGGTAAGGAGATGAATACAGCCATTGAAAAGCACATGGAAAAGAGATGGAGTGTTCCATTTGAGAAACAGAGAGAAGGCCAATTTGGCTGAACCATAGCGTACAAGAAAGGAAATAATATATAAGAAGGGTAGACAGATAGACCAGGGCCTGATTGTGAAAGACTTTAAAAGCCAAATAGTGGAGTTTATATTTTATCCCAGAGGTAAAAAGAAGTCACTGACATTTATTCAACAGGGAGTGACATGGCTAGATCTACACCCAAAGAAAACCATGATAGCAGCTGTGAGGAGGATGAATTTGAGTGGGAACAGACTTGAGTCAGTGAGACCAATCAGGAAGCTAAGTAGAGAGAAGGGGATCTTTAAGATCATTAAGAGATTTTGTGGAGATAGAGATGGCAAGATTTGGCAACTGATTGGCTATGTGGAGTGACGAAGGTGAGGAGTGAAGAGTAACACCATGGTTATAAAACTGGGAAACTGGATGAATGGCAGTGCTTTTGACAGAAATAGAGAAGTTTGGAAGAAGGGCACTGAGAATCATAATTAGGAATTTTTGTGCTTAGCATAAGTATCATAAACCATTTTTAGGGCAGGCTGCATGAAATATGACTTCAGTTAGGGGACAGATAGGAGAAATAGAGACCCCAAGACATGACACCACTGCTGAGGAAGCCATAGGGTCAAAAACAGAGGGGTGGGCAGCTAGGTGTTGTAGTGGATAGAGCACTGGCCCTGGATTCAAGAGAACCTGAGTTCAAATCCAGCCTCAGACACATAACACTTACAGCTGTGTGACCCTGGGCAAGTCACTTAACCCCCATTGTCCAAGAAGGAAAAAAAAGAAAAACAGAGGGGTAATTAAAGGAGTGGGGAGGAGATTGACATGGCTAACCATCTAATAGCTTCTCATTTAACTCCTAACTAAGCATCTCTTAACATAGCCTAAGCTCGTAGCAGTTTTTTTGGCTGCCACATCAGACTGCTGACTTACACCAAGTTTGTGGCCCACTAAAGTCCATAGATCTTTTCAAACAAACAATTTTTCAAACAATTTGCTGTTTAACCATGCCTCCTCCATCCTTTACTTTGTTTGTTTGCTTGTTTGTTTGTTTTTGTTTTTGTTTTTTTTGTGAGGCCATCGGGGTTAAGTGACTTGCCCAGAGTCACACAGCTAGTGAGTGTTATATGTCTGAGGTCGGATTTGAACTCAGGTCCTCCTGATTGCAGGGCTGGTACCATCCTTTACTTTTGAAGTTGCGTTTTTGGACCCAAGTGCAGGACTTTACATTTATCCCTATCAAATTCCATCTTCTTAGATACAGCTCAATGCTATTCAACACTTCGATTATCTTTTCCAGCTTTGGTTTGTTTGCAAATTTGATGAACATGTCATCTATGCTTTTTTCCAAGTCATTGACACAAATGTTAAACAGCACAAGTCCAAGCACAGATCTCTGCCGCCTTCTTCAATAGACCTAGGAAGCTAGAAATGAACCATTAACAAATATTCTTTGAGTTCAAACATTTAACCAGTTCCAAATACACCTGATTACATTAATATTGAGTCCACATCTCTTTATCTTTTACTCAAGAATTACATGACTAGCAAGTTGTACATGATAGATTTGCAATTTCATGTGCAATCACCTTTTTTTTTAATACTATGTTATGGAAATTCTTGTTTTATTCCATAAATTAAAAGTAAAATGAATTTTTAAAAAAGAAATATATGAGAAGCAATGGCAAGGAAGAAATGGTCACCAAGAAGGCAAAGTAATTATTTTCCAAAAATTTTCCAAAAATTTCTCCAGCCAAAAAAAAATCTTTAAAAAACTCAACAAATCACTCACTAGATGTTGGGTTCTTAACCTTTTTGTGTCTTGTGCCCCTTTAGCAGTTTAGAAAAGCCTATTGACCACAAAGTAATGTTTATAAATGCATAACATAAGACATCATATTAAAAAGGAAATTAGTTATATTGAAATACAGTCATCAAAATGCTTTTTAAAAGTTTGCAGAACCTAACTAATCTATTTATGTAATGCCATTCCAATTAAATTACTAAAAAATTATCTTACTGAGTCAGAAAAAATAATAACAGGGTTCATTTGGAAGAGCAGAAGGTCAGGAACTTCAAGGAAACCAAGGAGAAAAGATGTGAAGAAACTAGATTCAGTAGTATCAGACCTTAAACCATATTATAAGGTGAGAGCAGTGTTGAAATGTAAAATTAGATGAATTAAAATGTTCCTGTATAAACAAAACCTATGTAGTCAAGAATAGAGGGAATGCAGAAAATTGGGGGAAAACTCTCATAGACAATCTCCCAGATAGAATGTGATTGAGTCAGAATATTGTTGTGGTATAGGAAATGATGAGCTGGTGGATTTAGAAAAATATGGAAAGACTTGGACTTATGAAGGAAGATGTTCTCCACCTTCAGAGAAACAAATGATGACAAGTGGAAATAAGCATAATAAGGTCTTATATATATGTGTATGTTTATGGATATCTATGTAGATATGTATATATAGTAGCTATGTATACATAATACACATGTATATATGTATGTGTGTGTGTATACACACACACATATATCTTCCCCTTAACTGTAGCCTTCTTGGGGGGAGGGGGCCGGAAGGGGGGAAAATAAAGTAAACAGTACACAGCAAAAAAAGACCCCCAAAAAAACCAACAAGGAAGCAAAGAAAAGCTTGGCAGCTTTGAAAATAATGTGTAGCATTTATTGTATAAGTTTTCTTGAGATGGAAATTTATTTCTTTACATTGAATCCTCTCATGTTCTGCTGTGTGCATGGCAATTTTTTTCTTTTCTTATTTTGTATTTAAGTTTAAAATAAAATTTAAAACTAAAGAAAAAAAGAAAAAGTTTGTAGATCAGGTTAAGAACCTCTGAATCAGATATAAAGAGCTATCTGGAGTCCATAAGAGAAGACAAAAACACCACAAAAGCTATATTCTCACGACATGTTATTGGATGACTAAAAGGCTTAGAACTCACTTAGCAACCCTAACACCAAACAATGCTGCACTACAGGTGTATCCAGCATAAGAACCATTTCAGGCTTGTGATTTAAGGTTCAGTTACAGGGATTCCTGCGTAATCTCCCACTTGGCAATGACTCAGTCTGATTGACTGCCAGTCAGGGAAAGAAAGAGAGACAGAGACAGAGATAGAGAGAAAGACAGAGGGACAGAGAGAGACAGAGATAAAGAGAGAGAAATAGAGAGCAGAGAGAGACAGAGACAGAGAAACTAAAGGAGTGGGAAAAGGAAGACACAGCAGCTTAGAAGGAAATGTGCTACCATGTCCAAGAGTAAAAGGACTATAATCTCTATCTGGGGTCAATCCTTTCCCTATTGAATTTACTCTTATTAGGGAGCCATACTGGTCTCAGCTTGAAGGAGTTGAAGGCATCCATCTTGGAGGGCAGCAGTGAAAAGAGAATGAAATGCGAGATAAATATGAAAGGAAAGAATGAAATGTAAAGCCAGAGGCAAGCTACTGAGGATTCAAAAGAAAGGATGAAAGGCTAAAAAAATCCCCCAAATAAACCTAAGCATAAACCTATCCCTCAAGCAAGTAAATCTGCAGAGAGACTTATAAATACAAAATGCCTCAAAGAGAAGCCATAATACACTGAACAAGTATGAAGTCAACTGCACCAAAAAGCCTGAATGAAAAAAGAGAATTCTATAGATCCACAGAGAATAATCAAAATAAACTACAGAATAGTCCAAAAGAGAAAGAAAACTTTTAAAAGACGGTATTATGATAGGAATTATATTGGAAACCAGAGCTTTGAAATCAGAATTAAAGAAGAGAAAATTCAAGGTACAGAAATTAGAAGACCTGGCTGAGAATCTTTCTAACAAAATAAAGATTCAATGAGAGAATGAAATCTTTGGAAGACAAAATTATATAAATGGAAGAAAATTTGGCAGAAGAGAAGCAAATAGCAATTACCTTAAAAGCACATAAATTCCATATATGCCAAAGCAATTAACCATAAAAACAGGATGAAGAGAGATCAGGTAAAGGTCCTAGGTCTCCCAGAATAACACAACAAATGTGGTTATATGTGTATAGATAAATATATGTATATAAGTATGTGTATATATACATTTACACACACATGTATGAATAACAATTATATATATATAATACTAAAAACACACTATATGTTTATATATATATGAATTTTTTTTAAAAACTGCCCAGTACTTTTGACTACAGATCAGAAACTACTCATTGATTGAATACACAGATTGCTAACCAAAGGAAAAAAATCTACACTTGAAACTCCAAGACATGTAGTGTCCCTAATCCCTAATTTCTATGACAAATAGCAAATTTTTCAAGCATCCAGGATAAAGACCTTTAGCCAAGAAGAAATGCCAGTTTGAATACCTAGGATTCCTATGTAGTCATTAGAAATTGAGGAGTGAAATAGGACATTCCAAAAGCAGAGAAGCTCAAGGTGTAAGCCCAAAATAACACATCCTGTAAAAATGAGCCTGATTATCCATAAAACATGATTGACATTCAACCAAGGAGAAGCATTTGAGGCATTCCTGCAAAGCAAACAGAAGACACTGGTGAGCAAAATATTCAATTAGCAAACATTCCAAATAAGAGAAACACAAAAAAGGTAAATAAATGCAATTCTTAAGAAAGAACAACATAATGAAATAATTTTTTTCATATTTATAGTCTACTGTCTCAAAAATATATTGAGGTGTAAAAGAGGGCTTATCAAGAAACACAAAGGACATGAGGGTTTAAAGATTCAAGGAGATCTTAAAAGATCAGGAGAAGAGGAGACAGAGCTGAATAAATATTCTCTGGATTAAATTTTTGATACCTTTATAAGTTAATCAATATATTTTCTGGGAGAGATAACACAGGGACCCTGACTCAGTGCAAAGGTGAGCTAAGAAAGGATGGCATTTTCTTTAGTCTCTCAGAAAGATTGGGGGTTGAGGCTGTGAGAGAATAGGATTATATATATTTATATATAATTATATATATAGTATTTTATATATTATATAACAAATACATATATAAAATGTTTATATGTATGATATTTAAATATATATATATATAAAATGTTTTTTCCCAGAAAAGAAAATGAAAGGGTACCACTAAAGAACATTCTAATTTGGGGTGGAGTTCTTTGTAGTAAGAAATAGGACCTTAAAATGGGTTTTGTCTGGAGAAATTCATATATCAATTCTCTGAGAAAGTGTTGTACCTTCCAGGACTAAATTTGGCCCCAGGAGACAGGATGTATGAGTCCTTAAGAGCAGCAAGCCCCCAGTATGGAAAGGGGAAGTAGAAACAGGGATAGAATAACCTAGCCTTGGGAGTGGTGAGTGTTCATGGCAAGGGCAGGAAGAAGATCCAGGTCTCATGACTCATGACAAAGAGTGATTCATTTCACATGATACTACTTCCATTCAGCACTGCTTCCAAACCTGAAATTATATATCTTGGAGTGAGGCATATAGAAACAATGGGGAATGTTATGAGTTCTATAAAGGCAATAATAGAGAAAGTTCAAATTTGTTATTCCAGAAACTCTGCCTTCCTGGGAGACTATTTCTTTTATACTCTAAATACTCTACTGTAGACATAATAGAGAAGAAGTAAGTAAGGGGACCCATAAATTGGAGAATGGACTTTAGGATAGATTAGAAAAGAGAGAGAAATAAAGAAAACAAAGTAAATTAAAGCTTCATAGTGGGGGAGTAAGAACACTCATGGAACCCCATTGCCTCTTCTAGACCTCTACCATCATCATTCAGAAACTCCCTTTTTCAAGTTCATGCTATCCAGATTTGGATCATCTAATCCAGATTCTGATGTCTGTTATCTTCTGACATCCTACCCCAGCCCTCAGCTGTAGGATACTTGCCTTCCTTCTTTAATGTCTTCAGTGCCTAGCTCACAATTCTCCACCTCAACTTCTGCCTTCATGCTAGGGGACTTCAATATATACATATAAATCCTCCCTCAATTATCTTAACTTTCTAGTTTATCAACCTACCTGGTTACCATAACCTACTCCTCTGTTCCACTTCAGCTATACACTAAATGGTCATACATCTTATCTTGCCACCAATCCCAACTGCTATACTTCTTTGTTCATGAATTTCCAAAATTATTTTACCTTATAATCTTTTGTATGCAATTGTGACCTAATGCTTAAAGACTGGGCTAGAGTATACTTCCTATATGTGTGGCCTTATCTGGTATAAAATTGGGACCTTTGAATTTGCAGGATGCCTAGAAATACTACTCTCATTTGTTTTTTTGATATCCTATTTTATGGGATCCTTGAGGAATTGGCATTTATTTTCTCTTTGTTTTAGGCTATACACGTATCATCATGTTTTCCAGTGTCTGTTTCCATTACATGCCAGTTTCTTTTAATATGATTTTGGCAAAATTTTGCATCTGTTGCTTTAATTATTATTATATGCATTACTGAATCATATACACATATTGATGTTGAGACTAATATGAGAATTTTAGAAATTGCCTCATTAAGAAATGTTTATATTTTCTTTTTGTATTGAAATAGATCTAGACTGCTTGATTTACAATGAGGTCCTTATGCACTACAAGTCCAAAGGGTAAAATTTGCTTGTGTACCTAGAAACACCATGTTATGAAGTAATTAATTCCTTTTATAGGGAGCCTCATCTGATTTTGGGGTTTATTTGACCTTGTTTGCTATTTTCCCTTAAATGAGCCTATTTGTTCTGATATAAGGTGAGTTGAGAATTCCATTTGGGATTGCCTTTGCAGTGGCAGAGATCCATTGGGGGAAATTTGGGGTGCCTTTTGGAATAGGAACTCAGTTGCACGGCATTATATGAGAGAATCATGGTAGAGTTTTCACCCAGGAGAGATGGCTTCTAACTAGAGGGTGAAGATATTCCAGTCTACTCCAGGTCCCTAATCTCTGTGAAAATTCCCACATGCTTCAAGGTTGTGAGAGGAACCCAGATCTCCTGAAAGGGAAAGTTTGTCTAGTTATTTATTTTTTCCTTTTCTTTAAAGTTACTCAATGATTAAACTTGCTCTGTGACTGTGTGGCCAGGGAAAGAAAGGGATAGGGTGAAGTGACGCGTTCCCCAGGAAATCAGAATTGGGGTGCAAGTACCTAGTCAAGTTGGTTTGGTTTCCTGCCTGAGAGTGAGAGGGTAACTTCTAGTTAACCCCCAGGTATGCGATCTGAGGGAAACCCTTTAGGGACCAGGTTTACCCTTTCAAGATAAAAACTAATTTTCTTTGCTTTTTCTTTTCCTTTTTGTCTTCTGCTTGAGATTAGAGATTGGAACACCAAGACAAGCACTTGTTGAGGACTGAGCCAGAAGTAATCTTCGCAAAATGTTCCTTGTTTGTTGAATCTGCACAACTGTTATTTTTTTCTCCTGTATGTGTAGGACTGTGTAAGATTGTGCCATTTTGTATGTTTTGAGATAAATGTGTTCCTAATACCTAAAATAGGTAAGAAAAAAATCAAAGAATAATAGCTGCAGACTAATACCTATCAAGACAGAAACACTTTAAAGAGAATTCTAGCAAAATAACTGATGCAATATATTCTAAAACATATGCACTATTACTAAGTTGGATTTTCAATGTGGGTACTGAGGTAGCTAGGTGGAATAGTGAATAGAGTTAAGAAGATCTGCATTCAAAACCTGCCTCAGACACTTATTATTAGCTGTTTGACCCCTGGGAAAGTCACTGTCTACCTCAATCTCCTCAACTGTAAACTGGAGATGATAAGTAGGTGCTTAATAAATACTCATTCCCTTTCCCTTTCTCTTCAAATACTAAAATCTAGAAATTCAGAATCTCTTCCCTCAGTTCTGAAATAGTATCTCCCTTTTACACAGGTTGCCAAGAGTATGATCAATTCTCTCATACAATGCCTTAAATTGCTTCAAGATAGTGTACAAGGTTTTTCATACTCAGTTCTGATTCAGTCAAAAAAAGTGTTCTCATTTAGTCAAAACACCAGAGACAAATGCAGTGGTTTCAGCCTTACCCTTACACATATATAAGGGGAAAAAACAAGCTATACTTTAATAACAATAATAAATAATAATAGCTAACATTTAGATAGTGCCCACTATGTGCCAGGCACTATGCTAAGTGCTTTACAATTACTATCTCATTTGGTCATTTTATTCATGGTTTGATGTAAAATCCTCCTCAGTTTTATTTAGTATAGAGAAATTTCTATTTTATTTAATGCTTGTTAAGCCCAGAATTTTTTTAAAATAGGACTAGACTTGTAATTTCATTTCTGTAGGGAACTCCTTGGTGAAAAACTTCACTCATGCAGGCCAGTACCTTCTTTGCAACTTCTAGACTTAGAATGTTGCCTGGACCATTAAGTGGTTAAATGATTTTCTCAGGATCATACAGCAGTATTGTGCCAGAGGCAAGACTTGACACCAGGCTGTCCTGACATTGAGGTCAGTTCTCTATCCATTATACCATGCTGGCTTTTTTAAAAATTAGAGTTTAAAAAATGAAACTGAAGAGATTTTGCCCTAACAAAATCAATGCAGCTAGAATAAGAAGAAAAATGGTCAATTAGGCAAAAATCTTTGCAGCCAAAATTTCTAATGAGAATATGACATTAAATATATATATATATACACATATATGTATACACACATATATGCATACACACATATATGTATATATGTGTGTGTGGGTATATATGTATAGATATGTGTGTGTGTGTTCTCAGTCAAGTCCAACTCTTTGTGACCCCATTTGGGATTTTCTTGTTTGTTTGTTTGCTAGGCAATGGGGTTAAGTGACTTGCCCAGGGTCACACAGCCAGTAAGTGTCAAGTGTCTAAGGCTGAATTTAAAATCAGGTCCTCCTAACTCCAGTGCTGGTGCTCTATCCACTTCGCCACCTAGCTGCCCCTCCATTTGGGGTTTTCTTGGCAAAGATACGAAAGTAGTTTCCCATTTCCTTCTCCATTGTTTTACAATCTCCATCATTTTACAGATGAGGAAACTGAGGCAAACAAGGTTAAGTGACTTCCCTAGGGTCACATAGCTAGGAAGTATCTGAGGCCAGATTTAAACTTCAGATAATTAGTCTTCCTGACTCCAGGCCAAGTACTCTATCTACTGCACCACCTAGCTGCATATACATATATACATAAACATGTGTGGAATTAACACAAATATATAGGACTAAGAGTCATTTCCTAATATATAAATGGTCAGAGACTATGAACAAATTGTTGTTATAAGAAGAATCAAACCTATTAATAATCATATGAAAGATTACTTCAAATCTCTAACAATAAGAGAAATGCAAATTTAAAACAGGTTTGGTTTCATTTCATATTCAGTAAGTCGAAGATGACTAAAGATGGATGTTGTCAATATTGAAGGAGCCATGGAAAAACAGCCATATTAATAAGCTGTTGGTAGAACTGTGAATTGATCCAACTATTTTGGAAAACACTTTGGAAGTATGCTTTAAAAAATTGACTAGAAGGTTCACACCCAGAGATCTAACTCCTAGACATATACTCCTAGAGTATACTCCAAGGAGGTCAAAGATGAGAAAGAAAAGTTGAGAAAGTGTGCCTTTCTCCCTTAATTGCAAAAGTAAGGAATTAGGGGTATAGAATGTTGAATAGAGGTATACTTGATATATGGCATGGTTTAGCTGAACTTTAATTTTTCTAATTTTCATTCTTTGTTACAAGGGATGGCTTATTGGGTAGGGGAGGGAGAAAGGACATATATGAAAATAAATGTAATTTCAAATATATAGAGAACTGAGCCAAATTTACAAGAATATAAGTCATTCCCCAATATGTAAATGGCCAAAGCATATAAACAGGCAGTTTTCAGACAAAGAAATCAAACCTATCTATAGTCACATAAAAATGCTCTAAATCAGTATTGATTAGAAAAAATGCAAACCAAGACAACACTGAGGTACCACCTCATACCTATCAGATTGGCTAATGTGACAGAAATGGAGAACGACAATTGTCAGAGGGGAGGTCAAAAAATTTGGGAGAGTAATGCATTGTTGGTGGAGTTATGAACTGATCCAATCATTCTGGAGAGCAATTTGGAACTATGCCCAAGGGACTACAAAATTGTGCACATCCTTTGATCCAGCAATACTGCTACTGTATCTGTATCCCAAAGAGATCTTTTTTAGGCAATTGGGGTCAAGTGACATGCCCAGGGTCACACAGCTAGTAAGTGTCAAGTGTTTGGTCTGAGGCCAGATTTGAACTCAGGTCCTCCTGATTTCAGGCCAGTGCTCTATCCACTGTGCCACTAGCTGCCCCCAAAGAGATTTTTTAAAAAGGAAAAGGACTAATATACAAAAATGTTTATAACAGCTCTTTTTGTGGGAGCAAAGAATCAGAAATTGAGTACGTGCCCATCAGTTGGAGAATAGCTGAACAAGTTGTGGTATAAGATTGTGATGGAATATTATTGTATTATAAGAAATGATGAGCAGGATGCTTTTAGAAAAAACTTTGAAAGACTTACATGAACTGATGCAAAGTGAAGTGAGCAGAACCAGGAGAATATTGTACACAGTAACAACAACATTGTGTAATGATCACCTATTGCTATTTTCAGCAATACTCATGATGAAAAATGCTTTCCATCTCCAGAGAAAGAACTGATGGAGTCTGAATGCATATTGAAGCATACTTTTATTTAAACTTTAATTTTCTTAGTGCTTTTATGGGGGAGGAGGGTCTTGTGTTTTCTTTCACATGACTAATATGGAAATATGCAAATTGCTTGCCTTCTCAATGAGGGAAGAGGGGAAGAAGGGTGGAAGAGAATTTGGAACTCAAAATTTTTAAAAGTGAATGTTGAAAATTATTTTTAGATGTAATTAGAAAAATAGGTTAAAACATTATTTTGAGAAAAAAAAAAAGAAATGTGATGCAAAACAAAAAGCATTTATAAAAAGTAAAATAAAATAGAGATCATGAAGGGTAGGGAGTAGAATCTTGGGTTTGACACAGGAGATAAGAAGCCAACAAAGAGATTTGAAATCTTTTCCTGAGTTACACTTTAAAAAAATTCTGAACTGAAATCAGGAAACACCTGTGCTTGTTAATAGTCGTTAGGAAATGGCTTTAAAAGTCTGGTCTCCCTTCAAGATATTGTATTGGCTGTCAGTGAAATCATTCCAACCTCTCTAATTCATTGTAGATGTAGGAGGCTGACTATTGTTCTTAATCTCTGCATAAATTCCATTTTGTAATAGCAATGAGGCACTCAAAGTAGTACATTTGAGGGCAACTATTATATTTCTTAAGCTATGAAAGTCACTTATACTTTATCCTCATATTGTTTAGTGAGGGTATTTTGTTTAACTTACCCAAGATTTGTTGTAATTATCCACACATCATATTGCCTTATGGCTAGGATTGGGAGACTAATGAAAGAGAATAAATCATTTTAATGCTAAGGTGCTAGCCCAATGGAAATAGGAAACAATAAATCAGGTTCTTGTTTCAAGTAAACATTGCCACAATGTGCCTTGTTTAAGGTTAACTATGTATAATAATTTTTACTAACGAGAAAGTCTTATTAATAGCAAAGCATTATAGGATTTTTTTGCAAACTGATAAAGTACAAAGTATTTTTAAATTATTTTATTTTATTTTTTAATTACATGTAAAATTTTTTAACATTCATTAAAATATTTTTTGAGCTCCAAGTTCTCTCCCTTCTCTATCCCCTTTCCCCTCCTTGAGAGGGCAAGCAATTTGATACAGATTATATATGTACAGTCATGCAAAACATTTCCATATTAGCTATGTTGTGAAAGAAAATAGACCAAAAATAAGAAAAATAAAGAAAGGGTTTTTTTTAAGTATACTTCAATCTACATTCAGACTCCATAAGTCATTTCTCTAGAGATGGATAGCATTTTTCATCTTAAGTCTTTCAGAATTGTCTTAGATCATTATATTAACCAGAATAGCTAAGTCATTCACAGTTGATCTTTATACAATATTGCAGTTACTATGTACAATGTTCTCTTGGTTCTTCTCACTTCATTTTGCATCAGTCCATGTAATTCTTCCTGGGTTTTTCTGAAAGCTTCCTGCTCATCATTTCTTATAACACAATAGTATTCCATTACATTAATATACCACAACTTGTTCAGCCATTACCCAAATGATGGACGTGTACTCAATTTCCAATTCTTTCCTCCCACAAAAAGAGCTGTTATAAATATTTTGTATATATAGGTCCTTTTCCTTTTTAAAAAAATCTCTTTGGGATACAGATACAGTAGCAGTATTGCTGGGTCAAAAGATATGCACAATTTTATAGCCCCTCTGGGCATAGTTCCAAATTGTTCTTTAGAATGGTTGGATCAGTTCACAACTCCACCACCACTGCATTACTCTCCCAATTTTTTTACCTCCCCTCCAACAGTTGTCATTTTCCTTTTTTGTCACATTAGTCCAGGCCTGCACAACATATGGCCTATAGGCCACTTGCAGCCTGCAAAAAATGTAAGGTTGCCACTCTCTTATTTGTCATGTGACCCACGGCAACCAACGATCATCAGTTTGTCTCTAGTCTAACCTATCTGCAACCCAAAGAAGTTTACAAGTTGTACAGATCTACATTAGCCAATATGATAGGTGTGAAGTAGTACCTCAACATTGTCTTAGTATGCATTTTTTCTAAGTAATAGTGATTTAGATCATTTTTATGTGACTATAGATAGCTTTGATTTCTTCTTCTGAAAACTGCCTGTTCATATGCTTTGACCAATTGGGGAATGACTTGTATTTTTATAAATTTGAATCAGTTCTCTATATATTTGAGAAATGAGGCCTTTATCAGAGAAACTTGCTATAAATTTTCCCCCTCAAATTTTCTACTTTCCTTCTAATCTTGGCTTCATTGGTTTTGTTTGTGAAAACCTTTTTTATTTTAATGTAATCAAAATTATCCATTTTACATCCCATAATACCAAAATGCTCTCCATCTCTTGTTTGGTCATAAATTCTTTTCTTATCCATAGATCTGACAGGTAAACTATTTCATATTCCCCTAATTTGCTTATGATATCACCCTTTATGTCTAAATTATGTACCAATTTTGACCTTCTCTTGGTACAACTATATTTTGATTTGAGATGTTGGTCTATACCTAGTTTCTACCAAACTGCTTTCCAGTTTTCTCAGCAGTTTTTGTCACATACTGTTATCCCAAAACTTAGATCTTTGGGTTTATCAAACACTGTATTACTATAGTCACTTACTACTATGTATTATGTACCTAATTTATTCCACTGATCCACCACTCTATTTCTTAGCCAATACCAGATAAGTTTGATGATTAATGCTTTATAATATAGTTTGAGATCTGAGACTGCTAATCCACCTTCTTTCAAATTTTTTTTTCATTGATTCCCTTGTTATTCTTAGCCATTTGTTCTTCCAGATGAATTTTGTTATTCTTTTTCTAACTCTATAAAATAATTTTTGGTAGTTTGATTGATATGGCAGTGAATAAGTAAATTAATTTAGGTAGAAGTATCATTTTTATTATATTGGCTTGGCCTACCCATGAGCAATTAATATTTTTCCAATTGTTTAGGTCTGACTTTATTTGTGTGAAGTGTTTTGTAATTGTGTTCATATAATTCCTGAGTTTGTCATGACAAGTAGACTCTCAAGTATTTTGTTATTATCTACAGTTATTTTAAATGAAATTTCTCTTTTTACCTCTTGCTGCTGGACTTTCTTGATAGTATGTAGAATTGTTGATGATTTATGTGGGTTTATTTTATATCTTGCAACTTTGTTGAGCTTGTTAATTATTTCAAGTAGTTTTTCAGTTGATTAACTGGGATTTTCCATATATCATTTGCAAAGAATGATAGTTTTGTTTTCCTCATTACTAACTCTAATTCCCTCAATTTCTTTTCTTTCTATTATTGCTACAGCTAGAATTTCTAGTACAATATTAAATAATAGTTGTGATAATGGACATCCTTGCTTCACCCTTGATCTTATTGGGAAGACTTCTAGAAGACTTCTCTGTTACAGATAATGCTTGCTAGTGGTTTGAGATAGACACTACTTTTCATTTTAAGGAAAGCTCCCTTTATTTTTAAATAGAAATGAGTGTTGTATTTTCTCAAAAGCTTTTCCTGCATCTATTGAGATAATAACTTTTTTTGGTTTTGTTATTGATATGGTCAATTATGCTAATAGTTTTCCTACTGTTGAACCAGCCCTACATTCCTGCTATAAATCCCACCTGGTCATAGTATATGACCTTTATGATATGTTGCTGTAATCTCCTTGCTAGTATTTTATTTTAAAATTTTGCAGTAATATCCATTAGGGAAATTGATCTATAGTTTTATTTCTCTGGTTTTTTTCTCTTCCTGGTTTTGATATCAGCACCATATTGTGTTGTAAAAGGAATTTGATAGGACTCCTTTGCCTATTTTTTCCAAATAGCTTATATTATATTAGAATTAATTGTTTTTTAAATGTTTGCAAATCCTGGTGACTTTTTCTTAGGAAGCTCATTGATGACTTGTTCAATTTCTTTTTCTAAGAGGTGGCTATTTAAGTATTCTATTTCCCCTTCTGTTAATCTGAGCAATGAATATTTCATAAATATTTGTCCATTTCAAGTAGATTGTTAAATTTATTGGCATGTAATTGGAACAAAATATTTCCTAATGATTGCTTTAATTTCCCCTTCATTGGTGATGAATTCACCCTTTTCATTTTTGATACTGGATATTTGTTTTTCTTCTCTCTTTTAATCAAATTAACCAATGGTTTTTCTATTTTATTGGGGTTTTTTTGTTTGTTTCATAAAACCAGCTCTAAGTTTTATTTATTGGTTCAATGGTTTTCTTACTTTCAATTTTATTAATCTCTCATTTTATTTCTAATTTGGTCTTCAATTGGGGATTTTTAATTTTTTCTGTTTTTTTTTTAGTTGCATGCTCAATTTATTGATCTGCTTTTTTCTTTTTTATTAATGTAAGCATTTAGAGATATAAAACTTCCTCCAAGTACTGCTTTGGCTGCATCCCAAACATTTTGGTATGTTGTCTCACTGTTGTCACTCTGTTTAATGAAATTATTGGTTGTTTCTATGATTTGTTCTTTGACCCATTCATTCTTTAGGATTAGATTATTTATGTTCCAATTAATTTAAATCTATGTTTCCATGGACCTTTATTTAATGTAAATTGTGGCCTGAAAAGGATGCATTTAATATTTCTCCTTTTCTGCATTTGATTGTGAGGTTTTTAATGCCATAACACATGGTCAATTTTTTTTTGTAGATTCCATGCACCACTGGGAAAAAGGTACATTCCTTTCTTTTCCAATTCAGTTTTCTCCAGAGGTACAGTATATCTAACTTTTCTAAAATTCTATTCATCCTCTTAACTTCTTCCCTTCCTTATCTTTTGGCTAGATTTATCTACTTCCAAAACACAAAAATTGACATCTCCCAATAGTATAGTTTTACTATTTCCTCCTATAACTCATCTACCTTTAAAAAAAAAAAGAATCTGTATGCTATACCATTTGGTGTTACATGTTTAATATTGATATTTATTATTTATCATACCTTTTAATAAAATGTAGTTTCCCTGCTTATTATCTCTTTAATTAGGCCTAATTTTGCTTTTGCTTTCTTTGAGATCATGATTGCTACCCCCACTTTTTTTTTTTACTTCATCTAAGGCATGATAGATTCTTTTGCAGTGCCTAATCTTTACTTTATCTTTGTCCTTCAAGTGTGTTTCATATTGTAGGATTCTGGTTTTTAATCCATTCTTTCATCCATTTCCATTTTATAGGTGAGTTCATCCCATTTCCATTCACAGTTATGATTGCTAACTGTGTATTTCCTTCTATCCTATTTTTCCCCTGTTTATCTCTGCTTTCTCCTTTCACCATGTCCCTCAAGAGTTTTTTTGCTTCTGACCATTATATCCCCCCTCTTATTTCCCTTCCCTTCTACTTTCCAGTAGGATAAGATAGATTTCTATACCCAAATGAATGTGTATGTTATTCCTTCTTTGAGCCAATTCCAATGAAAGTAAGATTCAAGCATTGCTCACCACCCCTCCATCTTTCCCTCCACTTCTAAAAGCCCTTCCTTTCACACCTCTTTTATATGAGATAATTAAACCCATTCTATCTCTCACTCTCCAGTGCATACCTCTTTCTCATCCCATAATTTTATTTTTTTAGATAATCATCTCATCATAGTCAACTCACATCCATGCCCTCTGTCTATGCATAATCCTTCTAAATGCCCTAATAATGATAAAGTTCTTAGGAGCTTCAAGTATCATCTTCCCATGTAGGAATGTAAACAGTTTTACCTTATTGAACTTTTATGATTTTTCTTTCCTATTACCTTTCTTATGCTTCTCTTGAGTCTTATAGTGAAAGTCAAAATTTCTATTCAGCTCTGATCTTTTCATCAAGAATGCTTGAAAGTCTTCTATTTTATTAAATATTCATTCCCCACCCCCATCAAATACTCAGTTTTGCTGGGTAGGTGATTCTTGGTTGAAATTCTAGCTCCTTTGGCCTCCAGAATATCACATCCCAAGTCTTCTGATCTTTTAAAGTAGAAGCTGCTAAATCTTGTGTTATGTTAACTGTGAGTCCATGATATTTGAATTATTTCTTTCTGGCTGCTTGCAATATTTTCTCCTTGATCTGCAAGCTGTGGAATTTGGTTATAATATTCCTCTGAGTTTTCCTTTTGGGATCTCTTTCAGGAGGTGACTGGTGGATTATTTAAATTTCTATTTTATTCTCTGGATTTAAGATATTGGGGTGGTTTTCCTTGATAATTTCTTGAAAGATGATGTTTAGGCTATTTTTCTGATCATGTCTTTCAGGTAGTCTAATAATTCTTAAATTATCTCTCTTTGATCTATTTTTCACATCAGTTGTTTTTCCATTGAAATATTTCACATTTCCTTATTTTTTCATTTTTTGATTTTGTTTTATTGTTTCTTTAAGTTTCATTGAATCATTAGCTTCTACCTGCCCAATTCAAATTTTTAAGGAATTATTGTCTCTAGTGGGCTTTTGTACCTCCTTTTCTAATTTGTCAATTCTATTTTTTAAAGAATTATTTTCTTCAGTGTATTTTTATATCTCTTCTTCCATTTGGCCAGTTCTGCTTTTTAAAGTGTTCTTCTTTTACCATTTGGCCACTTAAGTTTTTTAAGAATTTATTTCAGTATTTTTGTGCCCCCTTTACTAAACTGTTGAGTCTTTTTTTTCATAATTTTCTTGCATCGCTGTATTTTCTTTTCTCAATTTTCCTCTACTCTTTTAATTTGATTTTAAACTCCTTTTTTTGAGTTCTTCCAGGAATTCTTTTTGAACCTGAGACCAATTCACATTTTTCTTTGAGGCTTTGAATTTAGCTACTTTGAGTTTAGTGTCCTCTTTTGAGTTTATGTTTTGATATTCCTTGTCACCATGTTTTTATGGCCATGTTCTTTCTTTGTTGTTTGCTCATTTTCCAGTCTATTTCTTGACTTTTATCTTTATGTTAAAGTTGGGCTCTGCTTCCAGGGTGGAGAGGGCACCATCTCAAGTTTCAGGTTTTTTGAACTGCTGTTTTCAGAGCTAACTCTAAGGGTCTGTAAGTTTTCAGTGATTCCAAGGTGGTATTGAAATAAAGAAAAGCATCATCATTGCTTTGCTGGTCTGTACTCTGGTCTATAAGTGACCACAAGCATTTTTTTTCTGCCCTGGAATTGTAACCAGAGTCCCCACTTCTCTGTAGCTGCAAGCTCTGGTATGCTAGTGCACCTCCTTGCCCTGTGACTGCAGCCCTTGAACCATCTATGGGCAATGCAACAGAATCCTGTATCCAGTGCCAGTAAAAGGGTCTCCTGTAACCTCCTTCTGACCAGTTGTCCAACCTCCTTGCTGTCTGTAACCCGAGAGCTCTGGAAGCTGCCACTGCGAAAGCAGCTGTCCTCAAAGCCTGCTGCTGGCTTGTTGGAGTGAGGCCTGTGTTACATTGCACTCCACTCTCACCCTGTAGAGACAGACCTTTCCTGCTAATCTTCTAAGTTGTGTTGAGCTAGAAAATTGTTTTGCCTAACCTTTTGCTTGTTGTGCTGCTCCAGAATTTGTTTTGAGACATTATTTTTAAAGTTGTTTGGAGGGAAATTTTACTCCATCATCTTGGCTCTGCCTCCAAAGTACCAAGTATTGAAACCAATTTGTAGTACTTTTTCTCTCTCAGCACACACTTCTCTGCCTTGTCTTATCTTTCAAAGCCCAACTTAGGGGCCACATCTTCCAGATAGCTTTCCTTCATCTCCATTTCCTTCACTTCCATCATCTCCATCTAGAGAAACTATTCTCTAGCTCCTCAGATTTTTAGAGCAATTAGTTTCTTTCCCTTTGCTCATTCTATCTTGTGTCATACTTAGGTACAGGTACACAGATCTCATCCACCTCTGCCTCTGTCTCCACCCTCTCCCTATCCTATCATGAAACCATTAACTACAAGGACAGGGCTATGTTGTTTTCTCTTATTAATATCCCCAGTCCCTTATATATAGTAAGCATTTAATAAGTATGTTGATTTGGAGTTGATGAATTATATAGATTCAACCTACTGTGCATGTCTTATGACAGCTACAACTACACTAGAGTATTTAAGGGCAGACACCATTGAGGAAACTGAATTCTAGGACACAGGTGGCAGTATTTCCCATCTCTTCCTTAAATTTTTGTAGGTTCTAGAACTCTGGGAACTTCCATAAATAGGAAATTCTGTATATAGCTCTGCTTCCAATGCAGTTAGAGTTACAGAATTTTTAAGTTGAAAGGGCCCTTAGATGCCATTTACATTTAATAACTATGGAAAAAGTTAGCTTATGGTTTACTATATGGAAGAAAATTGCGGGTCAAATCTAGTCACAATGAATACCAAAGATTTATCTAAATTATTCAGTTGAGTCATAATTTTATTATATCATATATTTTTAAATAGGTTATGGAGCACTTTGCTATGCAAACCCCTTTGCTATGCAAACCCCTTTGCTATACAGACATTTTTGTTGTAAGCATATGCAGCAGTTTATAAAATTAGAGGGTTGGATTAGATGATTTCTTAGATCTCTTCCACTTTTGTCATCCAGAGTTCTATCATTTTACAGGGTTTTTCTGTGTACAATAAACTCAATATAAGACCTCATGCATATAACTCCTCCACATATATGAAGTGCTCATGATGAATTCATAATGTTAATTTAGTATTTAAAAGAAATGTCGAACCAGTGACCACAGGTGTGCATCAAATACTTTGAGATTGTGAAGGTGTCAAAAGCAACATCTTTATAAGGAAATGGAGTGAAGGTTTTGAAGAACAAAGACAACCAGAAGTTACAAAGGGTATAACTATTGAGTTGTTTCTTAGGATTGAGCTGTTTCTTAGATTATTACTGCTAATAATATTAAAGCATTATTTAAAACAACACATAGCATCCTTCTATAGAACTTTATGGTTTACAGAGCTATTGCCTCACAACACTGCAAGATATAGTTAACCTATTATTACTATTCCTCTTTTACTGAAGTATCTCATATAGATTTTAGGAGTCTTTATCCCAAATCCCACTTGTACTGGCAAGTCAGGTCCACAGAGGGCAGCTACCTCTCAGAATTCCAGGGGTACCCCCAAAGTACTCCAAGGAGTTGAGGACATCTTTCTAATATTACCAGCTTAAGTCCCCACTCCAATGTATTCTCCCCAATATTAATAGCCAGTGATTGTTACCTCAATATCATTTGCCAGTTAGTATCTGAGTATCAGTGTTAACAGTGATTAGTATCCCACTATCAATTTAATCAGTTAATATCAATTGACTTTTACAGATGGATAATTAATGAGTCTACATAGCAAAAACAAATGTACAAAAACATTCCCTTTGTGGTAGGGGTCATATTCTGTACTCTATACTTCTGTCTCAGAGAAGAGTGGGCTCAAACTTCATCAGGTCACTGCAAAACATTTGGCCCAACAAATTCACTTCCAAAGGTGGCACAGTGATTGGACCATTAACTCTCTTCAATTCAACTCAATTCAATAAACATTTATTAAGCACCTACTACGTATCAGGCATTGTGCTAAGCACTGGAGATACAAGTAAGAAAAAGAAAGACAGTCCTTGCCCTCAGGGAGCTTACAAACATGGGGAGACAACACAGAAAAACAGTGGGGAAGGGGAGGAACTGAGTGAGGAAGAGGAGGCCATTGGTATTCAGTATGAGGGCATGGTGGTCTGTGGAGTGAAAACCAAGCAAAGTTGCTGGTGGAAAACAGAGAATTACTTCCCAAGTTCTGAGCTCTGTATAAAGGAATGCTTTGGGAGGAATTTATTGCTCTACCTTCTAGCCCTCCAATAACAGGAAAGAAGCCACTGAAGAAGCTGAGCAGGTATTAAGTATCAAAAACTGAGTCAGTCTATATGGTGAGCTTGATCCACTACTGAGTTGCAAGCAGGTTGTTTTTGGGGGCCACATGGGCACATGGCTCTGCTGCAGGCAAACTTCAATTTGGGATCCCATCACTGGCCCTCTGCTCCTTCTACCTTTTGAAGCCTCACAAAACCCCCTGTACCAAAGGGAAAGAAGATATAAATAGGAGGTGGCTCCATACCATACACAAGTGGAACTGGGAGGCCATGTACTCACTCACAGAACCCCTTCGCTTGCTCTCTGGAGCTCAGAGTCACCCTTATATCTTGTTGTTTGTCCTTCATTTTCAAAAGGAACAATGGCATCTTGCTAGGGAGAAATACCACCCTTATATCTTATGACTACTAAATAGGAAAAAGAGAGTTGAGTTTCTCTGTTGGGGACTTTTGTAAACACTTTAATCTCCGGCACAGCAGCTAACCAAAAGACCTTTTCTTCACTACAAGAATAAGCAGACAGGAAATAGAGAAAACCTGAAGCAGAGTTAGGTCCCTCTACTCTCTCTCATCATGATTTTCCCTAAGAAAGTTCGTCAAACATCCTAGTGGTTCCCTTGACCCATTCTCACAGAACTGGGCCCTCATCGAACAGTACCTCATCATACAGATGAGAAAATAAAGTCTCAGAGGTCAAACAAATAGTAAGCACCGAGCTGAGACTCCAACTTAGGACTTCAGATTCCCAAACCTAATGCATTTTTCACTAACATGCAGACTTCATATGTAAGCCATGAAAAAAGACTCAAGACAGAGATTAAAATTTTAAAACACATCATACAAAATTTTAAATATTTTAAAGTAAATGCAACTTCTGGAAAGAATGACTGATGTATATCAATGTCACAATTACATTAAATGCAAACAACTATCACATTATTATTATTAAATCTTACTATGTTATAAGGCAATATTCCAAGCACCTAGGATACAAAGAAGACAAGTAAAATTCCCTGCATTCAAGTTTTTGTTTTCATTTTATGACATAGGAAAGGACAAGCACAAAAACAAATATAAGATGTGACAGAAAAGATCAACCAATTGATCAGTCAAGCATCAGAAGAGGTACCCAGATAAAAAGTGCTATAGGAAAATTTGAGAAGGGAAAAAAAAACACTTACACAAGTGGAGAGCAGATCAGGGAAGCCTTTGTGGAAGGGGTGGCAGGGGAAGAAAGGAAAGGGATTTTGACAGGTAGAAATGCGAAGGCATTCTAAGAATGAGAAATGGCCTACTTGAATTGAATTGAGGCAATGGCATACCAAGTTTGAGAGACAGCTAATAATTCAGTTTGTCTAATACATGGAGTAAATGAAGGGGACAGTGGAATAGAGTGAAAAGGGAACTGATCCTGAAGACCAAAAGTCAGAAAACCTGGCTTAAAATCCTACCACTGACTCTTACTTATGTGCCCTTATTTAACCTCCCTGGGCCTCAGTTTCCATGTTTATAGAATGACGACTGTGGACTAGATTACTACCACCACTCCCCATTTCCCTTTCAATTTTACATCTATGATCCTATTGTTCTAACAGGAATAATATGAAATAAGACTGACTGGGAAAGTAGATTTGAGCCAGATTTTGAAGGACTTTACTTTCCAGAAGAAGGAGTTTGTATTCTATCCGATGGACAATAGGGAGCCGCTGAAGTTTTTTGGATAGAGGAATGACATAGGATCTGTGATTTTGGAAGCATGAATTACAGAGGGTAAAGACTTCAGATAAGAAGAACAACTAGGCAGCTACTATTATAGTCTAAGAGAAAGTGACAACAGAACTAAGGTGTTGGCAGTGTGAGGAGAATTAAAGCAACAGATTCAAGAGCTGTCGTGGATGAAGAAAGGAAAGCGAACAAGCATTTATTAAATACCTACTATGTACCAGTCACTGTGCTAAATGCCTTTGGTAAAAGTGCTTTACAAATATTATCTCATTCAATCCTCACAACAACCTTGTGAGGTGGGTGCTATTATTATCCCCATTTTACAGATAAGGAAACTAAAACAGATAGAGGTTAAGTGACTTGTCTAGAGTCACACAACTAGTAATCGTCTAAGGCTGGATTTGAATTCAGGTGTTCCCGATTCTAGGTTCAGTGCTCAATCCACTGCACTACCTAGGTGCTTCTTAATGGTAAAAGTTGTAAAGTTCACAACCACCTGAAATCATAAAACATTCTGTAATGATGGTAATATAATCTGTGTGTTAATTGAGGACAAATGGACTTAGTTCAGTCTTGGAGACTTTCCAATAATAACATCATGGCTTTTGACCCCACCTAGGGATTTCCCTAGGAATATCAGAATGTTGTTTGTGTTTAGTTCTGCATTACAAAATGAAATTGACTCTCAACTCCAATGTAATATTCAGTTCTGTTTTGATATTAAATAGAAGGCAGGTTTTATTTCACTGGAAAGAAATTACAAAGGACTTATAAATAATCAAGATAGCTCTCCTCTTTTTCTTCCTTCCATAGGGATCTGATTCTCCAGATTTACAGTATTACCCCTGGAGATGAAGTTAGAAGAAGTCAGCACTCAGCATATATCATCTACTCCCATGAGTTATTGAAACATAAAATCAAGAGCTTACTGGTATTTCAAACTCACAAGTGGATCTTGAAAAGCTTAATTTTGGCTTTTCTTCAGTGCCAGAAGAATGGCAGAATCAGTTCAGACAGAAGTTCAGAAAGAGAACTGATCTAATCTATATGTAAACTGGAATTCTTCGTAGTGAAGTAGACTGTTGTTAGAAAAACTCAAAGAACATGTTTATGGAGCTATTTTTGAAATGCAGACTGATGACAACCCAGGCAAATGACATACCAGTCAACAAACATTTATTAAGTACTTACTATATGCCAGGCACCAGAGGAAGTCGGGTGGGGTGGGTGGAGAAATAGTGAGTTCTGTTTAAGACATGTTTTATTTAAGTTACTTATGGAACATCCACTTCAAAATGTCCAATAGGCCATTGGTGATATAGGAATGGAGCTCAGAAGAAAGACTTGGAGCTGAAAAAAACAGATCTTGTACTCATCTGCATCAATATGACAATTGAATCAATGGCGATGATAAAGTCACCAAATGAGTGAGTATAGAAGGAAAAGAGAAGGCCCAGGGCAGACTTTTGGGGGATACCCATGGTTAATGAGTGTAACCTGGATGAAGATCCAGCCAAAGAGACTGAAGAGAACTGATCAGAGAAGCAGGAGGTGAATCAAGCAGGAGCAATGACACAAAAAATGCAGAGAGAACATCTAGGAAAGAGTTGTTAACAGCATGAAATGCTACAGAAAGGTAGCATAATAAGAATGACTAGTGCTAAGTTTCAAATCTGGCCTCAGACACTGCCTACCTGTGTGACCCTGGGCAAGTCACTTAACCCTGTTTGCCTCAGTTTCTTCATCTGTCAAATGAGCTGGAGAAGGAAATGGCAAACCACTCCTGTATCTGTGCCAAGAAAACTCCAAATGGGGTCAGGAAGAGTGAACAAAACAACAGATGCCAAGTTAGGTGCTCTTTGTCAGAGATGGGTAGTAGCATTAACCAGTTATGAAATCAGCATACACTATTGGCTAAGGAAAAATGTGAAGACAGTGTCATTCTTCTGTTGCACGGGCCATGTGACACTGAAGTTATGGTAACTCTTAAGAAAGGAATGAAGAGGAGCATCTAGGTGGTGCAGTGGATAGAGCATTGGCTCTGGAGTCAGGAGGACTTGAGTTCAAATCCGGCCTCAGATACATAACACTTAATAGCTGTGTGACCCTGGACAAGTCACTTGATGCCACTGCCCAACAACAAAAAAAGAGTGAAGAACACTGTATATGTAATACCCGGGAAGCTAGGTGACAGTTAAATGGAAGCATAGCAGAGAGTTTATGATTTCCACCTGACAGCATGCCAACAGCGTATGTGAATCTTGTTTGATTAAAGCAGTCCTTTTTGCCTCAGTTGTCTGAAAATTTGGCAGAGGAAACAGCTGATGAAAGACTGTACGTAGTAATACAAGCCATGAAGGGATGTAGTTTTGCTAAAAAAGATTCAAGTTCCAGTCCCCAGAAGATATCCTACTGTTAAGACAAGGGCAGAAATTGCAGTTGTGGGTGTGAAGTAATATACCAGACTGTTCAGGTGACAGGAAGTTACTTGGAGCTTTTAGCCTTATGGGCATGAAAGTTTTACATAATAGCATTGGACATATGGTTCAAGAGAAGACCCTAGCTGATGAGGAACAGATTTTACTGGCCCAATCTAGCTATAGATGTCACTAAGAAACATAAGATTTGTGCTTATTCTGTGCAAAGTACTGATGTGATGAACTAGGAGAATACAAGCACTAGCAAGCCTTTGGTGCTCATCTGCATTTATTTTCTATTTTTAGAAGATAGTAAGAACATAAGCCATATCTTGGTGGTGATATCATTTTACAAGGAATGCACAGGCATACTCAACCAGAAACCAGAAAGCTTCCACTAGTTAGATAGGAAGGAAATAAGCATTTATTTACTAAGCACCTACATGTGCCAGGCACTTTACAAATATTATCTCATTTAATCCTCAGCCCTGTGAAGTGAATGTTATTATTAGTCCCATTTTACACTTGAGAAAACTGAGGCAAGCAGAGGTTAAAGGACTTGTCCAAGGTCACACAGCTAGTAAGTGTCTGAGGGCAGATTTGGTATTCCTGATTCTAGGTTCAGAGCTGTATCCCCTATGTCACCCATCTACCTCTATTGTATTATACATTAAGCATGTTTGTATTATTGTATTAAGTGTCATGGAAGAAGTATTTTTCAGTGTATGGATTTTCTTGCAGGATATGTTTTGACCAAGGCAGAGAGTTTGAAAGCAAATTATTTAAATAAATGCTAATGAGGCCCCATTCCCAGTTGGGTTTGCTGGTCTCCTGCAGGACAGCCCTGTGTTACTGTCCAAGTACAGGGAGATGTGACTTCTGATTGGCGCCATTTTCATTCACTCTGGGGTCTTGTGACTGGCATTTTAAAAATTTCCCCCATGGATATTTTCTCTCATTATCACTCCACTATGGGAACAGGTGAAGGCAAAGCTGTCGTAATTGTTAAAGTAGCTTCTTCATGTTTTTAGGTTTCTTTTAATTTAAGGTTGATTTTAACCCTAGCTCTAACTTAGTCATTGGTCTGGCTACATAAATATACTTTATTCTGATATAACTACCACATCAGTAATCAGTCATTTCTTATATATTAAGATAAAGCCAGATTACATGACAAAATAGATGGCAGTCTAGATATTTCCTTCAGTCTCCACCAACTTACACACACGCATATACACACATACAAAGAATTATGAATTATGAATGAGAAATTACAACTTTCTCTTCAGGAGATGAAAGAAGCTCAAAAGAAACTCAAAAGTCGTAAATAGCCTTATGACTTAACAGCAAAGGAGCTAATTTCTAATGTTAACTCAGCACTCATCTTCTGCAAGCCTCCATGCTAGGCACACAAACTAACCCTTTGGCTTGTGCTTTAGGACCCACTTAAAAATTTCCCTGTTGCTGGCACATGCCACCCTGCCCTTATTCCAGCATTCTGTTGCAACAAGCAATAGGCCTTAACTCTGACCAGTTTCTTGCAGAGGAGGATAAGTATTGGAGAGGAGATAGGGAATGTCCTCTTGCTAGGGCAGAGTCTTAGGGAATCCTAAGGCAATAAAAACTTTGCCCAGGATGTCCACTTCACCCTGTCCCATGCCTGCAAAAAGTGAAGGCAGACAATGATTCAACTGAGCCAGAGACCTAGAGAATTCAGTGAACTAGGGCAGAGATCAAGCTTGTGGGGATGCCCTACATCTGAAGAAAAAGATATAAATGGAGACCATCCTATCCACCCAGAAGTTACTTGGGGAGTAACCAAGGATGGTGAAAAGTACAGTAGGAAGAAACTGAGACAGCTTTGAGGTCCAGCCTCCAAGATAAACTCACATCAAAAGGGAAGAACTCAGAAATTGATCAATATGAGTAATGTAAGGAAAAAAAGACTAAAGCCACCAAAGATCTCAGGAGGAAGCACACAGTGTATTAGATGATCTCTAAGACCTTTCCAGCTCAAAACCCTCAAGTCCTCACACAAAACTACAATCCTATTATCCTTCTCTGATTATTTTAAAATAGTCCCATGCCTATAGGCTCTCTCTTCTAATCTCTGCTTTATAACTTCCCTGACTTCTGTTAAGACTCACATCAACAATTTTTGACTCCCTTCTGTATGAACATATTAATAATCTATTTCTAAGTATATCTACATTTCTTTGGCCTCTTATTTCTTTTCTAATAAATTTTCTTATATACATCTTTGCATTGAAGTTAGCAAGGATCAACATATGCATGTTATTTTTGTTTGGAAATTCTTGTTGAGTTCTCCATATTGTTGGTGTCATTTCAGTCATGTCTGACACAGATTTGAACTCCAGGCATGATGCTCTATCCACCAAGCTTCCCTCTTGTTTCAAGTTATATCACTATAATTCATTGGTTCATTGGGAAATACTGATGGGAATGAGTGGGCATTTTAAAATCTGATATTTGCAATCAATTTCGACACTTTATTGTTAAAAAGTGGATGCGTTTTAGTTTTTCATGTGAAATGTAGAATTATTCTAGTTTATTATAATGAGATACATGATCTCTCCAGTGATATCACATGGCTTGGACATTTGTAGCAGTGTTGTGATTTACTTTCAAAATTAAAGAATAGGTAATTTTCAGTTTTAAATTGTGCAAATTTGATCCAAAAGAAAAACAAGCACATTTGCATATACAATTGTGCTTAATTAGCATAATAGGATCACAAATTTAGAGCTAGAAGGAACCTTAGAGGTTTGCGAATTCAACAACCTCTGCATTTTATAGATGAAGAGACTGGTTACTAGACAGTTTAAGTGACTTCCCCAGTCACACAGCTAGTGTTACCGGAAAGTACTGGTAATGCTTAGTGCCATCTAATGGTCACAAACTATGTCTGAAAAGAAAAAAATATACAAAAGCAAAAAATTATTCCACAACTGTTAGGACTAAAGTTCAGGTATAGGCATACCTCTTGTAAAGCCAGCAACTTATAACAACTCCATTTCAAAATAGAATTTTTAATATATTACAACCAAACCTCCCCCAATTATACCATTAAGCTTTGACTTGGGGCTCAGTGAAAAGTCACTCAGTGAAAACTAGCACTCATGTTGTAAAATACTAGAGGAGTTGTTAAGTACTTTATACAAACACTTCATTGATAAGCAGTTCCATTCACACACAAAAAGAAGCATTTAGTTGATACTGGAATACTGAGAAAAGGAACTGAAAAATAATCTTTAGGATTATTTTTTTTCTTTATCCCAACTACTCTAAATTCTCCAATACCCTACTCCTTAGTCTCTTGAGATGGAAGTCAGGGGAATTTGACTCCTAAGCCCTGACTTCTGCAACTCTAATTAGTTATCCTCTCCCTTCCAGGAATTGCACTAGGACTCAGTATTTCTCTATTAGTCTGTGGAGTCACAGATTGTATTTACAATGACATAAATCTGTCACTGTCTAATTTTAGAAAATCATGTAAGAGGTGTCATCTAAAGATAATCTCTCCCCTTACCCCCATTTCCTTTTTAATCCTCCTTCCAGGATATTCTAGATTCTTTGCTTCCTGTGAACTCTCAAACCTTCTTCTCCCTAAATATTTGTGTTGAAAATGGCCCACCCAGTCAAGCACTATTATACTCTCAGATCTCTGTAGAAACCAGTTATATAACCTTTTATTATCCAAATTTCGGTTTCCTAGGAAAGGGTACCTGTGTCAAGTAGAGACAGAGTGGTATTGGGGAAAGCACTAACTGAGCCATGAGACCTTAGTTTGAATTGTATTCTGACACTCACCATGTGAAGTCTTTTCACTTTCAGAGCCTTAATTTCCTCATTTGTAAATCTAGGACAATATGATTGTTCTGGTGAATACGTTTTTTAAACATGAAAGCAACAGAAAAATCATGTTTTTTTTTTTAAAAAAAAATTGATACATTGCTACGTTCAGAACAGAACTCATTCTCTTGTTCTACCTAACCTCCCCCTCCTCTAAACTTCCCTGATTCTGTTTGAACACCTGGAGCCATCTAGAATTACAGTGATGGTTTGAGGTGACTATGGCTATGCTCTTTCTCATAGCTAAAATACTGTAAATAATTATCCATGTTATTGTTTCATTTTGTTACATTGTTAGTAAACCGTATATTCAGTGACTTCAATATTGAGTTAATTCTAGATTATTGGTTTTGATATATATGTAAAGAGAAATGAACAACTACTTATTAAAAAAGGTTTCTCCAGTTTATTAAATAAACATCATTAAATGAATTCAGGTGAACTTTTTTTAGTTGCAATTTTAGTAATCACTAAGGAAATATCCAAACATATCCCTGGATTACCTTGGAACTCTCTGGGGATAATAAGAATGAATATGATTCAAGTGGCAGGCTGAGGGATAGCCTATAAGGCAGAGTGGTAGACCCTCCCCTATAACCTAGCACGATCATCCTTCCAGGCACCCAGCTGCACTTCAGAACCATCCTTGACTTTTTCTTCTCTCTTATAAGTGGTATCAAATATATGCCCAAGTCTTTTCTATTCTACATACATATGTATGTATTTAGGTGCATGTATATACCTCTTATATTGACCCCCTAGCCTGGGAAAAGAATAGACACTTAATAAATGGTGGTTAGTTCATTTATATGTCCCCTTCTCTGCTTTCACTTTCACCCATGATCAAGTCTCTCTTCTGTTCAAAAATTGCCACTGGTCTCCTATTATCACTAGGATAGAACAATCCTCAGCCTAATTCTGAGGCAGCTGGGTGGTGCAATTGGTAGAGTGCTGGGCCAGTAGGTCAAGAAGACTTGAGTTCAAATCTGCCTCAGACACTACCTGTGTGACCCTTGGCAAATCACTTAACCATTGTCTACCTCAGTTTCCTCAATTGTAAAATGGAGATAATAATAGCACCTACCTGCTAGCTATGTTTTTTTTTTCCAGTAGCAATGTATGGCTGTGAGAGTTGGACTATAAGGAAAGTGGAGCACCGCAGAATCGGCCACCTTTTCATGGGAAACAGTGGTGAAGGAGGAGATATTGAAGGAAGACATCTGAATGACATGAGATGAAGAGCAAAGGAGAAAAGAGCTCTCAGAAAATGGCCTCACTTTTTTTCAGTGAAGAGTCGGGTGAGGTCTTCAGCTGAAAGAGTAGGTGAAAAGAGTACCCTGGGAAGCTTGTAAACAAGCATGAAAACATTTGAAATAGCTGCTGTGGTGAGTCAGAGAGGACATTAATTGAGGAGGTGTAAAAAGAAATAGGGGTGTTATGAAGAATGTAATTTCTTCATCTTATCTGATTTCCAGCAGTAATACAGTTTCTACGTGGTTAGCAGGAGTCCTTAACCTTTGTTGTCTTAACTTTTGAATTACAAAGGAAACCAATTTTGTTGAAATAGTTGTCAAAATATATGTATTAAAAATTTTCACTGACCTGGGGCTAAGAACTGCTGTTAGGATGGGGGTATGCTTGCTAGCTCTAAAGCTTATAGTCCTGACAGCTTTCTTTAGTTCTTTGGAGTATAGATTCCAGTCAGCCCCATATAATTAACTAGCAAAAAACAAAACAAAACAACACAAAAAAACAAACAAACCCCAAATCCAAAAACCCTTAGGCATTCTTAAGCCTGTCTTTTGAACTTTTTTCTTGCTTCTGCTCAGGGTCTCTCATCCTGAGACCTTAATTGAGCAATGACCTTAAATTTCTTTTAATTACCCCTTTTCCCCTTCAAATAATTCCTAGGATACCACTTAGCAAAAGCACAAAAGAACTATGTAAGAAGATTCTTTTCAACCCTATAGTGGTTTTAGTCATCATACAAATCAATCCTCGGATGGGATAGATCTGGTTACCCTTCTTAACCCCCTATAACTCCCAACTAAAATTACTGTATTTCTTAATTTGAGGTTTTTTATCTCTCTTATCGTTTGATTATGAATTTTCCCCATATCTATAAAGTATAAAATATATATCATCCTATTCTCTTACAATTTTTTTGTGGCATGACTTTTATATTTGGATCCTATATTCCCTTGGAATTTTGTTTTTGTTGTTCAGTTGTGTCCGACTTTTCATGACCCTATATGGGGCTTTCTTGGGAAAGATACTGGAGTGGTTTGCCATTTCCTTCTCTACCTTATTTTGCAGTTGAGGAAACTGAGGCAAACAGAGGTTAAGTGACTTGTCCAGGGTCACACGGCTAGTAAGTGCCTGAAGGTCAGATCTGAACTCAGGAAAATGAGTCTGACTTCAAGCCCAACACTCTATCCATTGTACCACCTAGCTGCTCCAATTGTAATTTAGAGAAGTATAGTGAAGGCCCAAAAAGGGTAGGATTTTTATTTGTCTTTTGTTTTTATTTATTACTTTTCTTTACTAAACTAGCTAATGAAGTAGGAGTCCCTTTCCCAATAGTTTGCTTTCTTGAGTTTATAAAACATTAGACTGTGTATATTCATTTCTAGGTCACCTACCTACTTTTCTGGTTTTTAATCGAGTGCCGGGTAATTTCAGTAACTATTTTTTTGTAGTATAAATTGTACTTGTCTCCCTACTTTCCCCCAAATACATTACTTGATATTCTTGACTTTTTATTCCTCCAAGTGAATTTTGTTATTTTTTATTTAAAAAAATCTCCTTGATGATTTATTGGTATAGAACTAAATCTCTACAGTAAATGGATAGTATTGATATTTTGACTATATTGAAGTGGTTCAGTCACAAACAGTAAATCTCTCTCCAATTAGGCAGGTCTTTTTATTCCTATAAAAATTATGTTGCAGTTGAATTGATAGAAGTTCTACATGTGTCTTTGTAGGCTAATTCACAGATATTTAATGTGCCTTTCTGTTACCTTAAATAGAATTTCTTTTCCTATTTCTTTCTCTCAGACTTCATTTCCAATATATAAAAAGACTATTGATATTTGGGAAATTTATTTTTATCTTGCTACTTTACTGAAGCTTTAATTATTTTGATTTTTCCCACTGTTTCTCTGGAGTTCCCTAATGACTTAACCATTCTCTGCTCCGTGGATTTATATAACTTTGCCTCTTTGCTTAAATACTTTTCTTAATGTATTTATTTTTAAAATAAAATTTTATTGATATCTTTTTAATTTTTACATCACCAGAATTTCTCCAAGTATCCTTCCTTCTCCCTACACATTCGCAGAGACCCATTTCATATAGCAAATAATATTTTAAAGAAAAAAAAGAGAGACAAAAAAATCAGCAAAACTGATCAATATTTTGAAAAAAATCTATGCAATACATAGATTCTCATCTCTCAGAACAAGTATGGTGGAGGCAACTTCTCATAATCCTTTGGAGCAATACTTGTTTTTTTGTAATTTTGCAATGTTCACTTTTGATTGTTTTGTAGTTCTTTCCATTTACATTGTTGTGGTCATCGTGTATACTTATGTCTTGGATGTTTGCTTTATTCTTCATCAGATAATGTAAATCTTTCCATGTTTCTCTGTATTCATTATATTCTTCCTTTCCTGTAGCATAATAATATTCAGTTACATTCATGTACTAATTTGTTTTTGTTGTTAAGTCATTTAGTTGTGTCTGACTCTTTGTGACTCCATTTTATGGGGTTTTCTTGGCAAGGATATTGTAACAGCTGGCCATTTCTTTCTCCAGGGTCCTCATTTTATAATTGAGGAAACAGAATCAAACAGAGATTAAGTGACTTGCTCAGGATGACACAGTTAGTAAGTGTTGGAAGCTGGATTTGAACACAGATCCTCCGGACTCCAGGTCCAACACTCTATCCAATGTGTCACCTAGCTGCCTCAGATAATTTGTTTAGCCACTCCCTAATTGCTGAGTATATACTTTCTTTTCAATTATTTGCTACCACAAAAAATGCTACTATAAATATTTTGGATTACACGGGGACTTTCTGGTTATCAATGATCTCCTTAGGGCATAAACCTATAGTAGAATGTCTGGGTCAAAGGATATGGGAATTTAATCACTTAATAGCATAATTCCAAAATTTATTTCCCAAATTATACTGATTCACAGCTCTCCCAACAATGAATTAGCATACTTATATTCGCACAATCATTCCAACATAATTGACTTTTTCCAATTTGGGTATGAGATTAAACCTCAAAGTTGTTTGGATTTGCATTTCTATTATTATTAGTGATTTAAAATATTTTTTCATATGGTCGTTAATATTTTGTTATTAAAAGGAAGATAAAAACATAGTTTGTAACTCTTCTTTTGAAAATCATTGGTTCATATCCTTTGGCTGTTTATCTATTTGGGAATGGTTTTTAGTTTATCTGCCTATCTGTCTGTTTATTTGATCATTGCCTATATATCTTAGATAACAAACCATTATCTGAGAAGTTTGACTCAATTTTTTTTCACATTTCACTCCTTTCCTTTTTATCCTACATGCATTAATTTTGTTTGTAGAAAAGCTTCCCAGTTTCATGTATTAAAATTATCTATTTTGTTTTTCATAATTGCCTTTATCCCTAACTTGCTGAATAATACAACTCCTACCTGTAGCTACGAAAGGCATATAATGTGATTCTCTTCTAATTTTTTATGGTATGATTTTTAATACTGAGGCCATATATCCATTTAAAATTTATTGTGGAGCATGGTGTAAGATACTGATCTAAGCCTAATTTCTGCCAGACTGCTTTCCAGTTTTCCCAGTAGTCAAATAAGGAATTCTTTCTTAAGTATTTTATATTTTCTGATTTATTGAATATTAAGTTGAATTGTATTATATCTAATAAGTTCCAGTGATCTACCTCTTAATTTTTAAACTAATACTAGGAAGTTTTGATGATTACTCCTTTATAATATAGTTTGAGGTCAGGAAGTTCTATTTCTCCTTTATCCCTTTCTACAAATTATTTCCTTTGATATTCTAAATCTTTTATTCTTCCAAGTGAATTGTTATTTTCTTGAGCTTCGTAAAGTATCCCTTTGACAGTGTGATTGGCATAGCATAAAAATTATAAATTAACTTTGATAGTAATATAATTTTATAATATTGACACACCTCAGGCATGAGCACTGAATATTCCTTCCTTGAGCTATTTAATTTGTCTTTTATGTTTAAGGGACACTTTGTAATTCAATCTATACAGATTTAACATGTACTTTGGCAGATCCCAAAATATTTTATTAATTTTTGTAGTTATTTTTTAAATGGAATTTTTCTACTATTGTCTTGGGTTTTGTTATTATATAGAAATGCTATCGATTTTTGAGGGTATTGTAGTCTACAATTTTGCTGTACTGTTGCAATTAGTACCTTTTCCAATTCCCTAAACTTTTCCAAATAAACCCTGATGTCCTCAGTAAATAAGGATAGTTTATCTTTTTGTCCCTCTAAGTAAATCATCATATCATCAGTAAAAAGAGATAGTTTTAGTTTTTCTTTACTTATCTTTATGCCTTTAATTTCTATTGCTTTATTGGTATTGCTAGCATTTCTAGAACTGAATCAGATAAGAATCCTTTAAGTCTGACTAAAATCCCACCTTCTACAGGAAGCCTTCCTTAATTCTAGTGCCTTTCCTTTGTTAATTTTCTATTTATCTTCTACATAGATTGCTTTATATACATTTCTTTTCATACTGTCTCCTCCATTAAATTGTAAGCTCCTTGAGGACAGGGACTGTTTTTTAATTTTTTTTTGTATCCTCAGCACTTAGCATAGTGCCTGATACATAGTAGGTGCTTAAAATTGTTTATTGATTGATAATAGTGATAAGAATAGGTATCTTTGCTTTACTCTTGTATTTTTGGGGAAATTTTCTAATTTATATCTGTTGTTATGATGCTTGCTTTTTGTTTCATACCTTATATGACATTTTAAAAGGTCCCTCTATGCATATAATTTGTAGGGATTTTTTTTTGCATAAATGGATGTTGTACATTGTCAAGGGCTTTACCCTTATTTATTGACATAATAATTTGATCTTGTGTTTTTTAAAAAATATAATTATGTTGATTATTTTTCTAATGTTGAATCATGTTTGCATCCCTGGTATAATTCAATTAGGTCATAAATGAATGATTTCTTGGGTGAATTGCTATAGTCTGTTTGACAGGATTTTATTTAAAAATTTTTAGATTGATATTCATTAATAATATTGGTCACTAGGATTGTATTTGTCCCATAACAGAAGTCTGATTGAGTGCTTTCTTTCTCAATTTTTGAGAATAACTTGTGTAGTATTGGTATGATTATTATTATTTTAAGTTTGATGGAATTCTCCATCAGAACCAGAAGGATGTTTTCTTTGGTAGTTCTATTTTTTTTCTGATATTCTATCAGTTAAGATCCCTTGTAGATCTACTGTTAGTTTGGGTACTTTATATTTTGGAAAATGTTCCAATATTTCTTTTGTGATCTCAGTTTTATTGGCATATAATTATGCATAGTACATTCTAGTAATTGTTTATATTTCTTCTAGTTTCATTGTGATTTCATTTTGTTGGTTTGCTACTCTGTTAATTTATTTTTCTGCCCTCTCCTTTTTAATCAGATTGGCTTATGTTTATAAATTTTGTTAATCTTTTTAAAGAACTTTTAAAAAATATCATTTCTATAGTTTTTAGGCTTGCAGCTTATACAAATTGTCTCTGATTTTCATTATATCCACTTTTGTGCTTATATTTGGTTTATTTGTTGGTTTTCTAATTATTATTCTCACTTTTCATTTTGTTAGTTGATATTTTTAGGGACATAATTCTTTCCTTGTGGACTACTTTAGTAGCATCCCAGAAATTTTGGTATATTGTTTCATCATCATCATCATTTTCTTTCACTTAATTATTGTTTTCTGATTTGTTCTTTAACTCACATTATTTAGGATTTCATGGTTAGGTCTCCATTTGTTATTCCTTCAATTTTTTTTATTGACTTGCTGCCTAGAAATGTTACCTATATGTTAAATAAAAGTAGAGACAATGGGCACCCTTGTTTTTTCCCTGATTTGACGGGGAAAATGTCTAGTGTTTCTCTCTTTCAAATAATGCTAGCTCTTGGTTTCAGTTAGATACTAGTGATCCTATTAAAGACTGCATCTTCAAGTATCTAAGGACAAACCGAGTTAAATGATTATCACCAAAAACTTGATAACAAAGTATAGGTTTGTTTGTTGCTATATCAACTAATGAAACAGACATGTCTATTCCACTTATTTTCACTTAGGAAATTAAAAGTATAACTATCAAGAGAAAGTGTATAAACCTTCAGCAGAAAAAGGTTCAAGGTTTACAGCTGAGAATCACAGAGGTTCCAAGGTGTCAAATATCAATAAAATAATAATCCACACATTAATTTTCTATCTTCAGAATGTTACCTACTAATTTGCAAAGTATACAAAATATGTGTACATGTATACTTATGTTTTTTTTATTTACAGTAAAGTATGCATTGCATTTTTTTTCCTTAGACAAAGAAAGGGGAAGCATAAACTGACATGCAGCTCTGGCTAACAAGTGTCTGGTCCTTATCTCACTCTGACTTTATGGATCCTCATGCTCCTTAACATCCAAGATGACCTTCATCCTTAAAATGAACCACAACTTTTCTCTATAAAGATCTCTATCTGGGATTTGTTATTTCTGAGTGAAATAAACTATATTCCCTTAAATTGTCCTTTACATTTATTTATAGGATAGTGAACCAGGATACCACGTTCTTTAAGGTTTTTTTCACTTTGGGAAAGTATGTGGAAAGTAAAGAATAAATGCTAAGGACCGTAGGAAAATGGATTAAAGATAGTAACCAGATTTATAATAAAAAATACTTTATGTATTTAAGATCATTGCTCTCATCCCTTGAAGTTGATCATAGGAAAACCCTTGTGAGAAGTGGTTTAAAAAGAATTAAGTAGTTTTAGTCAAAGATTAAGTGGCTATAGTTTTATTAGATGGAGCAGAATGTTAACCCATTATGACCTTTTACTTGTTCAAGATTACTATAAATATTACTTAAAATTTTCTGATGGTAGAGAGATATCTAGGGGCATAGGAAACTATGTCAGTTTGGACATTTCTCTTTCTAAGAAAATGTAAAACTCTGTTAAAATCATTAATTCATTTTAAGCCTGAAGGCAATAAAATGGTCCCTAAGGTTCATTTGGTTCTCTCTCTTCAGCTTTAAGGAGTTTATTTTTCATGATAAGCTCTGAATTCTATCCAATTATCTAAGTCTACAGTTAGGAAAAATCCTAACATCTAGGAAGAGGTTGAGCTCTCTGCTTAACCTTACTTTTAGATTTATTTTTAGTTCATCCATTTCTTTTTTGTAGTTGTGTCTGAATTTAATTTACTGGAAATATTTGAGTAATGAAATGTAAAATTATAGTATCTTTGTATAGATAAGCATTGGGAAGGGAAATAGCTGGCCTTTTTGTGGGTTTTCCTTCAACCTGGGTCCTCTTGTCCAAGGTGCTCGTAAAGCCTCTGACTCTCCTTGATATCTTCCTTCTCTGCCACAGATCAGTCCTCCCTTTGCTTCACACTTGCTCCAATCTCCAAAATACAGATACTGAGCCTCTTCTTCCCCTGGTTCTGCAAAAGCTTCTGTCATTTATACATAGTCCTTTGAGCCCTGGTGTCAAACAGACACATGTGTTCCATAATACTCCCAAGTATAGTCTGAACCAGACTAGAATGTAACTAGGAAATGTTTAACAAAATAAATAAAAATATAATAAAACATAAATAATATTACATTTTAAAACTAAGTCAATATGTGGTCCACATGGATCCTTATATATAATTTAGTGGCTCCTATTTCTATCTGAGTTTGATGCCACTGGCTTAAGGTATGACCAGTTTCCTCACACAATGGTTTTGATTGATTCAAGGGGGTGTATGGGCCCCGTTCACGCTCATTTCTGATTGTTTGATTCAATCAAAAAATGTTTTTAACTAGTCAAGGAATGAAAGCCAAATGGGGTGGTTTTAGCCACATCCTTAAACTATGAATTTAGAATAATGGCAAATTAATAAAAATCGAGGGATGTTGTTGTTGATGTTGTTGTTGTTGTTTTTGCAGACTCGTGCCTTAAACTCAGAGAGTACAATATTAATATTTTTCTTTGACAACATCAACTTAATCAAAAACTTTGGGGAGAGATGGGTGCCGCTACTTGGGTGATTTCCATGGCCATTCTAAACTATTCATTTTCCTTCAAATATCTTCTTCCAGAGATCATATTTCATTTTTTATCTCTTGCTTCATTTCTTCCAGGTCCTCTTTTACTCCTGTGGCCAAACCATTTTTTGCCCCTAGGCTCTACTTGTGCTGTCTGTGGAGTTCCCGGCCTCTCCTCTTGGATGATTCTTGACCCATAGTATTGTTCATCATGGTTTGTGTGTTCTTCTGTTTACTCATATCTTCAGCCTCAGTTTCTAGTTTGGGGCTCTTCCCCAGGACCATGATCAGTCCCCTCTCACACTCTTGGATAACATGGTCAGGCCCTGTTTGATCCTGAATTTAATTGCCTAAGTTCCTGCCATTGGAGTGATTGTATATCCCCTGGTGTTTCTGTGCTCAGAGTATTGGCAGATTTAAGGATCCCTTGGATCGTCTGAGCTCTGAGTGCTGAGTTCTTCAGGTCCCTTGTGGAGTGTCTTCAGTTGGCTATGTATGGGCTTCTAGTCCTCCTAGTGCACTCCATTCAGCTTTATCAGATTCCAAACCCCACGAAGTTTCCATCAAAGCATTCTAGGCTTTTATCCTCTCTCACCTTCTTTCCCTCACAGCACTGACCTTCTTCTGGTCTGTGTACCTGAGTTTGTGTTGGCTTCCTTAGCAGTGCCTTCCCCCGGTGCTCATAGACTTCTGGCCTTCGTTTTGTATAGTTCTTGGCTGAAGCAAGGAACTTACTGTTGTTTATCTTTGGATTTCTTGATCGTTTGATCCAGCGCCCTTTTTAGATGTCTGCTAGTGTGTATGTTGGAGACCTGCGATTTTCTATAACGTTTCATGTCACAATCTTAACTGGAAGTACAATTTGTTTATTAAACATAGTAAAATTGCATTAAAAACCTTCAAGTGCAAGCACTCCCTCATCTGAGAGTGTTACACATATTTGTGCCTGAAATTGAAACCCTTTCCCATTGAGGTCTACCAGCTTTCAAGGACTGGGGAAGATATTACATATTTGATACTTTGGAATCTAAACAGGAAGGTAAGAATAGTACAGGAAGAAAGGTCCTTCCTCCTATCCACTGCTTCCCATTCCTCTGCACTCGGTGATAGCTGACAGTTCCTGAATGACCCTTCTTCCTGAAAGCTTAGCTGACCACTTTCATCTCTACCCCAGGCATGCATCTCGGCTCTCATGTGCAGGTGGAAGCTTGTGCAGTGCTGCTCACCGCCCAGGAAATCTGACTCTCCAAATCTCCTGCTAAGGTTTGGATTGGCAGATAGTTGGCCTCTAGCATGGGAACATAGGCATCTGATTCCTAGAGGCTGAAGCTTCTCTGTAGCCAGAGAGCCACAGTACACGTACTATACATTTCTGATTTCTTGCTCCCATAGCCTGAACTGAATGGCTGACCAGAATTTCTTTTCAGTTAAAAAACCAAAACCAAACAAAACCCGACTCGATCAAAGCAAAGAAAGGGCTCATTGTATGCTCACATACAAAATCTCTTCTAGCTCTCTACCTTCACTTGGTTTTATATTCACCACTTAGTTTCCTCCTTAGTACCTTCAGGGACTCTTTGATTCCCATGGGGACAAAATGTGTTGCAGATTGTGCATGCTACACATTTTTTTTCAGTTTTTAAAAATATTCAGTTTATGTTTGCTGTTATTCCCCCAAAAATTTAATGAACAGAGTAGCTTTGTGCTAACTAGCCCGTTCTTAATATATTTTTTCTTCACCTTCATATAAATCAGAAAGTGGTAATGAAATCACCGTGGAATTGCTCAATACAAATCTACATTGTTAATAAATGATCTAATGTCCATATCAACTACCGAACTTGTGTTCCCTCTTTGAGGGATGACACTCTCCTTTTATCTGCATTAATATAACATGTTCATACTTGTTACATATCCACCTTGACTCAGAATAGAATTTCTATTTATGATAAAATGTCAAGATCTTTTCAATAATGCTCGTGGCCTAGATATACAGAGGTTAATCTGTTATCCAGGGCCAAGTGGAAGCCATACCTACCAGGCATTTAAAGCTCCCATGCTTTCTAGTGATGCTGTCAGGGGAAACAGATTTAGGGTTAGATGAAATTGGGATACTGTCAAAGGGACAAGAACCTCAAACCAGAGTATCAAAGAAAGGGCATCAGCAGTCAGATCAAAGCTATCACTGGTGTTCGAAACTGGAAGGTAAAGGTCTGGGGTAAAAGAGTGAATGGAAGAGGAGGTCAGAATTAGATTCTGAAGTGTAGCACCCTCTCCAGGTGCTCTGTAGCTCTCCCCAACTCCCACTAGAATGTCAAGCTGATTCCCCAAATGGCAGCTACTACCTATTTGCCTCAGGGTTCTATGAATAACTTTAAGGGGCTGTTTTCCAAATGCTGTCATAAGCCCCCACCAAAGTGTTTCCCAATGAGTATCATCCACACTTAATTAGCTTACAGAATAGGTATTTACTAATCAGGTATAGCAACTATAGTTGTTACAGAATCCCCATCCCCTGAGGGCATAATATCCCCTTGCATACACAATGTCTCTGGGAAAAGTGGGTTAAAATTTATAGTAAAATGAGAGTGAGACACATATGTGGAGAACACCTGTAGCAAAGGTGTGACTTATATCTACTGGTTACCAGAAGTCTTTTTCTCCCTTCTGGGAGCCCTCATGAAGTTTCCCTTAGTTATACTTCTCAGTTGGACTCTAAGGATCAGTGCTCTTATAGGGTCCTGAAATTGCCTTTGCTTGATGTGTCATTTGTCCTTAGTTTCTCAGTTTCCAGTAACTGATGCTGCTGTCAGTCAGTCACTATTGCTCTAGTGGACACCATTACTGATGTGGACAGGACCTCTAGGTTTCTTCCAGCCTTTCAAAACCTAAAACTAGTCAATTCCACTTGTGCCTGAGCAGCTGGCTTTTCTTAGGAGATCTTCTGTTTGCCCTCAGCATACCTCTTTCTACTTCCAAATGTATGCATTATCGCCTACTTGTTTTCTCTCTGATAGCATAGTCACTGGAAGGAGACACTCCTTTCTTATCCTCCTAAAGCAATTTCTTTTCAAGGGCCTATATTTTGGGCTGGACCTGACTCTGGCTAGTACCCTTGTTGTTTAAGTCTGACATTGGAACAAAATTAGACACTTATAGGACATTCAACAGTTAACAAAAAAAAAAAAGATTTACTTAGTCAAATGATGAAGGATATTCAACAAGGATATAAATCAAAGATATCACAAGTTGATTCAATAAAGATATCACAAGTTGATTCAATCAAGCAAAGCTCCCCTGACTCCAAGTTGCCCATGGTGGTCTGCTAGCCAAGCATAAGAGAGTACAGGGAGTTCCTTGTGGCTATTTTGTACTCAGTAAACTAGTAAACGATGTCTATGGCCTCAGCCTTTAGTCCCCTGAACCAATTAAGTCACAGCTTAAGTTTTAACAGCTTTAAAGGGAAAAATAGCCTAACTAGTATAGGGGCAGAGGTTAAGATATTATTGTCACAACTTGGAATTCCTAGCTTCTGAATTTGGAGTTTTCTCCTAATTGCCTACCTGTGAACCAGCTTGCCATTTTATATGCAGCCCAAGAGGCATGACTTGATCTTCAGCCTATCACAAGGTATTTCCTCTATTGTATCATCTGTCTTTGTTCAATGTCCCAAACTCCCATTATCCTGCCAAATTGATTAATAAGGACTTCTTCATTCATAGCTCACTTTAGATTGATAGATTCAATCTGTAACGGTGTGTGAATATGGACTTTACACAAACCAAAGACAGGAACATAGTAAATTCGAATCAGAATACTAATCAAAAGCTAGAGACAGGAAGGAAGAATGTTATCTCTTTCTCCACCAAAACCACTTATAGGCTAAATTCTGTCTGGTCAACCTATTTCTGTAATCTGTTTACCTGAGCTTGCTCTGCCTTCCATGGTGGTCCCCTTCTGCCAGTGCTTCATTGCCAGACACTTCATTAAGTCATGTTGAAAATACTACCTTTAGTCAAACTGCATGTAGCCTCTGAATTTGAATTAGAGTTAAATATAATATCAATTGGGAATCCCTATGCTTACTTTGAGAGTTTGCAGCATCTTTCTCATGTCACCACTGGCATGGCAGACGAGACTGCTGCTCTGAACACTAAATAATGAGAGAGTCTGTGTAAAGAGGAAGTGATTAGCCTTTAATGGATTGGTTGAATGACAAAATTTATACATAATGAATCACAGCATTCACTAGGCAGGTTCCAATGGGTTAATACCTTGCTAAAGTGTCTATACCAATATTGGTTCAACCACCATTTGTCACCATATTAAACATAATTTTGTGTTATCTTCATTTATACCATGCTTTGTATCTTCTTTTAAAGAGGATGTGTAGTGTTTAAGATTTGCCTACTTAAAGATATTTGAAAAGATTTACAAAATTAAACAGAGAGGTATAATAGTGGAGTGGGGTGTTTGATTTGAATTTAATAACACTTGACTTTAATTTCTGTCTCTGATATTTATTAGCTATGTGACCATAGACAATTCACTTAATCACTCAGCCTTAGGCAATTTCCCAAGACTTATACACTCTTATAGACATTCTGTGATCAGGAAGTCATTGACCTATTCCCAACTTCTTTTTTTTTTGTACAGGTGTGCATATGTATTTGTTTGCTTATTTTGGAGGAAGAGAGATGGTAATCTATGATTTCATCTATATGTAGAATTCCTGTTGTAGAGAAGCAGATCAGCCATCCATCTCTAACTTATTGTTGACAAATTAAAAGCCATAAAATAGAGGAAGAAGATGTGTAAGTCCCGAGTGGTTTCAGGGGGATCAGGAGAATCAATAACTATTTTGGAATTTAATTAACTGATTTTTTTAAAGACCAAAATATTGGGAAATGACAGTTATGATTTTATGTGTATATAATACATATTAAAAGACATTATTTCAAAAAATTACCTGTTGTATCACAACAATAGGCTTTTACTTGACAGATTAACTGAAAAGATGTGAATGCATTGTAATAAGGACTATTCCCATTTTGAAAAGGAACTCAAAAAATGTTTTTATTCATTTTAAACTTAAATACAAAACTAGAAAAGAAAAAAAAAACATTCCCAGGTACACAGAACATAAGGGAGGATTCAATATAAAATAAATTTTCATTTCATGAAAACCTATGTAATAAATTCTACATATTGCTTTCAAAGCAACCCAGCTTTTCTATGCTTCCTTCTAGATTTTCTTTTGTTCTCTGCTGTGTACTTTTTATTTTATTTTTTTCCCTTCCTACCACCCCACCCCACAGAAGGCTACAATTAAACATGAATATGTAGATCTGTACACACATATATACACATATCTATAAATATATACACATATATACATATATGTAAGACCATACTATACATATTACTATTTGTTAGTTCCTTCTCTGGAGGTGGATAGCATCTTCCTTCATCTGTCTATGTCTTTCCATGTTTTTCGAAATCAACCAGCTCATTATTTCTTATATCACAATAGTATTCCATCACAATCATATCCTATCTGAGAGACTGTCTATGAAAGTTTTCCCCCTCAATTTTCTGCTTTCCTTCTAATCTTTGCTACGTTGGTTTTATTTATATAAGAAATTTTAAATTTAAAAGAATCAAAATTGTCCATTCTACACTTCAACAATGTTCATGCCTTATAATATAGTTTAAGGTTTGGTACTGCTGAATTTCCTTCCATTTTCCCTACCAAGTTTCTTTGAAATTCTTGACTTTCTGTTCTTCAAAAACAATTTTGTTATTTTTTCTAACGCAGTAAAATAATTTTTTAGTAATTTCATTGGGGTGGTGCTGAATAAATAGGTTAGGCAAAATTGTCATTTTTTATTATATTGACTTTACTTACTCATGAACAATGAATATTTCTCCAATCATTTAAATCTGACTTTATTTGTATGAAGAGAGCTTTATGTTTATGTTCATGTATTCCCTGTGTCTTTTTTGGCAGGTATGTTCTCAGGCATTTTATACTAATTATTTTAATGGTCGAAAACAGAGGTGGGGAACCTGCAGCCTCAAAGCCATATGTGGCCTTCCAGGTCCTTCTAGCCTTCTAGCCTTTTGACTGAGTCCAAGTTTTACAGAACAAAGCCTTTTATCAAGGAGATTTGTTCTATGAAGTTTGAATTCAGTCAAAGGGTTGCACTTGAGGACCTAGAGGGCCACGTGTGTGGCCGCAGGTTCCCTACCCAGGTCTAAAACAATATTGAATAATATTGATGACACATAGTGTAGTTTCCCTATTTTTGTCTTTTAATTAAATCTATTTTAGCTTTAACTTTTTCTGAAAAAGAACTTTTCAAACCAGTCAGCCATTACTTACCAATCTTAAAGACTTGATTGATCTGTAGGCTAGTTATTGGCATTAAGATACCTTCTCCGAGGCTTGTAAAGATTCCTGATGAGGTGGGTAGCATGGTTAGCCACTTCCACCAACGATCTGTACAAGAATTAGGTAGTGGTCCCCCAAATCAAATTGCATTACCAGCATTCACCTCCACACACTGCCCTCTAGTGGGTGATTATTAAGCTTTGAGAAATGAAATGTAATGCCTTCTGAGAAAAAAAGACTAAAGACCCCATTTTTAGTTTCTGAGATTCCTGTCCCCCTACAACCTTCAAAATAAGAATAAACTATTTATACATACATGTTACATATGTGTGTACATCTGTACATATATATATTTGTTAATATCAAATGGAAACTTTTGATTTGGATTATGCAGATAGTATTTTAGTCAAACCAAAATTATTATTTCTACTAGGAAGTTCTAAGTCAGCTTTGCAACAGAGCTTATCTTTTTCAATTTACCTGTTAAGTTATCCCATGTACATAAGAAGCATGTACATTAAAAGAAGGATTTGACAGGGGGCAAGAACTGAGTTACAGTACTTTTCTCAACTTTAATTTCAACAACCCTTGCCCCCAACACACACACATACACATTTGTCAGAGGAAGAGAGGTACTTGCCATTCTTTTCCAGGGAAATAAGTAAGGTTCGAACCCAAAATGAGACCAAAGTTTAGCATGCTGGGGATTAGCTGCATCACAGGTAACACCCTTTCAGAACTTGCCTGACATCAGAATTACTTCCAGGAACTCCATAAAAAACAGAAGCAAAACAAAGAAAAAACACTTGTGAGGAAAGCTTATTTGGCCACTTACAAAGACCTCACACAAACAAGGTGTGCAGGGCTGACTATCAAACAAGGTAGGATAAGCACTCCCAGGAGGCCTGGTCCAATAGGATACATTGTAATACATACCTGAAATACACACATCCATCCTCTTGGAGAAATGGTGTAGCAAATCTGAAAAGGAAGTAAGAAGGATGAGTGGAATTCCTTGTTTCAGACTAGTTTTTCTGTCTCTGACTTTTATGGCTGGGCAGGATGGCAGCTCTGTTATTGAGTAATAAGTAATTCTTTGTATCCCTGCATTAAGTGGCCAGGCAGAACCACTGAAATCATAGCAAATTCCCTTTGGTTCTACCTACTCAGGAAAAGCTGTCTCATCCTTTTAGAATCCTGGTTTTCCTCCACTTAGTTGTCTTCAGTAGAAATGAATTTGGAGTCAGAAGATCTATGTTTTAACAATATGCTCTGACACTTAACAAATTTGTTATTTCTAACTAGAAGCAAGTTATTTAACGTTTCTGAGTTTCAGATTCTTCATATTCAAAATGACGGTAGTAATAAGTGTATTTCCTGCTTCAAAGGGTTGTTAAAAAGTCCTTTAACCTTAAAGCATTAGATAAATGAGTTATAATTACTCAAATGTATGTAAACTCTTATTACTACAAAAGGCCACAAGATGGAGATGTTGCTCCCTCAAAGTAGGCATTATACCTTTTATAAATAAGAAAAAGAATATTTTAAGATTGCTAGTACTTCTCAGTTTTAGGTAGAGATTGAAACATCATAAATTTTGTTTGTTTCCTCTCTCCTTAAAAAATTAGAATTCATAAATGAATTTAGACATTGCCAATCAAGGCTTTGGCATGCATTAAGATTGTGCATCTCTCTCCTTTTCCCCAAACTATCTTTCTCCATTAACCATAAAATATGAGAATGATTTTTTAAAACTATATTTACTGATTAGAATTTTCCATGTTCTTAATTTTAAATGTATATGATTAGAACACCTTATATTTCTCTTTGCCCTCAAATGATTTTTTTATAGGGGTCATTTTTCCTCATCTATGGTATATAGGGGAAAATGCTCTGCCAAAACAGCTGAATCCTTTTAAAGGTTTACTATCTAAATACATATTGGATGAACTCTGAGATCACTAACTAGATAGCTCCATTTTTTGGATTGCCTTATTTTCAGGAGCTTCTACAATCAGAAGTCCTAAATCTAGACCAAATCTGAGGATCAGAAGGAAGGTACTAAATTTAATCAGTTTCCTATGCCAATACAACGGTGGTAAAAAGTTTTGCCTCACTCAGATAGGAACCCGTTTTTTTCTGAGGTTTTTCTTTGGGCAGTTGGGATAAGTTACTACATGTGAAATCTTTCTTACTGGACATTGGAAGACTCATGCCACCTACTGAAAAAAAAACAGAAACATTTATTTTTAACGAAAAAACTCTGCTTTATTTAGTTTTTCCATTTCATTTGGAGTGAATATTCCAAAATTCAGACTTTATAATTAGGTAAAGATGCTAATTTTATTTGTTTGTGTAATTATGTATTGATTCCTTAATTCTTATTAAGATTTTTGACACAGAAAGTAACTATAAGTCAAATATCCAAAACATTTTCTGTGTCCCCTGCCAAATGGGTGTGCGTGTATAGAATTCCCTAGTAAGGAAATTCCTCCAACTGATGCAAATTGGCATCTGTTGTATTTATACTTTCGTAGGATTGCCTAAAGCACTTCAAGGTTAAGTGTCCTGCCTGATATACAGCTAGTATATTTCAGAGGTGGGATTTGAACTTAGATATTCTAGGCTTAGAAGCTAGCTTACTATCCACTGTCATTCTCTATGTGTATGTATATGTGTACATATATACATACATACATACTTATGCATATATAAATGTATATACATATGTAGAAGACCTGAGTTCAAATCCTGATTCTGACACTTACTAGCTGGAATACCCTATGCAAGTTACTTAACCACTACTATGTACCTCAGGTAATTCCCTAGGATTTATCTACTAAATCACTGCCCAGCTTTGATCAGAGTTGGTAGATGAGGTTCCCACACCAATTTCTTAAACTAATGAAATCACAGTTCCTTTGTAAACTCTTGTGCATATTTATGCATAAACATGTGTGATCTATGTATATGTGCACACACATACATATATCTGACATATCATATATGATATTTAAAGGGGAATCTATTACATCTGACATCAGAAATATATATATAAATACATAAAGTATATATACATACACTTATACATACATGTGTGTATATATGTACATATATATATATATATACATGGTACATACACACATATAAATTCATAATAAAACAAGTCACTGATATTCTGTCTAGGTTGTATTGAGATGAGTTGGAGTTAAAGACCAGGCATTACATAGTTAATAATCATTAGTTAAATAACATCACCAGACCTCAATAGATTTGTATTTTTATAGTTGTAACGTTCAGGGCAACAACTAACTGGTACTTTCAAACTTTGCAATTGACTTGTTTGTGGGCACAACTCATCCTGCCTTTGTAAAATATCCTTGCTAGTATATACCTTTCAGTCAATTTGATTGACCTTGTCAATCAAGTTGAATAAAGGTAAAATGAATTCTTGAGTGGATTTATTAGCTGAATTGAATTTCTAAATGTTACAAATATTGAAACAACAGAATATATGTGCTATGCCTTAAGCATATCACAGATCCAGTTAGTTTATCTGCCCAATACACATTATTAAATGTATACTATTACTGGACATCAATATAAATGGTGTGCCATTCATTTCTGCATTCATATGGATTAAAGTCCAATTATGGAAGTATACTGAATGACAATTTATCTCACTGGATTCATTTGCCCCCACTTAGTTTCTCAGGAACTCCTAAATTCAGTTTTTCCCATACTAATTGGTTAGGGCTATGCACTGAAATAGTGAGATATTTAATCAAGACAGAATCACAAAGTAAGACCAGTAGGAAAAAAACAGCATATCATTCCCAGAGTAGACAAGCTTAGGGAAAGTTTCTTCAAGACTTAGATCTTTGAAATGGGAAAAATCTGGGAAAGGTTTCACTCTTGAACTAGAATGAAGGTGGTTGAAGCTTTTAATGCAGGTATCTTTGGCCGTGCTGCTCTTGCTGGAATCATATTGTTTTGCATCATCTCTCTGTTTTCAAAAGTTGGCCTCATGGACACTTTGGGCTGCTTGACTTCCAAGACCTGGCTATTATACTCTGTATAGCTCCAATTACCCTTGTGATGCAATAATCCTATGCCAAGCATAGTCTCATAGGAACTGAAATAATGGGAACTTCCTCAATCATGCTATGGTCCCAAGCATGCTGAGAAATGTAGTCCATCAGAATATTCTCAGTTACACCAACATTTTAGGTATTGATTATATTTTTAAAAATAATCAGACATGGTCACTGCCCAATTAGCTTATTTCTGAGAACATTAAAACTGTACTGACAATGCATATTTATTAAGTACTTATTATGTGCCCAGCACATGCTCAGTATTGAGTACTGACAGTAGCATGTAGGATAGATTAGAAAGGGAATATAATGAAATAGGAAAATCAGTTACGAGTCTTTTGCAAGACTCCAGGGGAGAGATGGTAAGCTCTTGAACTAGAGAGGTGTCATGGGAATGTAATATGAAGGATGAATAGGGGAAATTCTCACTAACATCGAAGACCTGATTATTGGGATGAAAATTATAGGAACCTTAAGGGAAGTGACCACTCCTTTCTAAAGTTTGTCACAGAGAAAAGCTGGGCATAGTCTGACACAAACTCTTGAACTGGGGAGACCAGATTTCAAAGAGTTCAGAAGAAGGAAAGGTAGAAAGAATCTCAAGGACTAAAATTCTAGAGGAGGAAGTCAGATAAGGAGGGAAGGAGAATTTTAAAGAATACAATTCTGAAGTCACAATAGGAAATAATTCTGATGAGAAGAAAAAAAATAGAGATTGACTAAAGAGACAATGTGGATTTGCAAGAAAGCCTCAATTTTTAAAAGATTCTTACAGAAGATGAAATTGAAGACAGGTTAACAGAGGATATGAGTACGTTATGGTTCTCTTAAAATTGTCACAAGTGCTAAAGCTCAGAAGGAGCTGAGACTGGCCGGGCAATAACAAAAAGAATTCTATATTGTTTTTAATAGCTATACTTAAGGGAAGAGGAGGATCAAAAGACAGCATTGCTGCTTCGGGTAGATGAGACAATAATAGTTAACAACAAAGAGAAAGCAGTGGTATTTAATTTTGTTTTGCTTTTGTTCTCTCTGATGAAGTGTTGGAGCTACCCCTCCTTCCCTCCCCAACCTGCCCTTCTCCCCAAGTGCCTTAGCTGTTACATACAACTTTTATTTTCTGAGGTTTATTTTTAACATATGACCTTTGCATGGGTCATGACAGAACAAAATTGGCTAACTGGGAAGTTGATGCCCAAGATAAGGAGGTAGTAAGAGAGCCTTCAGCTACTTTTGAATTAAAGTCACCTCACATAGATAAACTATATCCCCCTATTTTAAAGAAAAATGGTGATTATAATAGCTGAGCACTTGTCAGCAATATTTGTAAGCTTAAGGAGAAAAGGAGAAATACTACAAGATTAGAGTCAATCAATTAACATTTATTAAGCACTGTACTAAGTGCTGTGGGTACAAAGAAAAGCAAAAATAGTCCTAGCTCTCAAGGAACTCAGTCTAATAGAGGAGATAACATGCAAATAACTATGGACAAACAAAACATATACTGGATAAATTTAGGGTAATCTCAGAGGGAAGGTACCAAGATTAAGGAAGACTGTGAAAGGCTTCTTGAAGAAGGTGGGGCTTTAGCTGGGACTTTAAGGAAACGAGGAAGCTAGGAAGTAGAGATGAGGAATAGAGCTCCAGCATGGGAGACATCCAATGAAAATGTTCTGAGTAAGGAGATGGAATGCTATATATAACGAAAAGCAATGAGGCCAGGGTCACTGGATTACAGAGTATGCGAGGGAAATAAAATGTAAGGAGACTGGTAAGATAGAAAGCAACCACATTATAAGAACTTTAAAGACAAAACAGAGGATTCTATATCTGATCCTAAAGGCAGTAGAGTTTATGGAATGGGGCAGCAGGGGGAATCATATGTCCAGGAGATCAATTTGACAGCTGAGTGAGGATAGTCTTCAGTGGGGAGAGACTCGTGGAAAGGAGATCAATCAGCAGACTATTGTAATAGTCCAGGGGTGATTTGATATAGACCTGCTTCAGAGTGGCAGCAGTGTCAAAGGCAAGAAGGGGACCTATATAGGAGATGTCATGAAGGTAAAATTGACAGGCCTGAGCAACAGATTAGCCAAGGGAAGTGGTGGTGAGAGTCAAAGTAGAGGATGACACCTAGGTTGTGAGTCTGATTAAGTGGGAGGATGGTGGTACCCTCAACAGTAATAGGGAAGTTTAGAAGAGGGTAGGTTTCGTGGGAGAAAGATGATTTTAATTGACATGTTAAGTTTAAAATGTCTATGGGACATCTAGTTCAAGATGTCTAACAGGCAATTGGCAAGGTAAAATTGGAAGATGGGAAAGAGGTTAAGACTAGACAAGCAGATATGAGTATCTGAATAGAGATCAAAACCAAACTGCAGACAGTTAAGAGAATGAGATGAAAGGAAATTGAGGGACTGATTGTAGACAGCTTTCTTGAAGAGTTTGGCATCAAAAGAAATGACATATAGAACAAAATAGCTAATAAAGATGGACAGATCAAGTGAAAGGTTTTTGAGGATGAGGGAGACATGGGCATGTCTATAGGCAAGCAGCCAGGAGCCACGGAGAGATTAAAGATTAGTCAAAGAATAGGAATGGTAGGGAGGGCAATCTGCTGGAGAAGATAGGATGGAAATTGATCACATGTGCATGTAGAGAGGTTTGCCTTAGGAAGGGTTGCTTCTCCCTGTAAAACAGGAGAAATTGTTGCCCTCTTTGTGAATGACCTCAATTTTTCAGTGAAATATGAAGCAAGGTTCTCAACTGAGAGGGTGAGAGGGAGGGGAACTCTGGGAGGTCTCAGGAGGGAAAATGGTTTGGAAAAGTCACTGTGAATGGAATAATTAACTGGAATAGTATGAATGTCCCAATTTTTAAAAAGAGGTACAGAGAGGAGTAGACCCTTCAAACTACAGGACTTTGATACTTCAAAGTATTCTAATATAAATCACTAAAGATATGGTTAAAAAATCTAGAAAAGGAAGCAGTAATTATAAAGAGATATCATGGGTTTATTAAGGACAGGTCATGCCAAATTAACCTTATTTCTTTTTTTTTTACATCACTAAACTGGCAGAACAAAAATCTATAGTTTTCTCATATTTTGACAAAGCATTGGATAAAGTTTTATATACAATTCTTGTGGAACAGATGAAATTATATGGACTAGACAGAAAAATTCTGAATCAAATGGCTGGACTCAAGTAGTTGTTACAGTTCAATGTCCACTTTCTTGGTGGGTGGGTGTGGGGTGGGATGGTGGTCTCCATCAGAACACCACAGGGTTCTAATAAGTATGTTACTGTGGTATTTGAGATTTTTATCAATGACTTGACTAAGGTCAATAGATGACATGCAGGTTCACCAAATTTGCAAATGACACAAAATGAGAGGGATAACTAATACAATGAATGAGTCAGGAAAGAAAAAGATCTTAATTTTTTTTTAAACATACCAAACCTATGATTTCATCAATGTATGAGTCAACCAGGATATAGCAACACTTTTTCTGCATCTTAAGAGTCTTAAGTGATTTTCTCGAAGACATCGAGAAAAGTTAAATGACTTGCACAGATTCAGTCAGTATTGTGTCTGAGGAAGGACTTAAACTGTGGGTCTTTATAAGCCCAAGGCCAACTCTCTATCCACTATGCCATTAGTGACAAACACATTTTTCAGACATGATTAATATGTCTTGTTTGACTGTACTTAATTAAGTGAAAGTTCTGTTTCAAGGGTGAGAAGGTAATCATCTAGAAGTCAGTGTTATAAAAAAATAGGTAATTGTTTTCCCTTAAATTATTATATTTGTTCTAAGTCCCTGAAGATAGAACCAGAAGTCATGGATGGGAGTTGCAGAAAGCCATTTGGTTTTGATATGAGGAAAAACTTTGTAGAACTATCAAAAAGTAAAATTGGCTGCCTTGGGAGGTAAAGAGATTTCTGCTCATTTGCAAGTCAGATGTTATAGTGGAGACTTTTTAGATATGTTGGACTAAATAGATGCTGAGGTTACTTCTAACAACAAAATTCTATTTTCTGGTTCTCATTTTGGCTGAGAGCATTCCACAGATTCCAGCTCCCATCACTATAGCATGCATCTGTGTCAAGCTTGTTATATTTCTCAAATTTATCTGTTTCTGTCCAGGTGGTCTGTAGTATACTCCAATGAAAATCATGTCTGTTTCTGCCTCTTGACTGATATTCATTCAAAAAAAATCTCTCTTCACATAAATATTAAGTGCTTACTATGGACAAAGCATTGTGCTAAGTGCTGAGGACATTAACAGAAAAAGCAGATTCTGCTCTCAAAGGGTTCATATTCTAATGGGGGAGACAATATAAAAGTTTTTAGTCAGATGGAAGAGTCCTATGGTCCTTAGGGTGCAGCATCAGAGTAGATGGTAATACCTCATCTCTAGGTCATTTCATTGATAAAAACAGTGTCTGATATTGAACCATTTGGAAGCGCCAAGGACTTCAGGGGCAGTAACTTTTAGATCTTCAGTAGCTATCTATAGAATGTTCAGGAGCAGCTGCCAGGCTGCATCTCCACAGGGGTTGTTTCTCAGGATAGCTATGAGCACTAGGTTGGAAAAACTGCTATTTTTAAGGTTCTTGGGTTCAGGGTTGCTGGGGAAATAAATGATAGTGGCATAGATGGTGCTGGATGGTAGTTGTGGTGGTGGCAATATGACTTGCCTGGCACATGTTGCTGTCTTTCCCTGAGGATCTATTGTTATTAGGTGGGCTCACCTGCCCTGTGGGTGGGAGATGGTATATAGTCCCAGAAGTCTTAGTGAGGTTTTAATCTTTAAAATTGCACCAAAACTTCTGAGTCATCATAAATGGATAGATGTATATATTACAACATATGTATGCTACATTATATCTTAACATGCAATGCTAACTAACCTTCCCTTGCCTCTTTATTCTTTTGAATAATACACACCCAAGCATAATCGTATTCTAATCACAGCACCCACCCTACCAAGTCTTAGTGACGCCTATGAAATTAAATTAGCATAATTGCTTTAGGATCTCTAGTTTATTTTATAGTGTACTTAGTATGTATACTGTGTATATCTTACTACTTTGTGTATTGGTATATAGAGGACACATGTTTTACCACTGACCCCTTTCTTGGGTTTGATCTCCTTCAGATTTCCACCTCAAGTGCTATTCTTCCTAGTTTGTAGCTATTTTCCATATTATCTAAGTTTATGAATGTACATAGGCAGCTTTGTTCTTTAAAGAGGTTTCCTTCCAGTTAACTCTTAATTCACAAGACTCTGGGCAGATTCATTGTTAAGTATAAAATATTCCTATATTTTACCTGTAACCCCCCAAATTGAAATCCCGTCCTTAGATAAACTTTTTAACCAGCTGCTTGTGTTCCAAATATGCTTTCCTTCTTTTTGACAGGTAGCAGTGATGAAAATACCACCTGTGCTCCTGTGAGGAACAGTTTTTTGCCCAAGTATTTGATAATACTTTCTAGATTCTTTCCAGCAGTACCATCTGAACCCCATGAATCACTGGAAGTGAATAGTAGTAATCCATTTTGACAAGTCTTGACAGGTTCTGTTACATCATGTATACATGCCTTAAGATAGCAGAATTCTCTATTAATGTAACAAGTTAAAAAACAGCTGCCTTAGTATCCCTCAAGAGGGAGTCACCAATTACCATTATTCATCTCTTCTTTCTCTGACCTGGGTAGCCTCACCTGACACTACTTTCTGATTATTATTCCTGGGAGAACAAGCAATCTCTTCTGTCAGTCAATACCATTTATTAAGTACCTACTTTGTGCTAGGCAGTATGCTGAGTTGAAGATGAGGGGGTGGGGGGGGAATCTGTACTTTCAAGGAGTTCATAGTCTAACTGAGAAGACAGGAAACAAACTATGTAAAAACAAGGTACAGGATAAATTGGAGATAATCAACAGAGAAGGCACTACCATTAAAGGGGATCAAGAAAGTTTTCTTGTAGAAGGTGGAGTTTTAGCTACAACTTGAAGCCAGGAGGAGGCTTGAAGTCAGATGAGGGGGAGAAAATTCCAGACATGGGAGGGAGACAGCCAGTGAATTTGCCCAGAATGGGTGGAGAGCTTCAAAATTGTTTCTTGGCTCCTAGTGTTCATTGATGTCTCCTGCCTTTTTGTGTCTAATCTGTGAACCCTCCATTATCCTGGCACAGATCAAAATCCTCCCTTTTTTTTTTCCTGCCTTGGTTTTCACACTGAAGCCCTACATGCCAGTTTTAACAGACCACTCTATTGTTCCAGATAACACGGAGAAGGGGGAAAAAAGGAGAGAGCCCCAAGCTCTTTCATATTTTTTTTCTGGCATAGAGAGATATTTTGAATTTAGGTAAGTAACACAATTGTGGTTCCTCAAACCAAAAGTTTTGCTAAAGGGAAGAACAGATTTGGGAGGAGATAACAGAGTGGAAGAAATGAGTCAGGAGAATTACAGAACTCAGAAGCTCTATGAAAATTGCTACCTTTTGAATAAAAGCATATTCATCCTGGTGTGTTGTTGAAATAGAGTGCAGGTGGGGATCCCAATGAAGGTAGTCCCTTAAGACTTGAAAATCAGTTTCCTTTGGGTGAAAAAAAGTAATCTGAACATTCCTTTGAGTGGCTGGAAGTTAAGACGGCTGCACGGCCACAGAGACAGGATGCTTTTTTCTCGTTAAAAGGGATTTATAGGTGGGAATCTTAAAACGAAAAGAAATTAGCAGAAACTGCTAGAGACCAGGAGATTTTGTGCTAAGTAGAAAATAAGGCTCCAGGGAGAAGGCAGCGCAGCGAGCGACAGGACCAGAGATTCCTGTCACCTGCTGGCAGAAACAAAAGGGAAACGCAGATCGACCTGGAAAGCCGTCAGCACCGTCAGAGGCAGCTTCGGACTGCCATTCACCTGGCGGGGCGGAGAGACAACCCTGAAACCTGAAGCCGAGGTTCCGGGAGTCGGAAAAAATAACTGGAGCCCGAGGGTGGGGTGCTGCCAGTCATGCAGGTGGAGGGCGGAACCCGAGGGAGGGTTCACCCGGGCTGAGGCGGAACTTGGATGTGAGAGGACACCTAACCCCAGAGTTGGGGGGGAAAGGTTCGACAGGCGGACTCCTCGGAGCGAGGGGGAGGGGGCGCCCCCGGTTCTCGGCCTCCGGGCTTCGACGCCCGCCAGTGGGACCCGCCGCCGCCATGGCCTGGAGCACGACGTCGCCCGGGGCCCACCAGCCCGACAACACGGCCTTCACGCAGCAGCGCCTGCCGGCCTGGCAGCCGCTGCTGTCGGCCGGCATCGTCCTGCCGCTCTTTTTCTGCGTGGGCCTGGCCTTCATCGGCCTCGGCATGGGCCTCTACTACTCCTCCAACGGCATCAAGGAGATGGAGTACGACTACACGGACGACCCGAGCACCGGCAACTGCTCGGCCTGCGCCGGGGCCTTGGAGAAGGTGGTGCCGCCGCCCGCCAACTGCGACTGCCAGTGGTGCTTCTCGCTGCCCGAGCTCTTCCAGGGCCCCGTGTTCTTCTACTACGAGCTGTCCAACTTCTACCAGAACTACCGCCGCTACGTGGTCTCGCGAGACGACGAGCAGCTCAGCGGGCTGGCGAGCGCGCTGCGTCACCCCTCCAACGACTGCGAGCCCTACCAGTTCACCCCGGCCGGCGAGCCCATCGCGCCGTGCGGCGCCATCGCCAACAGCCTCTTCAACGACTCCTTCAAGCTGCTGCACCAGCGCCTGCCCAGCGGCGCCTACGTCGAGGTGCCCCTCGACCGCACCGGCATCGCGTGGTGGACCGACTACCACGTCAAGTTCCGCAACCCAGAACCCATCAACGGCAGCCTGAAGCTGGCCTTCCAGGGTACGGCCAAGCCGCCCAACTGGCCGCGGCCGGTCTACGACCTGAGCCCGGACCCCAACAACACGGGCTTCGTGAACCAGGACTTCGTGGTGTGGATGCGCACGGCGGCGCTGCCCACGTTCCGCAAGCTGTACGCGCGCATCCGCTACGGCAGCTACTCGGCGGGGCTGCCCCGCGGGGCCTACTGCGTGAACATCAGCTACAACTACCCCGTGCTGGCCTTCGGCGGCCGCAAGCGCATCATCTTAAGCAGCATCTCGTGGATGGGGGGCAAGAACCCCTTCCTGGGCATCGCCTACCTGACCTTTGGCTCCCTCTGCATCGTCACCGGCTTTGTCATGCTCGTCGTGTACATCCGGCACCAGGACGAGAACGGCGACGGGGAGGACGAGGACGAGTGACCCGAGCTGGGTGGGGACAGCTCCCCGCGGCCCCCTGCCTCCCCCCCACTCCGTCTCTTACCTGGGCGTCGTCTTGCAAGCGTTTTGAGCTGTTGTGTGCCTTCTTAAATATCTCCTTCCCAGCTCCACCTCATTCCATTCCTCCTGCAAATTTCCTGATTCCTTAATGGTTTCTCATTGTTTTTGTGGAGCTGGTTGGATGAAGTCTAGGGAAATAGCCTCCTCTACCACTTTAATGGTTTGGAAATTGATCAGATCAGCTTTTAAAGCTACCTCCCTCTTTAAATATCTCTTTCCCAGTTTCATCCCATCCCCCTTGAAACCTAATTCCTGATTGTTCCTGTGGAACTGTTTGGAGGATAGAGCTGAAGTCCAGCAATATTTATCCTCCTCCTCTTTCAAAGAGATTAGTCAAATTTTTCTAGTTTTTTGAGCTACCTACCTCCTTTCTACTCCCCACCTTACCCCGACGTAGTCCAAGGCCCGATTGTCCGGGGGAGATGATAGGTAGGCCTGTAGTCCAAATTATCCCTTCCCCCCTTTTATGTGTTGGAGGTTGAACTGGTTCTTAACAGCCCTCCGAGCTACCTACTTCCTTAACATGTCCTTTCCCATCCCAGCCCATTCCCCTTACAGCCCAATTCCTAATTGTTCATGTGAAACTCTTTGGAGGAAGGATGTGAAGTCCAGGGAAGTTTATCCTCCACCTCTTCCAGGAGGAATGGTTGAATCTTTCTAGCTTTTTAAGCTCCTTATCTCCTTAACACCTTTCCACTCCCAACTTTCCCTCCTCTTCAATGTAGTAAAATTCTTAATTGTTCCTGGGGGGCTGGTTGAATGATAGGCCTGAAGACCTGGGAAGTTTCCCTTTCCTCTCTTTAATATGTTGGAGGTTTAACTGGGTCTTACCAGTCCGTTGAACTACCTACCTCCTTAAAACAACTCCTTTCCATCCCATTTCCCTTCATACTGTGAGCTTTCTGTAGAATGGTACATAACTCCATTTCTAATTGTCCCTGTGGGAGTAGTTGGATGATTGACCTGAACTTAAGATAAATTTCCCTTCCCCTCCTTTATTGTTTGAAAATTAATCAGTTTCTGAAGCATAACCACAGATTATGTTGTGAATAATAGGGTTCAAGCAGTCAGATTTTAGGAATCATCTAGTATGAACCTCCTAATTTTACAGATGAGGAAATGGAGGCCCAAAGACAGGTGGCTTGCCTAAAGTCACACAACTAGTAGTGGCAAAACTGGGATAGGAAAAATAAATCCTACGACACTAAACCTATTGCTTTTTCCACTAGGTCATGCTGCCTCCCCAAATAATAATAATAATAATCGTGCCTTGCAAATAATGGTTTTATTCACTTCCTAAGGAAGTATTAATCTTATATTTTTACTATCTATAGTTCATTGTGGTCAAGGCTTGACATGTTTCTATTGCAGTAATTGGGAGCTAGACAAATTTTTCATGCATCTTGCAGATGCAAGAGAGCATTCATACTAATTCATTTAATATTTGAGGACAGGGCATTATATTATTAACAACCACTGGTTTATATGATGATGTGTGCAGACTGCATACATTATCTCGATTGAGCCTCAAACCAAACCTATAAGATAGGTGCAACAGGTAATATCTCCATTTTACAGACGAATAAACAGAGGTTCAAAAAGGCTGAATGTCTTGTCCATATTGGAGTATCTCCTGAGGTCAGAGGCAGGATTCTAACCTAGGTCTTCCTGACCAACTCCAGCACTCTAACCACTCTACAAGGCTTGTATTTGTCAGGACCTTCTTTTTTCCTGTACAAAACTAACTTGTCTTGTTATATTTAAGAGAACTTGCACTCCAGCCAAATGACTTTTCTATAAATAAGAATATCCTTGACTTTCTAGAAGTCTTTGCCTACTAAATAACTTACAGAAAGGTTAAAAGATTCCAGTCAGAGGGACTGCAGGGCAAACTAAGGGCACAAAGTCAAACTGTTAATTTTTTGTTGTAACAAAACTTAAGTTGTTGATCTAGGAAAGCATTAGGTGTCAGGAAAGATTTTTTTTTTACATTTCCTCACAAGAACATTTTAGCCTTCTCATTATTTTGTTAGATCTAATGAGAAAGGCCCAAAAAGTTAGCTTTTGTGAGGACCACAGAAGTAGCTTCTCTTCTAATTGTGAAATGTTATATGTTTCTAGTGGTCATGTTTAAAATTAATACTGTGGGCTGAGGAAAGATGCAAACTGAAATTTGAAGAACTTTTGAAACTTTAAGAGAGTTCTTAAACTTTGGACTGAATATTTTTTGTGATCATTCAAGTGATTCTATAAAATTCTCCTAAGAAGCAATTGTATTGTCTGTTAAAAATCACATCACTCTATGTAACTTCGAAACTTAAAAAACTGTTATGTCCGTCCTACGTGCTTTATTTTGGTGACAGTATGCATGCAAATATCCAAAACTCTACTAATGGGTAATATTGAGCATTTTTTTAATGTATGGTTTAGAATAGGTGACTTCTGAGGCCCCTTCCAACTCTCAAATTCTGTAATTCTGTTGTTCTTTCCATTATTGCCCATTGGTCTTGAGATCATGCTAATGTCCATGGCAATCACCATTAAGTATTGTAATTAAGTGCATTCTAAATTACCAAAGGCCTTTTTAGTTATATTCAACATAATTCTTATTTTCTAACTTATTTTTTGGAAAAATCGAGAGGCAGCATGGTAGTGTAATGATGTAGTGTAGAGAGCTGACTTTAAAGGTTGATTTGCATTCAAGTATTGCCTCTGACACACTGGCTATTTGACTCTCAGCAATTCATAACTTTTCAGTGCCCCATCTAACTCTTGAATGTTGTAAATTATAGAGCAGTTGCTGATTTGCATTGCTAGAGGGAATTTCGTCATTAGGAATTTTCTTCATCAATGAAAGCACAGGTCTAGACCAAAATGTAAAAATTGTTAAACCATGTAATTTTTTTATTAACCACACTCAGGGTTTTTATGTAGTCAATTCCCTGAATTTGACTAGATAACAGAATTTACTGTATGTGTTTCTATGTGTTGGGGAGCTAGATTTCTGTATTTCAATGTTACTTTTAGAATGTTCCATCAGTCTGTATATTTAAAAAATAACCAGTTTAATTTTTTTCTTAAAATTTTAACGTAAATTCAGTTTTCATATTCTTTTGCTTAGTGAAAGAGAATAAAGATTGTTTCCCTTATATTGACTCTTTTTTAGTGTACTGCATGCCTAGCCTTCATTTTCTTTTCTTTTTAAAATTTTATTATTTAACATTTTCTGTTTAAATTAAATTCCAAACTCTTCCCTACCCTTTAATCTCCTCCCTCACCCACTTGAGAAAGCAAACAATTTGTCAATTATACATATGAAATCAGGCAAAACATTTTCATGTTAGCCGTATTTTTTAAAAAAGACAAGAAAAATAAGGTGAGAAAATTATACATCAATTTACATTCAAAGTTCATCAGTTCTTTCTCTGGAAGTTGGTAGTAATTGTCTTGGATCATTGTAATGATCAGAGTAGCTAATTCTTTCACAGTTAATCATCTTAATAACATTGTTGTTACTGCACCCAAAGATCTCCCCATTCTTTTCACTTTACTTTGTATTAGTTTTTATAGGTCTTGCCATGCTTTTTTGAAACCAATCCCCTCATCATTTCTTATAGAACAATACTCCATTACAATCAAATGCCTCGACTTGCTCAGCCATTCCCCAATTGATCAGCATCCCCTTGATTTCCAATTCTTTGCCACCACGAAAAGTGCAGCTATAATTATTTTTGTATATGTAGGTTATTTTCTTTTTTCTTTGATCTCAGGGGATCACAGACCCAGTAGAGGTTTAAACATTGCCTGGTACCCCCATTTTCCCTTCTATTATAAAAGTTCCTTGCAGGCTTCTTTTATGTGAGAATATTTTCCCTATTCTGTTTCCCCCTTCCCCTTTCTCTGGGTGCATCCCTCCCCCTTTTTTTGGAGATCATTCCAACATAATTAACTCACATTCATATGCTTTGTATGTGTGAACTCCTTTTAATTGCCCTAATAATGATAAGCAGTTACATGTACCATCTTCCAATATAGGAAAGTAAACAGTTTAACTTTATTGAATCCCTTATAATTATTCTTTAATGCTTACTTTTTTATACCCATAGTTTTACAGCCCTACGGGCATAGTTCCAAATTGTTCTCCATAATGGAGTTCACTACAGGAGCAGTCCATTACTGTACCTATTTTTCCCCAATTCCCTTCAGCCTTTATAATTTCTGATAGGGTGAAGTGATTGCTTGGAATTGTTTTAATTTTCATTTCTCTAGTTAATAGTGATTTAGAGCAGTTTTTCATATGCTGTTGTTAGCTTTGATTTCTTCTAAAAACTGCCTATTCATGTTCTTTGACCATTTATCAATTGGGAAATGGCTACTTTTACAAATTTGACTCTGTTCTATACTCAGTATATATTTAAGAAATGAAGTTATTATCAGAGAAACTTGCTGTAAAAATTTTTGTAACTCAATGTCTGTGATACCTTCTAGCAAAATGTAGTTTCCCTGATTATCTCTTTCAGTTAGGTCTATTTTTGCTTTGCTTCGTCTGAGATCATGATTGCTACTCTTGCCTTTTTTATTTCAGCTGAAATATATTCTGCTGTAGTCCTCTATTTTAACTCTGTGCGTGTCTTTATGTTTCAGTGGTGTCACTTGTAAACAACATGTTGGATTCTGGTTTCTAATCCATTCTGCCATCTGCTCCCACTTTATGGGTGAGCTCATCCCATTCACATTCACAATTATGATCCCATTTTTTCTCGATCCCATTATCCTCTATTTTTTCCTCTCTTTATTCTGTCCCTCCTCAAAAATCTGTTTTGTCCCTTATGTTCTGATTCTTCTTTCACAACATGACTAATGTGGAAATATGTTTGATATGATCATGCACATATAGCCTATATCAAATTACATGCTGTCTTGGGGAGGGGGAGGAGAGGAGGGGGAAATTTAGAACTCAAAATCATATAAAAGTAAATGATAAAAACTAAAAACAAATTAATTTTTAAAAGTCTATTTTGCTTCTAACCACTGCCTCCCTTAATCTGCCCTCCCTTTTGTCATCACTCCCTCTCCCTCACCATCACATCTCTTATTCCCTTCCCCACCTGTTTTCCTATTGGTAACTTACATCTTTATATAAAAGTCTGTGTGTGTGTGTGTGTATTCTTCCCTCTGAAACAATTCTGATGAGAGTGAGGTTTAAACTTTGCCTGGTACCCCCATTTTCCCTTCTATTGTAAGAGTTCCTTGCAGGCTTCTTTTATGTGAGAATATTTTCCCTATTCTGTTTCCCCCTTCCCCTTTCTCTGGGTGCATCCCCCCCTTTTTTTGGAGATCATTCCAACATAATTAACTCACATTCATACCCTTTGTATGTGTGAACTCCTTTTAATTGCCCTAATAATGATAAGCAGTTACATGTACCATCTTCCAATATAGGAAAGTAAACAGTTTAACTTTATTGAATCTCTTATAATTATTCTTTAATGCTTACTTTTTTATACTTCTCTTAAGTCGTGTTTGAATGTCAAATTTTATATTCAGTGCTGATCTTTTCATCAGGAATTCTTGAAAGTCCTCTATTTCATTAACTATACATTTTTCCCCTTAAGGATTACACTCCGTTTTGCTGAATAGGTTTTTCTTGGTTGTAATCCTACCTCCTTAGCCTTCCAGAATATCATACTCCGGGTCCAATCCTTTAATGTGGAAGCCACTAAATCTTGTGATACTGACTGAGATTGCACCATATTTAAATCGTTTCTTTCTGACTGTTTGAAGTATTTCCTCTTTGACCGGGAACTCTGGAAAGTTGAAATTGGGTTTTAATATCTCAGTTTTGCACTTTCATCCACCCTGAAGGAAATTCCCATGTTCCTCATTGAAAAAGTACTACAAAGCTTAAACATCCCCTCTAGGTCTAGCTCTAAACTTTCTCCTGAGTTCCAGTCTCCCATCTCCAGCTGCCTCTTAAATATCTCAAACTGGATATCCCATGGACATCTCAAACTCACTGTGTCCAAAACAGAACTCATTATCTTCTCTCTTAAATCCTCCCCTTTTCTGAACTTCTCTATTACCATCAAGGACACAACCATGCTCCCAGATACCCAGGCTCACAACCTAGATGTCATCCTTACTGCTCTCATTCATCCCACATAGCCACCCTATTACTAAATCTTGCCATTTCTTCCTTCACAATAGCTCATATATGTCACCTTTCCACTCATGACATAACCCTCATTCAATCCCTCATCATTTCTTCCCTGGAGTATTCCAATAGCTTTTTAACTAGTCTCCCTGCCTCAACTTTCTTCCCAAGCCTATCTACCCTACATGCAGTTGCTGAGTTGATTTTTCTAGAAAATGGATCTATGTTATCCCTCCCCCAACTCATTGAGTTCCAGGGCTCCCTGTTACTGGCTATCCCTTATGCCTACAATACTCTTCCCCCTTACCTTCCTTGGCTTCCTTCAACATCCTTTTAAAACCTCGCCTTTTACAGAAGGTTTTTCCCCCAGTATCCCCCAGCTGCTAATGCCTTCACCTTTAAGATTACCTTCATCTATTTTGTATATGTGTCTTATAGGTACCTAGGAACTTACATATTGTCTTACCCATTAGAAACTATGCTCTTTATTGGCAGATAATTGTTTTTAAATCATTTTCTTGGTATCCCCAGCATTTACCACAATGCCTGACACATAGAAAACAATTAATAAGTGCTTGCTGACTGACTGACCGATAGGGCCCTTACCTTTGTTCAGGCTCCTGTTACTTCTCATGTAGGCTACTACAGTTGCTTCCTAAGTACTCTCCTTAAGTGCTTTCCCTACTCCAGATCACTTCCAGATCTTCCAGATGGCTGCCAAAATAATATTTCCTAAAGCAAAATTTAACCACGTCACTCCCCTATTTAGGCATTTTTACTGACTCTTAATTGTTTCTGGTATGAAATACAAACTTCTCAGTTTGGCATTTAAAGTTCTTCACATTCTGGCTATAGCCTACGTTGCCTTATTTATTTCATATTACTCCTAACACTGTCTCTTGTAGCCATAATGCTTTACCTGCTGTTCCCTAAAGTCAATATTTAATTTTCCACTTCCATGTTTTGGCCCAGGATGTCCCCCATGCTTGCAATGTATTTCTTCCTCACTTTTGCCTCTCCAAAACCTAAGCTTCTTTCAGGGCTCAGCTCAAGTATCACCTCCTGTGAAACACTTTTCTCATCCCACTAGTCATGAGTCCTGTGACTCTTTTTTTTTCCTTCCCCTAGCAGAATGTTGGATCATTTAGGGCCAAAAGAGTTTTTCACTTTTATCTTTGTACCTCCAGCACCTAGTATAGGACCTTGCCTATAGTAGGCATTTATCATATTGAGTTAGAAGCAATGGGTGAAAGTTGAGCAGAGGTAGATTTGGACTTGATATCAGAAACTCCCTAAACATTAGAACTATCCCAGTGTACTCCCTTGGTAGGTAATGAGCTCCCCATCACTAAAGGGCTTAATGCAAAGGCTATATATAAGATGTATTATGGAGCAGATTCTTGTCCAGGTACAGATTGGATTCCATGGCCTCTGAAGTTTAACATTCAAATTTTGTGATTTTATAAATACAGTATAAGATGGGATAGAGTACGTCAAGGCAGAAAAATAATGCTGAGTTATAAACAAAGGCAGTCTGTGGCCTATATTAGGTAAGTCTTGGGGACTACTACCAATGTGTGTGTGTATGTGTATGTTTGAAAAATTTCCTAAGAAAGTTGGTTTTCTGTGCATGGGCTTTCCTCCTTTTATGAACACTGAACTTACGAATTCTCAAGGCTCATTGTGGAGGTGAGGGAAATGGAGTTGAGGATTTTGAGGTTCACTGGTGCTCATGAGGTTTAAGATTCAGAGGGGATCTGATCTACTTTTTTTTAAAATAAATATTATTAATGTCTTTTGATTTTACATCACAATCATTTCTGAAGATACATCTTTCCCTCTCCAAACTGAATCCTTTGTAACAAAGAAAAACTTAGGTAAAAATGCCAAATGCAGCAATAATGTATACAATACATACAACATTCTGCCCTAGTAGTCCCCCACCTCTCTGCTAAGTAGGGAGGTATATTTGTTTCATTATCTATTCATTGTTTCTTTTTCAATTTTTTAGTTTGACTTCCTCACAGTTACCTTTTATTCTGAAGTTCAACCTTTTAATGGGTTAAATAGACTTGTGTGGCCTGAGTTGGAAACCTAATAATTACGACATTTTGGTTTTTATGTGTAGCTATTGGGGTCAATCTAAACTACATACTTATGTGTAGAACACATGGGATAGTTACCCCTCAGTTTGCTACTTGACCGTATTCAGTTAGTCAGTCAACAAACATTTATTAAGCACTCCCTGTGTTCTAGGCACCGTAGCAATAAAAGTGAAAAACTGTCTTGGTCCTAAGCTAAGGATTCAATGAAAGGCAAAGTCAGTTCCTACTCTCAAGGAGTTTACGTTCTAATGGGGAAGACAATGTACAACCTCAGCTAAGCCTTCACTGCTGCTAAACAATCCTTTTATGTCTGCCTTATCAATTCACTATCCCACTCTCCACCCCAGCTTTTCCTAAACATTTTTATTCCTCCTCAAACCTCTTGTGACTTCCCCTTCCACACCCTCTCAGCTGAAAGCCTTGCCTCATATTTTACAGAAAAAAATTGAGGTCATTCTCTATGAGCTCCCTCTTCTGCCCTCTTCTAAATCTCATGTCACTCATATGCTTTCAGCCATTATCTCCTCCTTCACTCCTATCTCACATGATGTGGTAGACTCACCCCTTACCATCATTAACCTCCATCTGCTCAAGTGATCCCATTCCATCTCATCTCCTCCAACAGATTGTCCCTTTGTTTTCCGTACTCTCATTTATTTTCAATCTCTCCTTATCCAATGGCTACTTCCTTACTGCCTGCAAACATGTCCATGTCTCCTAAAAAGAAACTCCAACACCCCCTCCCTTAATCCTTCCATCCCTGCTAACTAACGTCCTATGTCTTTTTTGCCTTTTGCAACTAAACTTCTTGAAAAGGCTGTCTTATGAACCAGGTGAACACTGTACACAGTAATAGCAACATTATGCAGTGATCAATTATGATAGTCTTGGCTTTTCTCAACAATACAATGATCCAAGACTCATGATGGAAGATGCTATCCACATCCAGAGAAAGAACTATGGAGTCTAAATGCAGATCCAAGCATACTATTTTCACTTGTTTTTTCTTTCTCGTAGTTTTTCCCTCTTGCTCTGTTTCTTCTTTCACAACATGACTAAGGTAGAAATATGTTTAACGTGATTGCACGTTTATAATCTATATCAGATTGCTTGTTATGTTGGGGAGGAGGAAGGGAAGGAGGGAGGGAAAAATTTGGATCTATAAAAATCTTATAGAAAATGAATGTAGAAAACCATACATTTAATTGGAAAAAATAAAATACTATTTACAAAAAAGAAAAGGCAAGGCTGTCGTATAATAGGTGCCTCCACTTTGTCTCCCCTCACTCTATTGAAACTGTGCTCTGTAAAGTTACCAGTGATCTGTTTCCAAATACAATGACTTTTTCTCAGTCCTCAATTCTCCTTGACCTCTCTACAGCCTTTGATACTGTTGATCACTCTCTCCTTGATATTCTCTTCTCACTAGGTTTTCAGGACACTACTCTCTGCTAGGTTCTCCTCCTACCTATCTGACTGCTCCTTCTGAGTCTCCTTTGCTGGATCCTCATCCATCATATCCTTTAACCATAGGTATCCCACAGGGTACTCTCCTGGGTCTTCTTTTCTTCTCCCTTGGGGATCTCATCAAGCTTCCATGGATTTAATTATCATTTTTATGTTAAGGATTCTCAAATCTATCTACCCTGCTCCAACCTCTCTGCTACCCTCCAATCTCTCATCTCTAACTGCCTTTCACTTCAATTTGGATGTCCAGTAGATATCTTAAACTCAACATATTCAAAATGGAACTCATTATCTTTCCCCAAACTCCCCCACCCTGTCTACCACTTTCACTCTTACTGCATAAGGCAACACTACCCTGCTGGTCTTTCAAGCTTACCTAGAAGTTATCCTTGACTTTTCAATATCTCTCACTCCACCTCCCCACCTCCATATCCAGTCTGTTTCCAAGGTCTATTGTTTTTACCTTTGCAATAGTTCTCAAATATGCCCCTGCTTCCACTCTGGTGCAAACCCTCATCACTTCTCACCTTGATTATTCCAATAGCCTGCTTGTGGGAATGCCTGCCTCAAGTCTATCTCCTTTCCAATCTCCATTCAGCCACTAAAATGATTTTTCAAAAACATAGTTCTGATCATGTCACCCCCCCTCCCCTCTCTACTCAATAAACTTCAGTGGTTCCCTGTTACCTTTAGGATCAAATACAAAATGCTTTGTTTGGCATTCAAGGCCCTTTATAATATAACTCCTTCTACCTTTTCAGTCTTCTTACACCTTACTTGTACTCTTCAGTGCAATGACATTGGCTTCCTTGCTGTTCCAAGGAGTGATCTCCATCCCTCATCTCTGGGCATTTTCTGTGGCTGTCCCTCATACTCCCTCCTCATCTCTGTCTGCTGGCTTCCCTGGCCCCTTTTAAGTCCCAACTGAAATCCCGTCTTTTTCAGGAAGGCTTTCCCAACCCCTATTAATTCTAGGGCCTTCTCTTTATCTTGTATATGACTTGTCTGTATATTTTGTTTTTATGTTGTTTCTCCTATTAGATTGTGAGCTCTTTGAGGGCAGAGATTGTCTTTTGCTTCTTTTTGTATACCTAGTGCTTAGTAATGTCTGGCACATAGTAGGAGCTTAATAAATGTTGATTGATTGATTGATTGTTTCCTGTCATTTGATTTTTAAGGTAATCCAGGAGTATGTTTTGATATTTCCTTATAATTACTCAAATTGCAATTTCATTAATTAAACATTCAGCTCTGAGCCCTAAACTAGTCTTAAAAATATGTTTATTTAATAAACTGTTAAAACCTCTAAGCAGTTACACACACACACATACACACAGAGCTTAGTACAGTGTGACACATAGTAGGTGCTTAATAAATATGTATGAGCATATATATGATATGCATATCATATATATATAAGTATATGCATATTTCTAATCTTCTAGTCTTAAATAAACATCAAAGCTAATGAAACTGGTATTAACAAGAGAAAAATGTCTTCAATTTGAACCAAATCATTTAAAAGCAAATATTTGGAATACAACCCATTGGTAATTTGGACAGTCAGAGTAGTAATATGCCTTGATGGTTTTAAAAGGGAAGCAATATGGCCATTGGGCTAGGCACTTGGTCTCTGAGCTAAAGGAGCTTACATTTTACTTGAAAGGGAAGTTGGGTGCCATTTCTAAACAGATAACCAAATGCATATTACATAAAAAATAATTTCAGGAGGGAGAGAATACACTTAGCAGCTAGAGAATGGATTAATACTCTATGTTAGAATTTGTAGGATTTCTATTCCCTAAAATGAAAAGGTGAAATGACCAAGTTCCACTACCCATTTTATTCCTACATTTGTTGGTAAATGCTTCTTCAAATGAATGATTTTATGATCAGTCAGCATCTGTTCTAGGAGGGAAAAAGGAGAAAGCCCATACACAAAACTTACACAGTAGCATGGTACAGGGGAAAGATTGCTGGGTTTGGAGTTAGATAACCTGAGTTCAAATTACAGCTCTGCCCCCTGTATGACCCTGCCTGAGTGTCTTGACTTCTCTGGGCTTCAGTTTCCTTATCTGTAAAATGAAGGGATTACATTAAATGGCTTCTAAGATCCCCTCTAGCTCAAATCTATGATCCAAGTAAGCTTTATTGAAGTATATTCTTCATAATGACTGAAGCTTCAGGAGGCCTGCAGACAAGTATACATCAGATCAGTGGGACGTAGTAAATCCAAGGCAGGACTTCAGTTCTCTCCTTTTGAAGAGTAAAGCTTTCGTCTCTAACATGTAAGCTTGATCAATTTTCCTCCCTTTCCAGGGGCTCTGGAATAGTAAGAAACAAAGTATTTCTATTAACTCGACTCCTAGATCTGAACTTTGAGATCTTTGAATATTATAATTGGTTGAGAGTATGAAGGGAAGAAGAAAAGTAGGAAGATAGTCTGATTCTCCCTGCGACTGACCTTGAACTTCTTCTCCTTGGCTTTAGCTAAAGTCTGAAAAATTTCCCCAGAGCCCAGGACCCCACTTCATATAAGAGTCTAAATGACAAAACAAAGAAGAATGATGGCAAAGTTGCTACAATGTGTTCATGGCCTGAATCTCTGATTCAATACTTGAATAATCTTGTGCCAGTCTAAAAATTGTAAAGTTTATTGTAGATGCAGTAACCAATTTAATGTTCATGCAGGTCCTTTCTTCACTACTTGATATTTTGGGATGTCTTGCCTTGATGAGGTGGGCCAATAGACAATTGCTAGGGACTTGAATGAGCTCTAATGAGCATTGCAATCTTCGTTAGACTTATTTTTTTAAATTTTTTATTAATTTATTTTAATTTATCACCAGTCACTTCCACAAGCTTTTGAGTTTTAAATTTTTCTCCCCATCCCTCTCTACCTCCCTCCCTAAGACAGTGCACAATCTAATATAGGCTATACATATACATTTCCTATTAAACATATTTTCACATTAGTGATGTTGTAAGTAAGAATTAGAACTAATAGGAGGAACCACCAGAAAGAGGAAACAGAACACAACAGAAGAAAAAAATAGCAAATAGTATGCTTTGATCTGCATTCAAACTCCATAGTTCTTTCTTTGGATGTGGGTAGCATTTTCCATCATAAGGCTTTTGGAGATGTCTTAGATCCTTGTATTGCTGAGAGGGGTTAAGTCTTTCAAAGTCAGTCATCACTCAATGTGGCTGTCACTGTGTACAACATTCTCCTGGTTCTGCTCACTTCACTCAGCATCAAACCATACAAGTCTTTGCAGGTTTATCTGAAGTCTGCCAGTTCATCATTTCTTATCGCACAATAGTATTCCATTACATTCACATATCACATTCACAATTATGATTACTATCTGTGTCTTTCTCTCCATCCTCCCCCTCCCCTGTTTATGCTTTTCTTTCTCCTTTCTCCTTTTCCCTCCTCACTAATGTTTTGCTTTTGACCACTGCCTCCCTCAGTCCCACCTCCCTTTTATTAGCCCCCTCCCTTTTCTTTCCTCTTTTCCCTCCTACTGCTGATAGGGCATGTTAGATTTCTATGCCTAATTTATTATGTTATTCCCTTCTTGAGCCAAATCTGATGAGAGTAAGGTTCAAACAATGCTCATCTCCCTCCCTTCTTTCCCTCTGCTGTAATAGGTTTTTGTGCCTTTTCCTGTGAAGTAGTTTACCCTTGTCTGCCTCCACCTTTCTTTTTCTCTCAGTACATTTTCTTAGTTAGATCAGATTAATTAACTTACTTGGATCCATTTAACCCACTTAATTAGGTTTTTTTCATCACTACATCAAAGTCTATTTATGCCCACCTCCTTTATGTATACCCCTTTAACATGTTGTAATAACAATATAGTTCTCAAGAGTTACAAGTGTCATCCTCTCTTGTAGGGATGTAAAAAGTTTACTCTTATTAATAGCATGTTGTTTCTTTCTGTCCCGTTTACCTTTTTATATCTCTCTTGAGTCTTGTATTTGAAGATCAAATTTTCTGTTGAGCTCTGGTCTTTTTATCAGAAAGGTATGGAAGTCCCCTATTTTGTTGAATATCCATCTCCTCCCCTGAAAGATCATGCTAATTTTCGTGGGTAGTTGATCCTTGGTTGTAATCCAAGCTCCTCTGCCTTACAGAATATCATTCCATTCAAGGTCCTGTGTAATCCTGACTGTGGTTCCATGATATTTAAATTGTTTCTTTCTGGCTGCTTGCAGTATTTTCTCTTTGACCTGATAATTTTGGAATTTGGCTACTACATTCCTTGATGTTTTCAATTGGGGATCTCTTTCAGGAGGTGATCAGTAGATTCTTTCTATGGCTTTTTTATCCTCTGATTCTAGGACCTCAGGGCAGTTTTCCTTTATGATTTCCTGAAAGATACTGTCCAGGCTCTTTTTTTCATTGTGATTTTCAGGTAGACCAATAATTTTTAAATTGCCTCTCCTGGATCTATTTTCCAGGTCAGTTGTTTTACCAATGAGGTATTCTACTTTTTCATCTGTTTTTTCTTTCTTTTGTTTTTGTTTGATTCTCGCTCTCTCAAAGAGTCATTAGCTTCCATTTGCTCAATTCTAATTTTTAACAAATTGTTTTCTTCTATTAGATTTTGTACCTCCTTCCCCATTTGGCCAATTGTATTTTTTAAGGACTTGTTTTCCATAGTTAATTTTTGTCCTTCCTTTTCCAAGCTATTGACTCTATCTTGCATACCTCTCATTTCTTTTCCCATTTTTTCTTCTACTTCTCTCATTTGACTTTTAAAATCCTTCTTGAGTTCTTCTAAGAAGGCTTTTTGGGCTTCAGACCAGTTCATATTCCCTTTTGAGGTTCCAGATGTGCTTGATTTGTTGACAATGTTGTCCTCTTCAGAATTTCTACCTTGATCGTCACTCTTCCCACAATAAGAATCTATAGTATGTTTCTTTTTGCTCATGGTGTTTGCTTATTTCCTGGCCTTTAAAGAGATTGGGCTCTCTTGCTGGGAAGCAGAGGGCACTGACCTAAGCTTCTTGTGTTGGGAGCCTAGGGCCTGGTCGATGGCTTTGTGTGCTGGGGCCTCCCATGTTGGCAGTTGGAGGATGTAGAATTCTGGCAGCTTACCTGGTGTTGGGCTGGAATCAGCAACACTGGAACTGTAGGGATAGGATTGGGTAGTGTGGCTCCTGGAGACTTCTTGCTCACTCAGGCCTTTCCTTCCTTTTGCGTTCTTCAGCTTCTTTCAGATGGATATTGTAGGGTGTTTATCCACCTGAGGCCCCTTGGAGCGCTACTTCCCTTAGTTTTGCTGAGGCATTGGGAAAGCCAGTTGCTGTAGAATGCCATGGCACCTGGGATTTTCTGAACTGGTTTCCACCACTTCCCCCAACCTCAATGAGGCGCTCAGGGGTCCGGGTGTTGGTGTTTGCCTGCTCCACCACCTGGGCTTCAGGATCTCTTCCTGGTATGCTGAGGTGGGGCTTTCCACTAACTTGCTGGAATGCCTCCCGTTCTGTACTGCTCTCCTTCCCCCAAGGTAAGAGGGGCCTTTCCAGTTAATTCCTCAAGCTACCTGGGCTATTGGACTGCTGCACCCCATCTTTCTTCTGGTTCAGCTGTTCCAGAGTTTTTCCTGCGGTGGTATTTTCTGGGCTTTCTGAGTTAATAGGAGAGGGTAAGAGAGACTCACCTCTTACTCTGCCATCTTGCCTCCTGGAAATAGAAGTCCATTGAACTTATTTTTAAGGACCTTCTACATTTTAATTGAGTTAGTGTATTCTGTTATCTAGCAGCAGCTAGGGTGATGCAGTGGAGAAAGTACTGGGCTCGAAATCAAGAAGACTCACCTTCATGAGTTCAAATCCTACTTCAGACACGTACTAGCTGTATGACTCTGGCCACATCATTTCACCGTGTTTGTCTCAGTTCCTTATCTGTAAAATTGAACTGGAGAAGGACATCTTTGCCATGAAGACTCAGACTTGACTGAAAAATGACTTAACAACAAGGAGCCTAACTTTTTAGCTGGGAATTCTTTATTCAGTTAACTTCAACATATTCCTCAAATAGCAGAGAACAAACCCTTCAGGGAATGATACCCAATTTTTGGTTGATGTGTTGGAGAAAGCATATATTTGGGAGAGGAAAGGAAAGGAGGCAGATGCATTGGTACCCTCTGGAAGTGTCATGAAAGCACTAGATTGACAGGGTAGTCAAAAGGGTAGAAACTCGGAAAAGGAAAAATTTCACCTTCTCATAGTTTTTACCAAGGTGGTAAATAAGTAGTTTTTCTTCTTCCATGAAAAATTCAATCAAATCAATGTGACATCTTCTGATATTGAACCCCTTGGTTTATTATTTTTATCAGACGGAAAAGGTATTATTGTCAGGAACCTAACAAAAAAATGTTAAACCTTACCCTACCCTACACAACTCCCATTTAAATGGTGGTCATATTTTTGAAGAGAACCTTAATGACTTCTTCATGATTCCTTTAAAAAAAAAGCCCAGTAAAATTAATCCTGATTAGTCTTACCTAGAAATTATAAAAATGTATCCTTCCACTGATAGGAATTTTCTATTTTAGCTAATTTTACTTAGCATACTACAGATATTTTAGATTGCATTCTGAAAATATCTAGTTATGATGGCAGAAGTTTAAATGGATGGATCCATGATCTGGAGGATATTTGAAAAATACATGCCATTTACCAAATTAAAAAAAAGATCATTTCCACATTTCTGCTAGCTCAATCCAAATTGTAACAAGTCATGGGTCATTGATCCTTTTCTCATATATTAAATGGTGCCTTTCATTTTTTCCCATCTTTAACATTTAATAGAAAAGTATATAAGGATTTAAGGATTAAGAAGGCTCAACTATATCAGAAGCATGATTTTACAAAACAATGAATTTCATTATTTCTTAAATCTCATATTAGAAGGAGAAATTAGCTCACATTTACTAATATACTCCCTTTTCCACATTATTGGCAATTATACATTTGTAGAAGGACAAATTATTCCATTGTTTCACCCAGTGATATTTTCTATACTGTTTATATGAATATGAATTGAGGAACATGGAGATATGTGAAAAGGAAACTAATTTCTAGTCAGAATTTTTTTTTAGGCAATTGGGGTTAAGTGACTTGCCTAGGATCACACAGCTAGTAAGTGTCAAGTGTTTGGTCTGAGGCCAGATTTGAACTCAGGTCCTCTTGACTTCAGGGCTGGTGCTCTATCCACTTCACCATCTAGCTGCCCCCTAGTCAGAAATTTTGGAGAAAGGGTCACTATGCCTTTTCGTGCAGTTGAATACATATGAATACACTGGCATTGTGCGGCTGTGACAAGCTAACTGTCAATGGCTGCCAAATTTCCTCCTTCAGCCTCCTTAATGTTTCTAGCACTTTCTTAAGGCATCATCGAGTCGGGGTGGGGGATATGAAATAATTTAAAACACTTATGTGGGGGGTGGGAGGGAGAGGGAGAACTGACGCATGTAGAGCTGGTGCTAGCAGCTGCTATGTGGTCATAGCAGAGTGAACGAAGTTCATGGACCAAATTGAGGAGTTTCTGTTTCAAGATGGGAGCCATGGGAGCCAGGATCAAGATGCAGTGAAGCACTGAGCTCTAGTGTGAAAAGACAAAACCCAACAGCTTTTTGCTCTATGATCCTATGATTTTGCCTTTCACGGGTGCTATGAATCATATGCACTGTGCAGATGTAGGGCAGAGGACGTAAACTCTGGAGATCCTGAGTTATTTCCTTGCTTGGGGAACCTCAGTTCCAGGAGAGATCTCTAAGTCTGGATCAGTTATTTAGGTCCAGGGAAAGGTAGCATTCACCAGATTCTGATTCCCTAGCAAACCATAGATCATTTCCCACATGGTGTATGAAGGGCAGATCTCAGCCTTAGAGTATAAGTCTAATTGACTGTACTGGTCTTCTGTAGGAAGTATGACTCACCAGAGAGGCAAGTTTTTTTGACTATCTGTGTATGCTCAAGTGTGAGTCCTTTCTGTAGTTTTGTTGATGTAATAAACATGTTCTATGTTCTATACCTTCATAGCCAGGAGTATTTGCAAGGGAGCTGAGTATACCTAGATTAGAGCAAGAAGTGAGACAAATTCAAATGTTCCTAGGGGAAAGCCTGGTTTGGAGCATGAGCAACAGAAAGTATGATTATTGAGAACTCCTCAGGATAGAACCTCACTTGTGTGAGCTAAAAACTTTTGTTCTATATGGATTGATTTCTATATGCATGCATTTGGATAGGTATATATGTGTACATATTGCATTTGCACATAGATAACCTTTTATATCTATATCTGCATCTTTATGTATTTATATCTAGTTAGTTAGCTATCTATATTAACAACTTGAATGTGCTGAACTTTGAGTGTTTCTTGGATATCCTAAATGTGCAAATACGTTTTCCTGTACTCTGTAAACCAATTTACAGAAATGAATAGCAGGTGAATTATACTAGTCTATTGATCATATGGAACATGGCTCTGTACTTATTGCTAATCAGTGTCTTCTCTATTTAACTGCAGTTGTTGTAGATGGAATTTTACTCCATGTTGCGGTTGTCCTTTATGGAGAACATTTTTTCATTTACTATAGTGAACCATAATAATCTATGGTATAAAAGCATTCAGAACTCATTTCTTTTGTTTGCTATGAAGGAAGCCATTTAGCATACAGTGCTAGCATTTGTAGGGAAATATCCAGAAACAAAAGCAAACATGAGCAGAATAGTAAATTGCACTATTTGCTGACTAGTGTTTGTTTTATAACATTTGGCACATAGTGATATCTACATAATAGTAGTTTTTAAATCATAAATAATATTTTACAGAGGTCACACTATAGTTATTTAAGTTCAGGGGCTTATTTCCCAGAACACTAAGTAGCTATGAATGAGTTATGTTTAGTCTGATCTGCCACAGAAGGGCCATAAACTCCCAAGTCCTAGGAAACCATGGAATATTACTCCAATACGTCAGGCAAATTGTATATGTAAAAGAATAATGCATGATAAGGGGAAGGTATTTTTATTTTGTTAAAGTAATATATGTTCTTAAGGAAGAACTATAAAATTTTGTTATGTTAAACCTTTCCCTGCTCTGGAAAACAAGTTAAGAAACTGCCTAGTATTATTCTCTCTAGGCTAACAAAGAAGAGTGGGGAACTAGAATCAAGGAGAGAAAAGTATAATAGAGATTTTGGACTCTGGTGAATAATGGCTCCGGCTATTATTTCTTCAAAGCTTCTTAAGTGAATTGGATGATAGGCCTTCAACCAAACGTCAATAACCCAAGAAATATGAAAATGGAGAAAAATGTCGAGATTACTAGATGTGTTTTTCACATACCTCTCTTTACTATTCTGCTTCTTGAACAATGACTCCGAAAGAGAGATTTTTCCTGGATGTGCACAAATGGAAATAAGAGCACTTTTTAATTATGAAGCAAAATTCACTCAAGCTATTTTTTAAAAAATGCATAACAATGTAGTTTCTCTTGCCAAACAATCATCAAAAATTCAAGAATAGTAAAAAAAGTCTAGCTCTTTCCTTTGAAAAATATGTATGATATTGGCATAATTATAATTTATTTTTAAAGTTACAATTATACTTGAACCATATATGTGGGACAAAGAACTATAGAAATCCTACTCAAGTATTTTCTACTATTATTATCCTCATTTTAAGTATGAGAAAAATCTGCTTGTGAAAAACCACTTAAAGAATTCCAAAAATAGATCCATCATGACACATCTAGATTATATAGTATTGGTCTATGAATTTTCTCATTTAAGAACTACTCAACTATATTCACAATTCACAAGTTTTGAAACAATTTTATATAGAACTATTTATATTTATATAGAACTCTACAATACAAATCAATATAATACAACATAAAGCCTACAACATCTCATTTGATTCTCCTCCACCTCAATTATTTTGCATTTATTTGTTAGATATTCAAGTGAGGGAGGGAGATGAATCTTGGGGTTCCTGATCAAATCCGAGCCATTTCCTCAATTAACATAATAAGATTAGGGTCTGGGCCATTATTTGAAGACAAATGGTGGGACTTAGTGGTTGACAGAAGAGAAAACACTCCTACTTGTGGCCTGTAAGAGAAAATTAGCTCACTTTTCTGGAGTTCTCAGTATTTGAGGACTCGTTCATTTAATTTTATCTTCTTCCAAAGTGCAGCAAGGGGAGGGAAAAGAGGTTTCTTACCCTTTGCTCTTCCTCTACCAGGATCAATAAAGGTGATGTACAACATAAACATGTGACAGTAGGAGACATGTTTGCTTGTGGCCTGAGAGAGGAGTTCAAGGGCATTGTTTCTGAATTCAAACCTCCTGTGTAGAAGAGGGAAAAGTTTTGAATTCTCTAGATTTCATGATCTTTTAATCTTCCTCTAGTAGACAAGGAAGTTTTCCTGGGCATCACTGGCTGTGAGAATCGTCTTGTGGGTAACTCTAATTTCAAGAGTTCCTGAGTTCTAGATTTTGTACATTTATTTATAAGCAATATGCAGGTACTACTGTACTAACATGTTATGTACATTCTAAAACATACACAAAAAATTTAAAGCAATGAGATATTTAAAAATAATTTCCATTTTATTAATTGATGATATAAAATAGTTTATTCTCATTAAATATTATTAAAATGATTCTTTAGCAAAGGTAATGTTATTGAATATGTTTCATTATACTTTGAAATCTTGGTTTAATACTTAGCAATTTGGTAGTCAGGTGATTAAGTTTAGTTTACTTCAGTATTTGGTTTTAATGGCTATCCACTATAAAGGATACCTCACAAAGATTGCTTATACACCCCATTTTGGAAATCATTGTCTAAAGAGGTTACAGATTTGGAACTGGAAAGGACCCAAGAGGTTAGTGAGTCTAGTCTCATTTTACAAAGATGGATAAATGATTCGTTTAAAGCCTGGTTCCTGATTCTAAATCTACAGTTTTCCAACTGTAATACATTGTCTCCTTTCCATTTGTCTTTATTAAATTTAATCTCATTTAATCTTAATCAATGTTCTAGTCTATCAAGACCTTTTTTCAATACTATTTCTCTTACACTCCTCTTATTTTTGTGTCATCTGGAAATTTGACAAGAACATTGTCTCAGTGCCATTACATCATCTACAAATGCTAAACTGAACAAATTTCTCCATTGGAGACCACCTGTCAAAATGACACAAAACCATTAGTAACTATTTATTTGCATTCTGGGCTTTAAATCAGTTAAAAATCCATTCAACTGCATTATCAAGCATTTGTCTTTATTTTTTCCATAGTATTATTATGAGATTCTTTACTAACCCTTTGCTAACAATGCAAATTAAATCTACTTTGTTCCCCTAATCTTCCAGTACTATTGTCAGAGAAGGAAATATAGAAGAAAAAAAAAGGGAAATATCTACCTAACCTGTTCTTGAAGAATCCATGATGTTTCTGTGAGATGACTATTTCCTATTCCAGATATTCATTAACAACTTCTTGAATGATTTATTCTAGAAATCCCAGGAATCTAACTCAAGCTCACTGGTCTCTAATGTGCAGATTCCATTCTCTTCCTTTTTTTTGAAAATAGAGACATTTGCCCTTCTCTAGTCTTGTGATCCTTTCCATGCTCTCTATGATCTTTCAAATGTTCTTGAGATTGCTTCAGCAATTATATCTGCCAGTTCTTTAAATACCTTAGAATGTAGTTTATTTGGGGTGTGTGACTTAAAGTTATCAAGGACAGCTGAGTACTCTCTTACTACCTTCTTAACTTAAATATCAGCTCTCTATTAGCAATTTTTGTCCTAGTCTTTCCAGACTAAAGGGCATTCTCTTTTAGCCAATCCTTACAAGATTGTGCCAGCTCCTATTCAACCAGTTACCCAGATTTGCTTCCATATTCTGTGTGTGTGTGTGTGTGTGTGTGTGTGTGTGTATTTGCCAAGTTTGTAGTGAGTTTTCTATGTATTCACAGTGGTCTCTTTACACAACTCATAGTGTTCTTCATCAGGATTATTTCCCTTTTTGTCTTCAGAATTTAATTCTTAGGAATTTCTCATCTCTTCCTAGGTGGCTTCCCCTTTGGAGTTTTTGTTCATGGTATCCTACCTATCTTTCCTCAAAACTATTTGAAATACGTTTTCCTAAAATTAAGGAGTCACATAATATCCTTCCCCACTTTGTTCTCTCCTATCACAAACTCAAGGGTGGGAGTGGTCACTTCCCCAAAGCATTTTTATTATTCCCACTCCCACCCCCAGAAACCAGGTACTCCCTCTTGGAGAGAATCAAATAAGAAAATAATTTTCCTTTGTTATTGCCTACTTTGTTTGAAGTATGAAATTATTATTAAGGTAAGTCACAAAGCTGTATGCAGCTCTGAATTTGACAGAGAGCTCCAACAGATATATGGGTAATTTAATCCTCTTCCTCCCATCTGTACTATATTATATCTCTGTGCTTGGCTTGTTATCTGTTTCCTGAGGCTCCTCATTTATTTCTTCTTTCTGTTTAGGTGGTCTGTAGTATAATCTGATGAACAAATCACTTCCGTTTCTCCTTCCCTTTATGTTTGCCCAAAGGCTTTCCATCATGTTTGCCCTTCAGGTTCCTGGATTTTCACACTTAGTATGTATACCTTCTAGGAAGTACTCTGCACAGTTAAACTAGGTGAGTTCTTCAAGTTTCATTTTTTTTTATTTAAAACTGAGCAATATCCAGCTATAATTTAAAACATTTTCTGCTTGAGGTCTTCAGCACCTTTTCCCATGGCTCATGGGGTGGGATAGTACATTTTAAAATATATAATGCAATCCTTTCTCCTCTTTTACCTATACCATTTCTTTTGAATAAAGTATAACCACCCAGATTCACATTCCAGTCATGGATCACATCTACTAAGTATCAGTTATACCTACAAGGTAAAATTTTCTTCCTTGGTTTATAAACTCTACCACTAACCTTACTACTCCTTCTTTGTCTCTTTTTCTGATTTATCATCTATATCCCACCCTCTAACTTTAGGTGTCTCCTCCCCAAAGGCTCGGCTTTGGGTTTTCTCCCCTTCTCTATAAATATTCTCTAACCTGATGACCTCACCAGCTCCCATGGGTTTAGTTATCACCTCTATAGCGATGATTCCCAGATTTATATATCTAGCCCTCTAAGCTTTTCTGAGCCCTAGTCAGATATGTCCAACTGTCTATTGGATATTTCTAACTGGCATCCAATAGGGATGTCAAACTTAACATGTTTAAAACAGAACTCATTATCTTTTCCCCAAAACCCACCCCTCTTCCAAACTTCCCTATAATGTCAAGAACATCACTATCTTTCCAGTCACCTAGGTTTGCAACCTCGACATTATCCTCAGTTCCTCACCACACATAAGCAATCAGTTGGCAAATTGCCACAATCTCTCTCTCACATTTATCTTTTTATTTATTTATTTATTTGTTTGTTTGTTTGTTTATTTTAGGCAACTGGGGTTAAGTGACTTGCCCAGAGTCACACAGCTAGTAAGTGTCAAATGTTTGGTCTGAGGCTGGATTTGAACTCAGGTCCTCCTGACTTCAGGGCCGGTGCTCTGTCCACTGTGTCATCTAACTGCCCCACATTTGTCTCTTCTCTATGTACACAGCTACCACCCTAGCTTAGGCTCTCATCTCTTCTTGCCTGGTCTAGTATCTCCTATTTGGTGTCCCTACCTCATCTCTCCCCACTCCAATCAATTTTCTACATAGCTGTTGTATTGGGTCAGGGCTGACTATGTGTGTCTGGTAATTCAGAATTGAGATTGGAACAACATGAGACACCCAGTAGTCCATTTAACAGTTAACAAAGTAAGTTTTACTTAGTTCCCTTTTCCAAGGAGAGAAAATTCAGAGTAGGGAAAGGATATCCATTGGGGGTACTGTTGATTTTGTGGAGCACAGCTTCCCAGCATTGATCATCCCATGTTGGCAATGCTGATGATTTGCCAGTTTGAAACCTTAGGAATAGCTGGAGCTCTTCATGGCTTTTTGTATTTAGAAGAGCAGGAAGCTGGGAGCCTTAGTCCTCTGAGCCAATCAATTCTCAAGCACAGTTTAAATACCTTTTAAGGAAAACTATTGGGATTGAGCTTGCAGGATGAGAAAGGAGGTATACTGGTAGATAATTCTCATACCACAGCTGCCAAGATGATTTTCCTAAAAGGAAGATCTGATCATGTCACTCCCCTGCTCAATAAATTCCAATGGCATCTTCTTGGTTCTAGGATCAAACATAAACTCCTTCATTTAATACTAAGCCATCCATACTATGGCCTTGTGATTTCCAGCTGTATGGTGCATTACTCTCCACTCTTCAGTTTAGCCAAACTGGCCTCCTTATTATTCCTCACACACTACATCACATCTTCCATTTCTCTGCCATTGTGCTAGCTGCTCCCATATTGGAATACCAGTCCTCTTTGCTTCTATTTCTGAATTCCTAGTTTCCTCCAAAACTCAATTTAAGTGACATATTCTATATGAAGACTTTGCTGATCCCCCCAGCTGCCAGTGTCCTACTCTGCAAAATTGGTGTGTGTGTGTGTGTGTGTGTGTGTGTGTGCACTTAATAAATTCTATTGATGCTTATATGCCCTTGGAAGAGTGGGTGTTCCTAACAGATGGCAATCAATTCTTATTGGCTAACAATTAATGAAAAGAATAAATATTATAATGAGAGAGGGGATTAGATGATGATGTCACTCTTACTCCCAGACCACCCTAGGCCTGCCCCCCAATCTAGAAAAAGGATCTTAACCTCCCCACCCATATCTGAGTAGAACACAATGGGCTTCCCCACTTGGGTGGGGTCTGAACAAGATGGAGGAGAAAGTTAATCCAATCTCATTATCAGCAATGTCCTTCAGATACTGGCTGAATAACCTACAAGGGACTGATTTCTGAATGAGGGAAAACCCTTAGTCCTAATTCAATAATTGATATTAATTATTATTAATATGGTTATTATATTAATATAAGAGAGAAAATATTATTATATTTTAATTATTAATATGAGAGAGAAATAATCATGTATCACAAAACTGATACCTAAAGAGGTTAAGTGACTTTCCTAGAGTCATACATCTAGTAAATATCTGAGGCAGGATTCGAAACCAGGTTTTTCAGATCCCAAACTCAGCACTCTATTCACTGTTTATTATTCCTATATTTTAATCAATCCTCATTCTCAGAACTATCTTCTTAACCAGTTACTCACCTCTCCAATTAGCTTTTTTTCTTCTTATAAGTTACACTGTCCCTTTAATATACTACTCCATTCATATGGAACAGTTTAGTGGTGAAGGAAACACAAAAAGTATTTTTAGGTGAAGGAAAAATTATATCATCTCTCAAAGGATGTAAGACATTGCCACTATTATAGAAGAACGTTTTGAACCCTAAAAGGAGTAGGAAAAAGTACTTTGTTTTAATAGAAACTGATAAAAACAAATATGTGTATAAAGAAATATAGCTTTCAGATGGGATTTGAGCAGTTTGAGACAGAAAATTATATGTGGGATAAATTTAAAGACTCAAATCACCTGATAAATAATGTAGAACAATGCCTGACATGTGAGCAGTTTCATGATTTAAAAGAAAGCAGAGAAAGAACTTGTATTCATTAAAAAGCTGAGGAAATATGAATCTTAAAAAATATAGTTCAAGGACACAAAATGGATGAGAGGACTGTGTTCAAGACTCTAAAACTGAAGGAAATTATGGTACCTCAGCTCATCACCATACAACTATTTCATGAGAGAGAAATCATATAAACATTTGAAGATCTAGTTATGATTTTTAAAGGTTATTGATTTCATAAAGAAAATTTGGGGATTTGCTACTTTTTAAGTTGTCACCCACTTAAGGCTTTGAAGGAAGACAAACCTGACAAAGGAACCTGTTACAGGAATGTAAGAATTGGAGATGCCTCAGGAAGTTGAAAAGCTGTTTTATGAGAGCTGTGGTAGCTAGAAGCACATAGATGACAGAAGGTGTCAGTTTGGTGATTCCTGATTTGGTGGGAGAAAAAAATTATTTCAGTTGTCAAGAGCTTCAGTGATAGCTGTTATCCTTCATTGCCTCACAGCATTGGAGAGAGGTGAAGCTTCTTAATAAGTTCCTGTTGTTCTCTGTTTTGAGATTTGAAAAGCAGTGGGAAATATAGGCTTTATTAGCTGCTTTGAATCTTGGTGAGCTGGCTAAGTTTGTTTTCCTTCCTTAAAGAGTCCTCCCTTCTGTGTCCCTGTAAGCTTTGCTCTGATCGGACAACATAACATCCGGGTGAATAATTCACTGATTGGTCTGGTCTGTGTAGCCTACAGATAACTAGCCTGATAAGCTCTGCAGTTTTTTCCCTTTAAAATGAACTGCTATTAACATTAAGAGATAATACTTTCTAAACACTCTTTTAAAGGTGATTTTAAGTTAAAAGAGCTTTTAAATGCCATATTTGAGTAGAGAAGAGAAGATATGGCCAAGGGATGAGGACCAATAGAAAAGCATCAAGAAGTAGTTTTGTATGGTACTTAGGTTCCTAAATATACCAATAACATCAAAGCCTGCAGCTTTGAATTGAATTGCCCACAACCTCCTTTATTGTTTTCTTGCCAGATTAAATGTGTGCCCACTCTTTCTCACAAATACTAAGTGCATTGATGACAGAGTGTAACCCAGTTTTACATTGGGATTAGAATACATTTTGTTATTTACTTACTTGTTCTAATATAGGCTATCCATAATGTTATTAATATTTCCTTGCTTTATTGTTAAGTACATTGTTAATTTAAAGATCTAAATGCACTATTGTGAGTAGCTCATTGTATATAGTAAAATGCATTAGTGAGAGCTCAAGTTTTAGAGTGAATGTATTTCTCCTCCACAGGGTTATTTCTAGGACACTTGAGAGAATTTGAATGTCTAGGTGGTGATAGTCTTTCTCTGGAACCCGCTAGTCTAAGAGTGGGTTAGACTAAGCAAGCCAACTCAAAAAGTGATTAGGTGTTGACAGGCAAGATGTGAGACATTATATTATGTTGGTGGGCAGCTATCCCATATCACCAGGTGATGCAGCCACTGTTAGATTTGGTACTGGTGATCACAGCACAGGTGTTACTCTGTATCCCTTGCTTTCATAAAAACACTGTCTATGATTCTATAATCTTCAGTTTCTTGACTTAGACTTGACTTTAAAATCTTTGGCACTACTTTTTATGTTCATTCTGTTAGAATCATTTGTATCCATGTGAATCATAAGAAGTGGATAATAGTTATCCATTTTGAGGAGTCATAGGAGACCTTCAGTTTGGTAGTCAGTCTAATACCTCTAATACCTCTCAGACATGTAATAGCTGTGTGACTGGGGCAAGTTACCTTGGCCTCTGCCTCATTTTCCTCATCTGTAAAATAGGGATCATAATAGCACCTACTTCCCAGAGTTGTTGTGAAGATCATATGATATCATATTTGTAAACCACTTAGCGCAGTACCTGGCATTTAATAAATGCTTAGTCCCTTCCCATATTTCTAGGGACCTCAAAGACCATCTAGCCCAGCACCTTCATTTTAAAGATGAAGCAACTCAAAGTCCAGAAGCTTAAATGCCTTGGCCAAACTAACATGGATAGTAAGAAACTAAGTTGTAGCTAAGATGTCAATCCAAGTTGTTAACACCAATAAGGATCAGAGGAAGGAGAGAAAAATACTAGTGGTTGGTAGGTCCTTGATCAGGAGTAGTGAGGCAGCTGTTTGTTGAGCTGATGAGTGCAATAGAAGGACTTGCTGTCTTCTCAGGACACATATCAAAGGAAAAAAAATCTCCCATGACTCCTCATCTTGAGAAGGTACCCACCTGAGGAGTGGGTATCTTGGAGACCTGGCTAGCTTCTCCCTCTTTGGAAAGGGCTCCAAATTTGTTTCTTAATTCCAAGTTTTCAGTAGTTCTTTCCCCCTTCTTCATGGGGATGTCAATTCTTCTGAGAAAATTTAGTAAACTTGGCATGCTCCATTTTGTTGACACAGGTAGCAAAGGTGGCAGAGTATTAGTGAGGCAAAACATGTCTAATGTAGCAGACCTTAATTATGTACAGATTAAAGGCAGAGTCTGAGCCTGAGGTTTCCTCTACAAGACCAAATTCTCCAGAGCCTAATAGGGAATTTCTCAGGTGGGTTTCACCAAGCAGGAAGCAAAAGAAATTCTATCTCATCTCTAAAAGTCTAGTCCTAAAGAGGAAACTCCTTGGTGGTGGAATTTGCCTCATTTCTGGGATTTATCTAGTGGAGTCTCTAGACACCTAATGCCTGATATAGGCTTCTCCTGAAATATAACAGTACTCCCCATTATTGTTTTGGTCTATGACCCAGGGTTAACTCCTCAGAGAAAATTCCAGGGTTAAATTTTCATCAAAATTCAGAAGTGAAAAATTCCAGGGTTAGAATTCTCAGGTTTCACAAATTCGAGTTTCCCTATTGGAGACTCATATTCCCTAGTCTTGGCCTTCAGAAGCTCTGAATGAAACAAAGTGGCATCAAATATAATGATGATAGGCTCGAGTTAAATCACTGAAACTTGACTAAAGAGCGTTTGGACTACTTAAAATATTTACTTCTGTTACTCACATTGATCGTTTAATGACATCATAGACTGATAAAGTCTTTGGATTTGTAACGATGTGGACTACTGACCTCTTCTGGATAGAGCCCTAAACACAAGACTTTGACTATGTGAAGAATTGTTAAAGCAATAGAGGAAAACTATATTTTGATGTGAAGCCTTGTTTAAGAAAAGTGCTGGCTCACTACAGTTCTTGATTATTGATGGAATGGAGAAATGTTGGAAGACACTTAGGAACCTCATGTCATTATGTGAGGGTTTATGTATCTTAGTTAATAAAGGGGCAAGAGAAGAATGTAGACATGCTTATCTCATCACTATTCAAATAAAATAGAATATTTTCTACAGTAAAGTTTGAGAGGCAAATAACCAATTTCAATTTTTTTTTTGGCTGGAATGGCTTTCTAAAATAATGTTAACTATGATTCATGCTATTTAAATAGTAGTTTACTGTAATCTTATGAGGGGAAATTTCATCAGTATCATATTGTATGAGAATCTTTAAGAAGAAAAAAAATTAGTTTTTTTAAAGCAAACCAGAAAGTCTTAAAGGATACTGAATCATATCTTGTTTATGACCTATGGAAAATTGTCTTGTAGTCTCGATGGGGTTAAATGGTGATCCTAGGCAATAACCATTCTTTAATGAATAGTTTCTCCACAAGCTTGTAAAAGTATAACCATTTGAAGTTGAGGTTCTTAACTTTGGATCCATGAACTTGTTTTAAAAAATATTTTAATAACTGTATTTCATTGTGATTGGTTTCTTTTGTAATCCTATGTATTTTATGTTATGCATTTAAAAGGATTATTCTGAAAGGGGGTCATGGGCTTTGCTGGCTGCCAAATGAGTACATGAAACAAAAATTGGTTAAGAACCCTTGGTTTGATCAAAACAAAATCCAAATTAAGCAAAGTACTTTGTTTGAAGCCAACTAACACACATTTTATGAAGTTGAAACTTGAAGTGATAATGCAAAAATATGCTTTGGGCAAAATATTTTGGCAATTCTAAGATTATCATTTGCAGAGATGGTGCCAATCTATATTGTAAGAGGAAATTCCTTCCTGGAAACTCCCTAAATCAATGAAATCATAAATCTTAGGGGGAAATGCAGCTTTATAAAATGACTCTAGCACTGAATATTTGTGTAATAAATATAATAAAATACCAATACAATGAATATTTTTATCAAGAATACCAGCTAACAGAAGATGCTATTCAGTGAATTAATATTTAAAAGGCTAATGTTTCTTCCATCATACACAATTTTGAGAACTTTAAAGAAAAAAATTTTCTCCGTTTGATTTCCTTCTTACTTCACTGATGTACCCACGGGTTAGAATGATGCAAAAGTGTACTAGATGCTGCACAGTCCTTTGATAAAGACCAAACACAGCTGAAAAGCCCAGGAAAAGCTTCTGTAGGTATTTAGAGGTTAAAACTATCACATAACTTATCTGAATCCCATGCAGAAAAATTCAACTAAATCAAGAAAGGATGTATTGAAAGGTAAAAGGTCAGAAGAGTAAAAATATTAAATATCTCCTTTCTCTTACTATCTCAAGTTCTCTTTTTTTGACTGGAAAGTTGTAATAGATTACATGTAGAGTTTTTATATATAACATTTACAGATAGTCACACTTTCAATTAGAATTGTCTGAGAGTAGATAAAGATGATGGCCCCTTATAAAACAGCTATATTCTAGAGAGGAAGAATATCAGAAACATTCAGAGTCAAATATTGCTTTTGTGTTTTTTTAAAGTTACATAGGAAAGACTATCTTTTAAAATTATATCATAAGTAAAGAAAAACTAAGCCATTGCAGTTTCATTCAGATAGTTCATTCAGAAGTTCAACCAAACTTGACAAAACTTTTGTGGATCCATGATCTTATTGATCCCTCCACTGGTAGGGATAGCAACCCTTCCATGTCTTTTCATCAGGTATGATTCATTCCACGTTCTTCCACAAATTCTATAAAGAGGATGGACACCATTTTCTGGTTTTATAAAATAATTCTTTTGTAATTTGATTGGGATGGCACTAAGTCAATTAATTTAGGTAGAGTTGTCGTTTTTATTTTATTGGCTTGGCCTATCCATAAATAATTAATATTTTTCCAATTGTTTAGATTTCTCTTTATTTGTGTGAAAAGTGTCTTGTAATTGTGTTCAGAACGTCCCTCTGTTTGTCTTGGCAGGTAGACGCCCAAGTGTTTTATATTGTCTGCAGTTATTTTAGATGGAATTTCTCTTTCTGTCTCTTTCTGCTGTCTTTTGTTGGTAATATATAGAAACGCTGGTGATTTATGTGGGTTTAGTTTATATCCTGCAACTTTGTTAAAGTTTTAATTGTTTCAACTAGCTTTTTAGTTGATTCTCTACATCTGCAAAGAGTGATGGTTTTGCTTCTTCACTGTCTATTTTCATTTTTTTCTTGTCTCATGGTAAAAGCTAGCATTTCTAATACAATATTGAATAAAAATGGTGATAATAGACATCTTTGTTTCATCCCTGATCTTATTGGGAAAGCTTCTAGTTAATCCCCATTACAGATAATACTTGCTCTTGGTTTTAGATAGTTACTACTTATCGTTTTAAGAAAATCTCCATTTATCTCTACACTTTCTAGTGGTTATTTGGTTTTTTTTGTTTTGTTTTTTGCTTTTTGGGGAGACAATTGGGGTTAAGTGACTTGCCCAGAGTCACACATCTATTAAGTGTTATGTGTCTGAGGTTATGTGAACTCAGGTCCTCTCGACTCCAAGGCCAGAACTCTATCCACTGCACCACCTAGTGTTGGGTTTTTTTTGATAGGAATGGGTATTGTATTTTGTCAAAAGCTTTGTCATCATCTATTGCAATAATCATATGATTTTTGTTGTTTGTAAAATATCTTTTATACTATTTCTCAGTACCAGAAGGCATACTTATGTCTATTTATACCCCCCACTGTCTTTTTACCCTTTGTGTTACCTGACATCTTGATTTATCTGAGGTTATGTTGTTCTGTGATGTACAGCCATAGTCAAGTCAACAAGCATTTATTAAAGCTTTATTATATGCCAGGCAGTGTGCTAAGCATTATGGATACAAATAGAAACAAAAAGAAGACAGTCTGTACCTTTACATTCTAATGGGAGAAGGCAACCCACAGAACAAAGCTAAAAAGCTAGGGAAAGGGGAGGAAGGTTAAAAAAAAGAAGAAGTTCAAGAATAGCTAGGTATAGAGCATGAATCCTGAGTCAGGAGGATCTGAGTTCAAATCCAGCTTCAGCCACTTACCAGCTGTGTGAATCTGGGCAAGTCACTTAACCCCCATTGCCTCAAAAAAAAAAAAAAAAAAAAGACCAGAGGAGGGATCAAGGAACAATAAAAGAGTGAAGATGGATAGCCTGGGAGCCCTTCTTTAAAATGGAAGAGCCATTAAAAGATGGATTTTTGTTGCAAAAAGAAGCATTAGATCACACAGAATTTAACAAATACAATCATCCCAGAGGAACAATGAACTGGGCAAGTTGCTTAACCCTGTTTGCCTCAGTTTCCTCATCTGCAAAATGAGCTGGAGAAGGAAATGGCAAGTCACTCCTGCATCTTAACCAAAAATAAAAACCAAAAAGGGGTTATGAAAAGTTGGACTTGACTGAAATGATTAAACAACAAAGTGGTACAGATATTATACACACACACACATATTATATATCTATATCTATATATCTATATCTATATCTATATCCACCATTTACACATACATGTACATTCCAGGAAATACTGATTGAAGGAGGTCTTCCATTAGGAGTGAGGTAACAGCTCATCCAAGAGAGAGAGTTCCAGATCTCACCCAAAGGGAAATGTACTGAAGTCTGTAAGGTAACAAGCTGAGGATAGGGACATGATGAAGACTGCTAGCTCCTCACATATTACCTTCTTCTCAGAGTCTTTCTTCCTTCACGGCCCTGAAGAAAGGTCAGAATCCCCTATCTTCTCTCGACACTGAAAGCCAGAAGAGTCCAAAGATACTCAAAAGCCCAGATCTCTCCTCTCTCTTGTTCTTTCCAACTCTGCCTTTCATGCAAGCAGGCACAGGGCATTGATCTCCACCAATGAGGAAAGAGTCTCATGCTAATGGACTTTGGGGCTCTGGTTATATCCAATTAAGTCAGCTTCAGCCAGACTTAATCCCTATACAATTTAGGAAAGAGATTTTGTGTGTGTAGTTTGTTTTCCACACTAGTATCCACATCGGTATCAACACCCTGCAGGGTTCAGTAGAAAGAACCCTGACCTGAGAGTCGGGAAACAAGTCCTAGTTGGAGCCCTAACACTAGCGATGTCATCTTTGGTATATCTCTTAACTGATCTCTTGAAGGAATAAAAATAGGCAGTGAAGAAGCAAAACCATCACTCTTTGCAGATGTAGAGAATCAGTTAGTGACTGATCAGCTTCCTCATTGGTAAGGCAGGGAACTAGACCAAATCTATAAGGTACCTTCCAGTTCCAAAATTCTATGACCCAGAATTTGGTAGAAATTATTACAATGCCATGCTTAAATAAGTCTGTGTTTGACAATTCTGTGAACTTTCCCTAGAATAAGTTTTTGAAGTAAACAAGCAATTTTCTGAGAGGGAGTCAGGTATAGTGGATAGACATGTGACTGATTTTAGGGTCAGAAAGACCTGGATTAAAGTATTGCCTCTGACATATACTAATGGTGTGACCATAGGCAAATAAATACCTTTCTGTGCCCCCAGACAACTCTCTAAAATTATAAATGACAAATTACTGATCTGCATTAGGGATGGGGACAGTTTCCAGACTAGGAATACATCACACTGATGAAATTCCAGTTCTGGCCAAAAGTCATTTAACAAATTATTTAACAGTCATTTAACAAACAATCTTCTAGGATTTACTCAACACATCAGAAAATATAATTCCATTCATTTCCTCTGAAAAGTTAGAAACAGGTTAAATTGAGCTTAAATGTGTTTTAGGTTCCTTCTTGCACCAACTACAACCTTTTCTTGCTTTGACAGCCTGCTTATTCTAACTTTGCAAATGCAGCAGGAAGGAGCAGAGTTAAGAAGTCATTGTGATTCTCTAACCTCTACCCCAACCCCCAACCCTTCCCCCATCTGGGCTTGCTTCATCCTAACTTGTGGACAACCCAGCGCCTTTTAAAAAGCAAGATGACCTCTGTTTCATGGTCAGGAATATCAAAAGTCTGGAAATACCAGCCTTTATGTTTCATTACTGTGCACTCCTTACAAAGAGATTGCTGACCTTAGACATCAGTCAGCCCCTGAACCAAATCCTGGACAAAAATCCAACTGAAAGAGTTCAGGATAGTCAAGAGATTCCAGATGGGGCTTAAGTATCCTCTCCAATGATTTTCCCCTCTGTTACTCATTCAGTATGTGACCTGTGCAGGTCTCTGATCCTCCATGTGCTTTCAGCTCCTCATTTATAAAATTTGTCTAATACATATTGGTTGTTGATTTACTTAGAGATCTCTGAACTGAAGGCCCTGCATGGGCCCGACTCTGCTTAGTTACTCTGAACGACTCCCACTGAAGTCTATGAGCACTGAACAAATAAATGTCAGAATAACAGCAAAAATTAAAGTTTGGGGTTTTTTTTAAATAACATTTAAATTCATTGTGCAGCTTGGTCCCACTTAGCCAAGGAACCGCTGTCACGGAATTGAATTTCTACTGTTATATTAGACAATCTTTGTTTTTATAAAGGCACCTATTTCATTAACAGGGCCTAGGAATAGTATCATGATTGCTAACATGGTGTAATAAGATACCTTAGGCTTACAAAATAAGTCCTACTAACTTAAACAACAGCATATATTATAAAGTTTAACATAGAAAAATTGAAAATCCTTAAAGGACTGCTCTGTATAATGTGTTTCGCTCTAAACAGCCAGGAGTTATACACAATAGTGCAGTTTAACTATGAGCAGCAGGCACACCAGTAAGATAAAATAAACTGGCTTTATGGACCTGAGCAATTGATTTTTAATGAGATTCTCTTTGGCTCTAATGGCATCCAATGAGGGTGATCCAGTTTCCCTCTGGCCTCTGGTGGACTCAGCTAAATAATGCCTATGCATTTCCATTTGAATCATATTAAGTAAAACAAAAATGTTGTGCTATGGCTGATTTTTTTAAAAGCCCAACAAATCACTCTTCTGTCTTCAAACTCAGTTGGATTTCCATTTCTGTTGTACATTTTTCAAGTTAGAGACCTCTTAACTTTTGAGAACAAAGGTTCTAACTCTTGCCATTAGATATGTGAATTCATTATTTCTTAATTTTCTTAATTTGAAGGCTGCAAAATTAGTAAAGAGAATTGGCACATGCTTTCAAAGAACTAAGAAAGTTTTATTTTTTCCATCAATTATGTACCATGGGGAGCTACAAGATATGTCTAGATAGGTCTTTTCTGATTAGTCCAGTTGTAAATGTACTCCTACACCCTTGAAATTATGTCTATTTTTTTAAAAACTATGTCTATTTTTTCATCCATCTATCTACCTATCTGTCCATCTATCTGTCTTTTTTATTTAGCCTGTTGCATAGTAGGTGCTTGTTGACTTGATGGTATAAGGAAGCTCTTCCTGAGGGTCTTCTGCTACTAATACAGATCTAAGATGTACTCTGCAACTTAGCATTTTAGAGAGTTGCTTGGGGTACTTACTAAAATGTTCAGTTACCTGCTTAGGGTCACAAAGTTAGTGTGTGTCAGACGTTGGCCTTGAACCCCAGGTTTTCTTGACTCTGAGTTCAATTTTTTTTTTTGAGGTCAATTCTTTATCACTGTGCCATGGTACCTGTCATTCATGTTTATATTCCCAGGGCCTATATAGTGCCTGGCATATAGTAAGTACTTAATAAATTAAATTGAATGGACCTAGATAGATGTAAAAAGTTTGCATATTTAATGTATCTAAACCACTGCAAGTGTGGCATGGTTAACTAATCGTATCAATAATGCCTACTTGTTTAAGAACCATAACTTCTTCAAGTTACCATATTGGCAGCTACAAAAGCATTCTTTGTCCCAAGCAAAAAGTAAGAATCCTTAGCTTTGGATTTACTTTGTTGTTTGAAATGAAAGCACATGAAGAGAAACTTGTATCCAGACAATGGTACCATGCACCATGGAAGAAAAGTGAGACTACACATCTCTTCTCATTCAGACCATGAATTGAATCATCCATCCTTTAAAAGAATGTCTTGGGTAAAATGTGAATCTCAGTTATAGATATTCATCTATAAAGTGGCTGTCTTTTTTGCCCAAGATATGCAGGCAAAACAATTATGTGTCTCTCTTAGTTTAGGGCCTTCAGTATACAATTATTGGTTTTTAATTGCTTTCCATTGGCTAGTTAATTTGATAGTAAAGAGAAAGACCAGCTCTATCACCAAAGAGTTTACATCTGTTTCTCATACAGCTTAGCCACCCATGGTGCCTTCAGCTATCCCCTACTGCTGGCCAGTTCACCCGTTTATTGATTCTTTCCCCCTACCCTTTTAAAAAAGATGAAAGTTCCTAAAAGCTTTTTTGCATGTTTGTGTGTGTGTATCTGCATGCACGTGTGTGTTCATAAGAGAAATGGTTTAAGTTAACTAAACAGCTGCTAGGTGAGAGGAGGTCATTTAGGAATGAATTACTCTCTGCTTCTGCACCCCTCAGTGCTGGAACTGGCATAAACCCAACAATTAGTAAGTGATGACAACACCTTAAAGCTAATTAGTTAACAATGAGTTGAAAGCCCATTAACCCCTTTAACACCTCATAGTTTATGCTTCAAATGAAATGTTTTGAGATAATTGAAAGTAGATATTGTCTTACTGCCACAAATTACAAATAATAATAAAAATAAAAATATTCTTGATGTCTATCACCACATCACTCAGCAACCTCATTCAGGAACCATTCATCATATCTCCCAATTCCCCAACAGTTATTTTTCTCAAAAATCAATAAGTCAATGGAATACCCCTCCATCAAAAAGTTATTCTTTTTTTTCTTTCTCAAAACATCCCTCCCTGTCATTTTGCATGAATGATATCAAATCCATTGATGTTTTATCTTTTAAGCAAACCAAAAATGTATACCCTAATTTCTTCTAAATTATCCACCATGTAAACTGAGAAGTTAAGCTATGATTTATACTGAAATCATCCAACATGGAACTTCAGCCAGATTGAGAATCTAGCCACGAAAATTAATGTTAGGGTAGGTTTGCAGGCTAGCTGGTGGCGGGGGGGGGGGGAGAGGGGAGAGTGTCTGGTCTGTAAAAATCTGTCTTTCTCAGGTTCAGCAATATACAGTGTATTTTTCATTCCTCTCTAACTGTCCTTCTTGATTATCTGCTTTAATTCCAAGATCCTCCAGAGGTCACTTAGTGTATTACTCCTTTGCCTCAAGGGAAAGTTGCATTTAAATCACCCCAGTCATATACTTCATTTCTCCTGTTGCCAACGATCTCTAGGGAAGAAGATTTCATTCTCATTTGGGGTAACTTGAGTATGTTGAAAATGGTTTCAGGCAAATAGGCTGATATTTAAGTGTCTAGAATGAGCAACATCTCAAGACAAACCCTATAACCATAAACTCTAATTAGGCTGGTGGTCTAAAGATATAAAAAAAATCCTTTTAGAACTAGAAGAAAAAAGGGGATTTTAATCAATCAACTATTGTCTCTTAGAAACAAAATTGATGGGTTTGAGCACACAAAGATAAAAGCTAGTGCTATAACTAGACATTTTTTCACAAGGAACAGAATTAATTCAGGGGTAACAGTACAGAGTACAACAAGATGGCAGCTTCTTGAGGAGAAGAGGTGATATGGTGAGAGTTGGGAGAAAGTAGACAAGAGTCTCAAGGAAGAGTAGTTTAACAGAAGACCATGATAGGGTGAGAATAGGGAAGGGAGCATGACCTCCTGAGGAGGAACCTGTCTCCTCCCTCCTCAATTATGATACTGATGCCACAAGCCCAGGCCTACCATGTCAGCACTCTGGGGTAAAGCCCTGATCACACTTTCACTCTCAGTTATGGTTCTATAAGATAATTTTGCACTATATGGAACAATATCCCTAACATGAAAAGATTACAAAAACATATTTGCATTAAATATATTAGATGAAGTTCTGCTATCCAGATTCTGTGAGCACTAATATATAAAGCTAATAATACACATTCCCCAATGGAGCAATGAACATCCTCTATAAAGGACATGAACAAACAATTTACAGAGGAAATTCAAACTGAAAACCACATGAAAAGATGCCCAAATTCTACAATAATCAGATAAATGCAAATCAGGACAATCTTAAGATATCACTTTATACCCAACAGAGTGGCAATAACTGTTAAAAAGAAAAAAGATAAAAATCTGCTGTTGAGGGAGCTATAGGGAAATAAGTACTCTAAAGAATTATTTGTAGGATGGCAGACTGCTACAAACATTCTGGAGAACAACATGGTATCATGGAACAAGTATCACAAAATTGACCTTTCCTTTGGATCTAGTAGTTGCTGATATTCTATTTCAAACAAATCATATTAAGGGGGGAAAAGACTTATATGTACAAAAATAGTCATAGCTACTATGTAGAAATAATCAATTATGTTCAACAATAAAAGAACAATGGAATAAATTATTATATATTAATGTAATAGAATATAATTCAGAGGCAGCTTAGGGGATAGAGCCCGGGTTCTGGAGTCAGAAAGACCTGAAATCCAACCTCAGACGCTTACTAGCTGTGTATGACCCTGGGCAAATTACTTAACCTCTGTCTTAATCTACTGGAATAGGAAATGGCAAACCAATTCAGTATCTTTGTCAAGAAAACCCCATAGTTTTCTCAGAAAACCTGGACAGTATTAGTGTGCAAGGGTGCACAGGGTTACAACAGTTGGATGTGACTGAACAATATAATACAACATAGTGCCAAAAAATATAAATATGAAATATATGAGGTGATGAAAAGCAACATCAGTAGAAATAAAATGGTATTCACTCTGGCTAATAACACAACACATATAGAAATATATGTATATTTGTATGCATGTGTATATATACATAATATTCTTAAAGATAAGAAAAGAAAAAGAAAAACAGTCAAAAGTGGCAGTATTTCAAGTAGATTTAAACTGGTGAACACAGCAAAAACATTTTCTTTGCTTACTGGTTGTCAATTTGTTTGGTCTTTCCTTGTTAAAGATTGAAGTTTCAGGGTAAGAGAAAAGTCTCTTCTGTTTACTTGGTTTGGCTGTTATTAATGCTAGTTTTTAGGTTCACAGTAAAATAAAATGTTAAAATAAAATGTTAAATTATTTGACTTTTATCAAAAATATTAATTATTTTAGTGGAAATAAATAAACATTTATTAAGTGCCTACTATGTGCCAGGAACTATGTTAAGCCCTACTTAACACACACACAAAAAGGCAAAAGATAGCCCCCTCTCTCAAGGAACTTACAATCAAAAGTTCCATTTTACTTGTTGTTTCCATCTACCTAGAATGAGAGGATCTTTTTCTGGCAATAGATATAAAATTAATTAATTTATAAACTATAGTTATGCCTTTTAAAAAGTATTAGTAAATTGTAAGGAAAGTGGGTCCCCATTGACAGAGACTGATTGAAGGCTATTTTAACAGTCCAATTGAGAGGTGATGAGGTACTGAACTAAGATGGTTGTGGTGCACGTAGACGTAAAGTAATAGATGTGAGAGATGCCAGATCTTGGTATCTGTTTGGATAGTGGGAACAGGGGTTGATGAAGAGCCTAGGATGACTTCTAGATTACAAACCTGGATGATTACCAGAATGGTGGTACCCTCATCAAAACTAGGGAAGTTTGGAGGAAAGATGAGCCCAGGGGAAAAGATTACAAGTTCTGTTTTGGATATGTTGAGTTTGAGAGGCCTTTGGGACAGTTGGATTAAATCCTCTTTCCTACTCGATCTGACTTTTCTTCTTGCCCCAAAGGAATATTGTTTTCACTGTGATGCCTTCTAATGCACTGTAGCTGTCATGATGAATTGAGGCAGTCTTGTTTCCTGAGAGCAGGAGACCATTATCCTGTCACAGCATTCTTTTCCTGTGACTTTATTTTTATTATAACAAATGATCAAGAAAAAAATGTATGAACCAATCTGTGTGGACAATCCAGAATTGCCTTCCTCTGTTCTGACAGTAACTATGGCAGAGTGACAATTGCTTACAGCTGCCCTTTAACTGGATCACTGGTTGAAAACCCCATTTTTAAAGCTGGGGCTTTCAAAAGTATTTTCTATATTTTGATAGAACAGCTTGAATTGAGTTGGCTAAATAGCTACTCCAATATAAATAAAGTAAGTATAGTGTAGAACAGATAACATCAATACTTACAGTGACAGTGGGTAAAGGAGTAGCAGCTCCAGTCTATGTCTTTCAAAGAGTTTCCATTGTGAACAATAAGCATCCTGGATAGATTCTATAAGTAGGCATATTTTCTGCCAAATTATCTTAGAACACAGTTTTAATCTGAATTTAAGCTGGCCACAATCCTGTGATTTTCCCACCTTCTGTTTAATTAAATAGTTAGCCATCACTAACATTGCTAGAAGTATAGCATCAACACCATATTATAGATGATGAAGGAAATTACAGAACTAAGAAAGAAATGATTACAGACGGCTATAATGAAAGACTTTCTAAAGAAAGTCTCTGTCCTCATTTTACCTGATCTTTCCCAACAAATATATGATTGGAATAGTGATTAGGTTTCTAAAAAGCAAAATTAGTATTAATGCTGAATTGTTACTTAATTACTTTATCCTATACCTGGAGTTTGTGTCCATTCCTTGTTAGTGGATTTAACTCTTTCGGAAATCCATTTGGATGAAATTGAGCTATCCTAAGGGCATAAAGGAATTGATTTATTGTGTTTTGAAAGTGAGGAATAAAGAACAGTCAGTTCACAGGAAATTTTTGTTTAAAAAATTAACTTCATGTCTATGTACATGTTTCAGTGCTTTTCTGCTTGATACTTTCTTTCCAGTTTCTTGGTACAACAAAAAAGTGCTAGTATAAACATTTTTGTATATATGGAACCCATTCTTTCTCTCTTTCATCTTCTTAAGTTATATATCCAGAAGTTGTATCCCTGGGTCAAAGAGTGTATGTGTGTGTGTATGTATTATACACACACATGTACATGTGTATCACGTACACATGTATACATGATACATACATACACATATGTATGTCTATGTAACTTTTCATGTATAATCCCAAGTTGTTTTCCAGAATGACTGTAACAATTCATACACAGCTCTACTAGTAGAGCATTGGTATACCTGTCTTCCCACAGACCTACTAACATTTGCCATTTTTGTCTTTTGTCAAATCATTGCAGTCTAAATGTGCAATGAATCCTCAGTTATTTTAACTTGCAGTTTTCTTATTATTAGTGATTTGATTTGGTGCATTATTTCATATAGTTGTCAATAGCTAACACTACTTTTGAAAGCATATACATATCCTTTCACCTTTTTTAGTTGATGACTATCTCTTGTTCTTAAATATTTGTATCAAATTCTTTTGTAGCTTAATTATTAAAGGCAGGTGATATCTATCAATCAATCAATCAATAAAACATCTCACTATTATAGGCAGCTAGGTAGTACAGAGGATATGGCAAGACTTGAGTTCAAATCCAGCCTCAGACACTTATAGTTCTTTAATCTTAGGTAAATCACTTAACCACTATCTGCCTTAGTTTTTTCTATCTGTAAAATGGGGATAATAATAGTACACTTACTTCCCAGGGTTGCTATGAGAATAAAATGAGATAGTATTCATAAAAGGCTTTGCAAACCTTGACTTGCTGTATAAATGTGAGCTATTATTATATCAGACATTTATTAGAGCTATTCACTACAAAAATTTTTCCCTAATTTACTGTTTCTCTTCTTATTCTATCTACATTGATTTTGTTGGTATAAAAACATTGCAATTTTATATAATCAAAACACTATTTTATCTTTTATGGTTATCTTTGTTCCTTGTTTAGTTAAGAATTCTACCCTTAGCTAGAATTGTTTAAAGTGCCAACTTCCATTCTTCTCTAATTTTTTTTCATGATGTGACATTTTAAATTTAGGTCATATATGCATTTGGAGCTTATCGCTGCATATTGTGCAAAGTGCAGCTCTTAACATGATTTCTGTTCAATTGTGTTCTAATTTTCCCAGCAATTTTTTGTTGAATAGGGTGTCTTTACCCTATTAATTAGTATCCTTGCTTTTATCAAAAACTAGATTACTGTGTTCAGTTGCTTCTGGGTTTTGCTGTTCCATTGATCAGTTAAAAAATTTTTTAAACCAATAGCAGATCATTTTAATTATTACTACTTTATAGTGTAGCTTGAGACCTAGTAGTACTAGGCCTTCTTCATTCTTATTTTTTTTTTGTTACTTGCCTTGAGATTCTTGACCTTTGGTTCCTCTAGATAAATTCTCTTATTATTTTGACTAGTTCTTTAAAAGTCTCTTAGTAGTTTGATTGGTATGGCATTAAATCTGGTAATTAATCTAGGCAACAAGATCATTTTTATTATATTGACATGGCTTTTTTCTGTCAATTTTTCCCCAATGAAATGTTTAATTCTATTAATGTTTCAGTTTAACAAAAAAAAAAAAAACGTGGTTTCATTTTCTATCACTGTAAATATATGTTATTTCCAGGGTGCCAAATTATTTTCACCATAAACATGATCTCTGTCACACATTTCCAATTTCAACCTATTTGTCTCCATTTGATTTACATTGAGCCCAAAACAAATTAATTATTGGGAATTTTTATTGAAAATTAATTAGGTGACTAAAGTGCCTGTGGCAGAATATCCTACCAGTGCCTCTTTCTTCCTGGGTTTCCAGCATTTTCCAGTTAAAACACCTAGCAACTTAAAGAAATCCATAAAATGAACGAGATAATTAGTTCCAGAGTGGAACTCAATCTCTTTGAAATCAGATGCTTTCTCCTAGTGCTGGAGTGCCTTGCTAAAGCCAGCATTTTATATTGTCAGGGGATTTTCCTTGGAGGGGAGAGGAGCTCACCCTGCTGAGTCACCTTAGAGAACTGGCCGATGGGGTCCTTACCGCACTAAATGTAGCTGGACCTATGGTCTGATTTCTATGGAATGACAAGGAGAAAAGGAAAAGATGCGTACCCAGCTTTTTAAAGGCAGAAAAGTTGCTTATACAAGTTGGAAGATATGCTTGTATATGCAGGCATGGGCAGATGTGTGCAGGCATGTATGTGTGTGTGTGTGTTTTCATAATAAAGAAAAGCCAGGATGTTAATGTGATTTATTGTAAATAGTTCCACGACATTAAAATGAGTTTTTATTTTCTGTGTATGCTGCTTCAAAGAAAATCTCCGTGGGCTCATAAAAATGCAGGGAACAAATAAGGGCCTCGAAGTCCAATTTATATGCCATGCCCACTGTGCACTGAGACACATATAATCTGTAAAGCGTCAACTTCAAAGTTCCACCGAGATTGGTGTTAACCCTGATCTTTGACCTTCCCGACTCTAGCTGGGCCTGTGCGCTTTTTTAACCAGCTGTTTTAGATAAATGTGTTCCATTTTTAAGAGATTGTCTCAGAGTTTTTACATGAATACTAGTGATATGATTAACTCTCACTGGAGAAATCACCTTAACTCAGAGGCTTTACAGAAGAGCTAGTCAAAGTCATGCCCCCATGCAGAGAGTAGGGGGTTAATAAATATGTCATTGTACCGAAAATATTTAAACAACACTGGGAGAAAAGAGCAAGGCATACAACAAAAGGAAAGCATATTAGTAGTGTTTCCTGTCAAAATACACAGAGGAAGCACTTTATTTTGACCGTTTTCTCCATAAAGAGACATGGTGGGCCAAGACAAACAAAGTCAAGGAATCTGGTTTATGCCACTGTTGGATATTGGAGACTATCAACTTAACTGAAGTCATGAGACCAAATTCAGATCTCTCAGGAGGCTGCTAATTGACACTATCAGCAAAGGCAATCAGAGAGACTTGGTGGATCGATATTGCCCTGTGAGTGGACAAATATAGTATTTAATTTGTGCATGGTGAAATAGAGGAATTCATTACTCAGGGTGGCTCTGTAAAAAATCCAAAACAGAAAACTACACATGCTACAGTACCATAGTAGAGGGTTTACTCAACCCAGGGCATGAACAAAGGTCTCTGATGGAGTTCAGGGGAAATTTTCTCTTTCAGCTCTGCAAAGTAAATCATTAATCAATACTTAGTGAGGACTTTCTGGATATAAAGCACTGTATTAGATGTTGTAAAAGAAAGTTAAAAAAACATGGAAAAGACATAATGCTTCCCTATACCCAAGACATTTACCATCAAAGAAGAAGAAATCAGTCTAACATAAGGTAGTATGTAGGGGAAATAATTGTTGAGAAAGGTAAACTAACAAGTAGTGGGAAAAGCACTAGGCTGGGAGTCAGAGGACCTGGTTTTGAATTCAGGCTCTGCTCCCTGTGTGGCCTTAAGCAAATCACTGAATCTCTCTGGACCTCAGTTTCCTCCTCTGCAAAATGAAGGAAGTAGGTGGCCTCTTTTCAGAGATGCCTGGAAGGAAGAAGGAGGCCAGTCCAGAGGAAGCTAGAGGCAGGAGGCTAATTGGAGCAGGTCTAAGGTAAAGGAGAAGGGGAGATGACTCTTCTCCAGGAACTACTTTTCTATAGGTTAACTGGAAGGGATTTAGAGGCTCATCCTGTCTTAGACTTTAATTTGTTTTAACAGATGAGGAAACTAAAGTCAATGGAAATTAAATGATTTGTCTAAATTAACCTAGAGAGTGTCAGAGTTGTCATTTGAACCCAGGTCCAAGTGTTTTTTTTTTTTCCCCTGTACTAAACTGCCCCCATCTTCTACTCTAGGCCCTCATTCCTCGAACTTCAAATCCAGTGACTGAGGGACCGGTAAGTACCATCAGAGCCTCTGTAGGCAGAACAGATGGTGCTCTTTGTAAATGGAACAGAAATATCTGAGTCAAGTCAATAAGCATTGGTTAAGTGCCTACTGTCTGCCAGTAGGCCCCTTTCCAGCTCTAAATCTATGATCCTAGGTAGGCTTTGAATTCAACCTTAAAGGAGATGGATTAGCATTTAGGAAAGGGGGAAGCTATTGCCTTAGTTGTGGGGAGGCTACGCTCAGTGGGAGAGAGGAACCAGAAGATATAGTATGAGACTAAAGGTAAGAAAATCTGCTTAGAGTCTCTAAGGAAATTTTCTGCAGGAGTAGTGACTATCAACACCAGCAAGTTTAACACTCCACCATATGGGTTATTCTAAAGAGCTCAGTCTAGACCAAGTGAAAAGGATGTTTTTTTGAAATTGATCCCCTAGAAAATTCCCTTTTGAGTGGTGTCTTTCATGAAACTGCCAGCATTTACACATTATTATAAAGAAAATACCCTTCCCCATCTCAGAAGGGTGTTTTGAAAATTAATTAATGTTTGTCAAGTACTTTGAGATCTGCAGATGAAAGACAATGTGGAAATGCTAAGTAGTGTTATTATTTTCATCTGTTTTTGAACCTACCTTTTATTAACAACCTTTTCCCTTCAAGATAATGATCTCTGTCTCTGTCTCTCTGTCTCTGTCTCTGTCTCTGTCTCTCTCTCCCTCCCTCCATCTCTCCCCCCCCCAACTTGAGAAGAAGAGGGAAGAATTACTACATACAAAATTAAGCCTTCACAGAGACTTCAGGTATGGTTATTAAGAATCTGGCCCAGGGAATGGATTAGAACAGAATGCACACTTCAAAGTGTTTGTTTATGCTCAATGGCCTCTCCTGGGAGGTACAGACTGGCAAAGCTCAGTTGGAAATAAGTCCCTATTGAAACAGACCCAAAATTTAAAATCCAGAAACAACTAGATACTGACTCTGGCAAGATGGCAACCAACCCAAACCCTTTCAGTGCTAGGCAACAAGTTTAGCAAACCTGGATTGGGGCAGCCATAATATCAGAGCTTTAGAGCTGGAAGGGACCTTAGAGGTCATCTGGTCTTTCACTTTACAGATGAGAAAACTCAGGCCCAGGGAAGTGTCTTGCCTGAGCTACAAATAGTAGATTCTGCATTCAAAGCCAGATTCTCTGCCTCCAAATCTGACAAATGGTTCACTGAACCCCTTTGCCTTTAAAGGGAAACAAAAAATGCTAGTTTCAACTATGCCCAGGTGTTATAGGACCTAAGGAGAAATAAGAAGTGACTGGTAAGTTCAATTGATTAGAACATAATGTTGTGTTAAATTAATGAGGCTCCTTGAGGGCCAGGATAATTTAAAAAAAAAAAAATCATTGGCTTTGTATCCTAATGATCTAGCATATGTATGTAATAGACCTTAATGAATGTTAGTTGGAGTAAATTGATCCCTAAGTGTCCCTAGGTTATTCTATCATGGCAGATCTCAACTTTAATCTTAAACAGTTATCTTATAAACAGGTCAGTGGTCACCAGGTGAGAGAGGGAGGATCAATACAAACCTATCAGCAAAGAAAGAATTTAAAAAGTGAACCCTAGAGATGACAGGTCAGCAGCATTCTAGATCTAGGGTCCTTAACCTGATCCCCAAGGAGTCCACAGATATACTTCAGGCAATCCATGAAGTTGGATGGGAAAAAAATTACATCTTTATTTTCACAAATCTCTAAATGAAGTTTATCATTTCTTTCAAGTATTTAAAAATTCTAAGGCAGGGTCCATAGTCTTCACCAGACTGCCAAAGGGAGCAAACAACAACCACAACAACAACCAATGGTTAAGAACTGCTATAGAGGGGGCAGCTAGGTGGCGCAGTGGATAGAACACCAGTCCTGAAGTCAGGGGGACCTGAGTTCAAATCCGGCCTCAGACCAAACAGTGGACACTTACTAGCTGTGTGACCCTGGGCAAGTCACTTAACCCCAATTCCAAACAAAAAAAAAACTGCTGTAGACAGAAGATGATAACAGGATCATCAATTTAAAGCTGGAGATTATTATATAGGAAAAGAAGTCTGCAATTGTCTAAGGATTTCTGATTGTGTAAAGCTTGTTCTATTCTGTTTTTCAGCCTGTTGAACGATTAGTTCTTTATAAATATCTACATCAATGATTCCAGTCTTTTGGAATCTTCGACTTCCTATTGCTCATTTAACTTTACCTCCAGAAACTGTTGCATATTGTCATAGTATTATTCTCATAGACCTGGGGCAGGAAAGGAATGCCGAAAACATCCACTTCAAAGACCCCATTTTACAGATGATGAAGCTGACCCAGAAAGATTGAATGGCTTGTCTAAAGTCACATAAGCAGTAAGTGACAACTCATTTTTGAACCTGCTCTCTGACTCCAAACATATTATGTATGTACTTTACAAATTTACATGAATTAACATTGTGAAGTTTTTTTCCCCTGAGATTTTAGACAGCTCTTGAGTGAATTGAAGACATTCTGAGGCTTTACAAAATTAGAATTAGAAATCACTGGCCTACATAAATCAGGTCATGGGGTTGCTTTATTTATACTGTATTTGTGCTTCCAAATCATTGTGTATAAAAATAATTTTAATATGCCAAAACTTGTTGTATAAAAAGGAAGACAATGATGAATCTTAAATCAGAGAATCACCTTCCTCTAGTCCCTCTTCCATCTCCAGTAACTGCCTCACTTAGAGTTAGGTATCCAGGATTCAGGGAATCATCCAAATTCCACTGAGATCAAGAGGGAAGGAATATTCCAAAAAGTGGCCATAGTGGCATGCTTTCTACGTATTCTTTTGACCCAATGACCTACCTTTCCCAGGACAATTCAGAAAACTCAGTCTTGGGGCACTCTGTGACGGCATAAAATTTACCAGAATAAATTTCGTATCTTGGAGTATTCATGACTATGTTCAAGCAATGCAGAGCTTTGGCAGGCAATTAGAGAGAAAAGAAACAGGTCAGCAATTAGGCAGTAAAGCTACTTTTAGAACCAGTGTACAGAACATAAGGAGCTCTTAAAAATCACTTAACCTCAGCATCCACCATGCTGTTGTAGCAGCAAGCACTCAGCAAAGCTTGGCTGTAGAAATCTGAAAACAGATGAGAAAGCCTTGAGGGTATGTTCTTGACTCCAACAAAAACCAAATGTGGTAGTTGTGTTCCCTCCCCCCCTCCCCCTTCTCTGTCCCCAGAAACGTCATTTACTTTCTAAAAGTGTTTAATACTGTATTCCTTCCTCTTTGAGGCTTGAGAGATGGTGTCTTGCCTTTGCTGGTCCTACAGAGGTCACTCTTGTCCGTCACACTTTAAAAATAAGTCCCTCTATCCAGGGCTTCTATTTTAAATTAAAGCCTGCCATCTACCTGATGAAAACAAGAAGGAAAAGGGATTACGGTTTAGAAAATATGGTGCCAAGAATGGTTTGAGGAGAGAAAAAGAACACATACATTTCAGGGTAAGTCTCTTGTGTCTGGACGAGAGATTTTTCAGTAATGGACCTTAGTAAATGGGTAGGCCTCAAGTTACTACCTTTTAAATTTTCATTTTGTGGTTAAGATAGTCTGTTCTTCATTGAAAAGTTTTACTTTCTTTGCTTAGTATTGCACTTACTATAATCTGAATATATATTCAGGTGTGTGTGTATGTGTGTCTATGTGGAAGCATATGCATGCATGTGTTATGTGTACACTATTGTTTGTGTATACAACTGTGCAAATAGTAAAAGGGGGAAAAAAAAACCCTGGGGTAGTTACTTTTATCCATCCTAGTCTTAGCTAGAGATTTTACTTAAGTTCTTAGGGCAGTAGCAAAGCATTAATTCATTCCACAAATATTTATACCTATTGTATACAATGCACTAAAGGGCTCTGGTACAATGCGATTCATTTTAATCCATTTAGAATTAAAATGTGGGTCACTACCACTACCATCTCTACCTGAAATTCATGGTGAGTTTGTACTGAATGATTCACACTGTGGTCTGAGGCTATGGGCATAGTTGATAATAATAGCTTTCATATTGATTTTATAGCACTTTATATACATTATCTCATTTCATCATCAGAACCATCCCAAGAGGTGGGTCCAAGTACTATTACCTTCATTTTATATATGAGGTAAGTCAGGAAACTTATCCTCAGAGAGTTTAAGTGCCTTGTCCAAGATCATATAACTAGTAAGTGACAGAGTCAGGATTCAGACTCAGGTCTTTTGATTTAAAATTAATAATAATAATAGGAAATGTATATGGCCCTTACTGTGTGCTAGGTATTGTACTAAACACTTTACAAACATTATCTCATTTGATCCTCACAACAACCCTGGAAGGTAGGTTCTATTATTATTCCCATTTTACAGATGAATAAACTGAGGCAAACAGTAGTTAAGTGACTTGCCCAGTGTCACATAGCTAATAAGTGTCTAAGGTTGGCTTTGAACTCAGGTCTTCCTGATGCCAAGCCCAGTGCTCTATCCACTGTGCTACCCAGCTGCCTCTGACCTTTTGCTACTATGTCACTGCCTTTTTACCTCCCTACAAAGACTCCAGCATATTTAGGGAAGTCCAAGATCACCCACCAGGAAGAGAACGGTCCTGCTTCTGGGTGGTGGTCACTGGTAGAGATTTTTCAACTGCAGCTGGAATCTCAGAGTAGGGTATAAGTCACTGATGGGTAGTTTTATGGGCTATTTTCTGGAGCTGGAGACCAGCTCCAACTCTAGTGAAAAATACTGTCTATAATATTGGGGTTTCTTAATTCCCTGCTGCCTATATAAAACAAGGGGATTGGAATTACTGTAGATAATCTCAAAATTACTTTCCAACTCTAAAAAAAAAATCTATATTGCAATAACTGGGTGGAGAGGTGTCGATAGAAAATACTTGATATTTTTTCTTATAAGCTTTTGAAAAATTTTGAAAAGAGTTTGACTTTTTGTGACTCATATTCCCCCTTTGAATAGTACACTACTATCTTGAAAATTTGAGTTTTGTCATTGTAATCTTGGATTGGAATCTGGTCCTACGTATGTGTAACTATGGAGATCTAGGTACTTTCCCAGGATTCCAATGGTCACTGAAGTCATGAATCGGGTGAAGGAATCTGGGAGAAATGTGTCAGAAGGAGGCAGAGTGTGTTGTGTCCAGGTGCGTCCTCCATCTTGGGAGCCTCTGGGGAGATGCTAGTGTCTAAGGGCTCTAGTTCTTTCATCCAGACTAGGAGAAGAGCTGATTACCACTGCCAAGTGTGGTAAGGCTAATACAGTAGATGAGGATGATGAGGCTCCAGGGTGCAGAATGGACCCGATTTGGTGAGATTGCCCTCAGAGACATTCTCCTTCTCCTTTGTTAACTACTATTCTTTCTTGTATCTAAGTAGGGAAAATCCATTTCCTGCCCTAGTAGTCAGAACTATTTAGCACGGCTGCTATATTATTTCCAATAAACAGCACTGGCTATCATTCTGGTTTTCTTTCCCCACCCCTACCCTCTCTCCATTTCTTTTTGCTATTGGATATCCAGCTACTAAATAAAAAGAAATTAGCATGTTAACCCTTGTTTATGTGTTGTCTTTTGAATGACACAAGCTGGACAGCAGGAACGGAGTCTGGATATTGTGGTAGACTCATTCAGTGGCCTCCTGTGGAGGCAGACCAGGTTGGGAAGCAGCTGGATAACGGTCTGTCCCCAAGCACTCATAAACCAATGATGCTGCCTGTGATAACTTCCTAAAGCAGCCCAAGGTGAGAAACAAGAGAAATAAAACCAAAGGGAGAGATTTATAATCTGAAGCCATCATTCCCACTAGACTAGAGCTGTTAGTAAGCCAGAAGCTCTAGACAAAGAAGGAGGAGACATTTACCATGGGGGTTTTCTTGGGGTCCTCTAACCCATTCTCCCATCTGCTGCTATACCTGGTTATTCTACATATATGTGGTAAGGTGCTATTCCCCTTAAATCTCTCCATGTGGGTTACCCAGTAACCTACCCCAATAACCATTGTCACATCCTAGTTTGAAATAGTCAGTTTTGGAATTGGGTCTGGGCCTATGATTTATTTATCAATGTAGGAATTTCTTTTGCCAATGCAGACTTGCAACTTTCCCCTACATGGAGGCTAATAAAAGGGATCTTAGAGGTCATTAAGTCCAACCCCTTTGTCTTATAAGTGAGGAAGCCTTAAGAATTTAATAATTTGCCTAGGGTCATATAGTCAATGTCTGATGCAGGATTTGAGCTCAGGTTTTCCTGACTCTAGTCCAGAACTTTATTTACTGCCCCTAAAATCTTAGAGAGTTGATGGGGGAGAGTTCAATTGTTTTTCAGTCATGTCTGACTCTTCATGACTTCATTCGGGGTTCTCTTGGCAGAAATTCTGCCATTTCCTTCTCCAACTCATTTTACAGATGAGGAAACTGAGGCAAACTGGGTTAAATGACTCGCCCAGGGTCACACAGCTACTAAGTGTTTGAGGCCGAATTTGACCTCAAGTCCACCTGACTCCAGGGCCAGCACTGTATCCATTGTGCTGCCTACCTGCCTCTCTGCCCCTGTGTGTGTCCATTTATGTGTATGAATATGTGTGGGAATATGTGTGTGTGTCTGTATCTGTGAATATAATGTGAATGTGTCTGAGAGATTAAATTACTTGCTCAGAATCAGTCAGTGTGTATTACCAGCAGGAATTGAGCCTCAGTCTTCCTTATTCCAGATCCAAAATACTTTTTCTCTAAGCAGTGTTACATAGCTCATAAAACCAAGTATTATAGGCCTAAAACTGCTCTGAACATGCATGTGGTTGATATACTGTCCTGAATTTGAAAGCAATTTTAGAATTATAGAAAAATAAGGCCCAGAGCGACACCGAGGTCAGATAACTCAACCCCCCCTCTTAGCCCTGCTGGAATTTTCAAATGATCTATAATAACCTCTTTAGGTAATGCCTAACTGAACCATACAGACCCATCCAGGGGATATACAACCTTTCTGCCTCAGTAAAATACCCCAATGTTTAATTGTCTGGACAATCCCTTTCTTTTTTCCTTTTGTTTAACCTAATCTTCATTTATAATTGGCCAAGCTACTTCCAAAAAGCAATTAACGTTTTTTTTTTCACTAATTCTGAGGCTCCCAGAACACCTAATTTGCAATGACAATGAGTTTGTCCCCTCGGGGTTAAAAGAAAAAAAAAAACATGCCTTAGAATTTCAAGGGTTTTTGGAGTAATTTCTGGCCACCAAACCATTCTTCATTTCTTCTGAATTAGATCAAACAAATTTAGTGAGAAAATTATCTTCTAAATTTAAAACAACTAAGTCGGGAACAACCTTGTCAATCATCTAAATTGTGTCTCACCTGTACATCCCATTCATAGAGCTGGTCTGCCCAGTAAGAGCTTGCCAGGGATAGAAGAAATAGGCCAATGTTGAGAAGCTTAGGGTAGGCCTCTTCCTTTTCACACTGGTTCACGGTGCTTGCATTTCCTTTAACAGGGAACAGTGCTTATATCCCATAACTAAAGAGAAAGTTGAGAATACAGACTTACTTGGGAAAGGCAACACATGTACATAAATTCATATCAAAGTATACATGGATAATATGAGATATTTTCTGGAGAGTAGATTTTGATGATAAAAAGTAGACAGCACTGAATGCCTGAGAAAGGGATGGTGATAATGATGAAGATATAAGGGAGAGAGAAAGGGCAGAGGCAAGAAAACCTAGTGAAAAACTTTACCTCTTAAACAATTTTGCCCTGGTTACTGTAATACATATCCCAGTTAATTCTGTAATCATATGTTACTTGGGTTCAGGGTGTAGATATTTCATGAATGGGCAACTAGGTAGTTCAGTGGATATAGTGAGATTCCTGGAGTTAGGAAAGACTCATTTTCATGAGTTCAAATGTGGCCTCAGACACTTACTAGCTGTGTAACCCTGGGTAAGTCACTTAATCCTGTTTTCCTCAGTTGCCTCATCTGTAAAATGAGCTGGAAAAGGAAATGGCAAGCCATTCCAGTATCTCTGCCAAGAAAACCCCAAATGGGGTCATGAAGAGTTGGCCACAATTGTAAAACAACTGAACTGAATTTCTTGAATAATCATAATATTCCCTATATGACTACAACTAAAGCCATTATTTCTACTCAGAAGATTACTTTTTCTTGAAAAATCTAACCTCTCAGATTGAGTTAGAATTTGGGTCCAGTTCTCAATCTTGGTTTATAAATCTCCAATCTATTTATGGTAAATCTATCAATGAAGTTATCTAATCTAAACTTCTAACCTGTAAAACTTAATTGTGGCCGTATTTGAAGAAAGACAGACATCAACATAGAGAAATGTTTTTAAATTGGATGTTGGTTGTAGTCTCTATGGGATTTGTTTGGTCACAGAAAGTGGCAAAAATCTTTGTCTCAGCCATAGTTGATTTAGCAGCATTTTTATTTAATGCTTAAATAATAAAGTAGTTGATGTCTTCTCTACTCTGACATCTTTAACATTCCCTGGATTGATTAGGATAACCAGAAGCCTCTAAGAGCCACCTTATTGGCAACCTCAACATTTATTCAACAATCACAAGTTCCTTCTTCTTGGAATCAATAAACTATAAAGTATGGGTGGCTAAAGGCAACTGGTTTTGAGCCTGGAAGAAGGAACCCCCAGAGTTCCTGGTGTGAATATACCAAAACTTCCCATTACTTCAAAATACTGACTGTGAGTTTCTTCCAGTTGTAGTCCCAGGTTCCACAGAACCTTCAAGTTATTCTAGGAACATAAATGTGTTTTGGCAACCACCTCTTCCATTCAAACAACTGGGATGTTAGGACATGCCCAGATGGCTTGGGAACAGGACAAAGGAACATTTGCTAGATACATCTGATCTGTTGTTCAGCTGCCAAATGGCTAATTGCTTCCGATGAGGTTATTTCCAAAATGTCAGACCATAGTGGGTTAAGACACACACACACACACACACACACACACACACACACACACACACACCCCTTAAGAATCATGTTGACATGTTAGAATTATTAATAATTCCATTTTGTGAAGTATATTTAAAGGGGCAACTGAGTTTTTCAGTTCTATTAAAGCTAATTGGCATGAATGATGGTGACCTAACATTGCATTCCTAAGCTGATAAAATATCACCCCAACAATCTATCAGATTCTAGATGTTTTCATTTGTCCAGCTGTTGCTATCCACAGCTGGTTCAGGAATCATTTTGTTTTGTATTTCCATGGCACGGGAAATTTGATGACAGAATCTTCATTGAAAATACAACAACCAAGCTCACTTTGTGGTTAACCAAATCACGGTTACATGCAGCTCAGTGTTTTACCACAACATGTCATCCTTCCCTAGTATACCCGCTTCTGACATGCAATAATCATAGTACAACCAGTTACGTGCTTTAGCATTCTAAACAGATAAAAAGTTACACAGATTAAAAAATTTCATTGCATAACTTAACATAACTTAATTTAACTTTATGATAATTTTTGCACATATAAAATACCTGCAAATTAATCTCTTTTATTCAAACATCCATTAACTGTTAGGCCCAAAAACTTAAAAAGGCCTGTGATCTCAAAGTAGATACTTCCTCTGAAAAGGTAGAGGCTTGCCTGTCCTCCCATAATTTCACCACAGGGGGTCCACCCAATGCTCTGGAAATTTTCCTTTCTTTTTTCTGACATTGAGAAGATAGCAGTGGAGCACAGAGCTGCCCATCAGTTCCCCTAACTTGCTGGGGGGCCAGCCAATCAGTTTTGATCATACAACTCTTGGGCAAGAAACAAGAAATGATTATGAGGGGAATATTCTCTGGTAAAACCAGATGTTGTGATTGTTTAGTAGAAAAAAGAAGTAGCCTAAAATACAGGAGAAATCTTTTGTTTAGGAAATAAAATTCACATTTGTGTGGAGGCTTTCCAAGTGAGAAATACCATATCATTAGAACATGAGGAACAAAATTTAGCCTTCAATATAATAACTGACATCTCTAAAGGACTTTGCACACATTATCTCATTTGGAAATTGAAGCTCAGGGGGTCAAGTGATTTGCCGATAGTCATAGAATGTCAAGGCAAGATTTGTCCTCAGGTTTTTCTGAGTCCAAATTAAGCACTCTATCCATTATGCTATGATGCTTTTCAATTGAACAAAATCCACCAACTGTAGAAGCCTTTTATAATTAGCTTTACTGTGCAGCATTTTGAAATTAAAGAATGAAGGAAAAAAGAGAACTTTAATTGCCCTAATAATGGCATTTATGTAGCACCTTTTTACCACAGCAGGATAATTACTTTTTTGGATCTTTTTGGAGTTGTGAAACTATAATTACGGATTGCTAACTGAAGCATGTGTATACATATATACATACATTTATATGTTTTCATGTAAATATATTTATAATATACATGTACATACATACTACATGTTATTTTCACTAAATTAAAGAAACATTTAATTAGTGCCTACTGTGTGTCGAGGTTATGGTGCTAGGCACTGAGAAAGATTTAAGACAGTGTCTGTCTTCATGGAGTACATAGTCTAGTATGCAAATTTCCTGATAATTTCTAAAAATCCCTTGATATAATGAGATATATAACCTGGGATACTCCCAAACAAGAGCCAGGCATTGCTACATCAAAGGACCAAACATGTTATATTCCTGTCTTTTACAGATGGAAAAAAATGAGTTACAGAGAATTAAACTATGTCGTAAGATCATCAGTTTAAAGCTTGACAGGATCTTAGGGGTAATAAAATCTAACCACCTCATTTACAGATGAGGAAACTGAGACCCAGAGAGGTCAAGCAAGTTGCTGAGGGTCACAGGAGTTCTGCAGTTAAAAGAGCCAGAATTTGACTTCCAGCTTCTCTGATGCCACAAATCCAATGTCTCACTACACTGTGCTGGTCCAATCTATCTCCACTGTTTTGCTTAATCTATTTTCCTAAAGCATAGGTCTGACCATGCCCATCTACCCACCCTCCCCACCTTAAATTCCAGAGACACCCTATTGCCTCCAGGATCAAATATAAAATCCTCTGACTTTTAAAGCTTTCATAATCTAGCTCCTTACTCTCCTCCACATACCCTATGATTCAGTGACGCTGGCTTCCTTGCTTTTTTCCCCCCATCCAATACATTCCGTCTCTTAAATGTGTGCGTTTTCACTGGCTATCCCTGAGCCTGGAACTCTCTCCTCATCTTTGGCTCCTGATTTTCCTGGCTTTCTTTAAGGCTCAGTTAAAGTCTCATCTTCTTAAAGAAGCCTTTCCTAATCTCCCTTAATCTTAGTGTCTTTCCTCTGAATTCTCTCCAATTTATCCCATATATATATATATACATATATATATATATATATATATATGTCTTGTTCATATATAGTTGCTTGTTTGCTGTCTTTCAACTCTGAGAAAAGGTCCTGGTTTTTGCCTTCCTTTATATCCTTAGCAGTTGGCATAGTGCCTAGCATATTGTATATGCTAAATAAATATTAACTATATATGTACATATATATTCACATACATATATACATATAATTAATTACATATTAATTAGTTAATTATACCATTTTATGTATAAATGTGTGTTGGCTTGATTTTATATTTTTTATTATATTTATATGTAAGTAAAATTAAGTAAATTGCTTTTTATATAATATATACATGTTTTTACTTGATGTGATTATATATTTATTTTATTTATATATGTAATCAAGTCAACATTTATATATATATTATATATATATATATAAAATACATATAATTTGCCAAGGCTCTCTTAGTAAATTTAACATAGAAAAATTATTACTTTGCTCTCCCAGAGGAAGAATTAGAGTTTTCCTGTTTAAATAACACTGGAGTCAAGGATTGGAATAGCAAGGCTAAAAAGTTTGGGGACTAAGCTTGAGCTAGTCATAGAATCAAGATCTGGAAGTGACCTTATAGAGTTTCTAGTTCACTGCTTTCATTTGACAGCAAGGAAAATGAGATACAGAGAGGTGAATGAGCTGCCAAAGTACAAGATACTGGACCTACCCTCTTCTCTCTCTCTCTCTCTCTCTAATTGACTGTTCAAGTCTTATTATGATACTTATTCCTCTGGATTACTAAACTTCTGGAAAGAAAAACAGGACATTTTTAAAGATGGGGAGAGAGGAGGACAAGGTGCAGGGAGCAGGGGAAGGAGGACGGAGAGAAAACTTATGTGGAAATACTTTAGGATGGAGAGAGGAATTATCTTTCCTCTTTTGAAGTGAATATTAAATATAACATTTGCCATTCCTGCCCTGGGAGTGTACTGGCTAAAATTCAGAGCATGTCCATTTTAGCAATCCCTTTATTAGAAGCAAACAGTCATATTGGCACTATTTCCCCCAGTGAAATGGAATAGAACTCATTCTAACTGATTGACTGGGTTATAGGGTATGTTGGTATTGTCAAGCAGGAACTAAGAGGGATAATTAATCTGATTCAATCCCCCCCCCAACACCGACAAAGAAGCATTCAGTCTCAAAACCTTTTCCTGACAGTACACACTCCAATTCAATAAAATATTTCAATCATATAAATCATTCTCATCAAACAAAATTTTTCCATTTTAGACATTGGTGAAAGAACCATTCCCTACAAATGACTATAGAAATAAAATTATCACGGCTTAATATGCAAATTTAGAGACTTAAATCTTACCTAAGTGCTCATGGTAAACAATGGCAAAGGAGTTGGTAGTTTGTTTTATTTATAAAAGCCAGGACTTAATCCAGAAGGCAAAAAGCTCTTATCCTCTTTTCCCCTAAAAACTCCATTTCTTTTTTTTTTTTTACAGTATCTGGAACTTTGGCAATATTATTCATTTTAACTCCCTTTCCTGCTTTAAAAAAAAGTTTTACTAGCTGAAAGTAGACCAGTGTTCTTTTTTTTTTTATAAAGTTTATTAAAAACCCAACATTGAACTTCAATAAACCAATTAAGTTTGTATGGTAACTATTTACATTTAAATTAATTTTAGTGCATTACATTATAACAATTTTTCAGTCATTCTTTCTGATTCCTATTTCACACTTAGGATCCAAGGATTACAATTTTAGAGCTGGAAGAAACCTCAATTTGGGTCATTTAGTCCAACCTCTTGATTTTATAGATGAGAGAATTGTGGCCAGAGTTAAAGTACCTTGGACAAGGTCATGAAAGTAGTTTGCAGAATTCAAATCCTGGCCATCTGAGTCCAGACTCAAGTGTTCCTTCTATTTCAAGTCCTCCCTTGTCCATTCCTTGTATTCCCTTTATCAGCAGGGGAGCTAGTAACTAGTAAAGTTTTTTTTCCCCCAGAGGGAAGGAGAGACCTTCAAAGGCTCATGGGACTGGGAAAGCCCCAGAACTTTTTAGCTTTGTGGAGAGGGGAGAGATGATGGGGTTTGGGCTTGCATCAGTGGCAGCAAGTTGATTGCAAGTGAAGGATGCTGCTTCTTGGAACTGAATATAATTATGAGCAAGGAGCTGTTTCTGGCTTACTGACCTGCTTAAGAAGTGATCTGCTTGGATAGAGTTTTGGATTTTCCCTGAACATTCCTGCTTTGTTGCTTCTGGGACCTGTTGAATTTATCCACTCCACTTCTTCCTTCACCCTTGACTCATCATTCACTGCCTGGAAAACTGACATCTCTTACTCCTGGGAGTTTCCTGCTCACTTTAAGTCTTCTTTATTTGCTATCTGTGATTTTATAACAGATTTTGTCTCTAGATAATTATAAACTGATTTTTAAAATTGCATTCTTAGCCAGTGTTTGCTATATAGGAGTGGACCTAACAAGAGGGGAAGGTCAAAAGGGGACCTCTGAGACCACATGCCTTATACTTAACTGCAAGCCTGTATTAAGCACCCTCTGACAAGACAAAATCATCATTCCCTTTCTTCTCATATATGGTCATAGTGGCTATTCATTCTTTTGGTTTTATTTTTTCCTCTTTGTATCATTTTATAATGTTCTTTCTAGATATGTTTGTTTTCTTCATATTTGTCCATCTTAATTGCTTCACAGTATTCCATTACTTTAATGTACCACAATTTATTTAACCATTTCCTTATTTTGGATGACTCATTCTTTATAGAATACTAGTTACTCATTATAGCTAAATTGATCTTTTCTTTCTCTCTCCTATTTCTAAAATGTTTTCAGATGAATAAAGAATTTTTGCTTCAGAAATACTCTAGCAGGGCCTATTGGATCAAAGCAGCTCCTCAACTATCAAAACTCACAGCCCCCATGGAAAATAGACATAACAAAGTGTACAACTGGAGAAGCTAGGTGGTGCAGTAGATAGAGCACTGGACCTGGAGTCAGGAAGAACTGAGTTCAAATGCAACCTCTGATACCAACTAGCTGTGTGACCTTGGCAAGTCACTTAATTCTGTTTGCCTCAGCTTCCGAATCTGTAAAATGAGTTGGAGAAGGAAACATCAAACCACTCCATTGTCTTTGCCAAGAAAACCCCAAATGGAGTCACCATAAGTTGGACCTGATTGAACAACAGGAGTACAGCTGGCTAATGATTCAGTGCTTAGCCTTGTGCTTTGCACAGGTAGACATGTTTAATAATTATGTGTTGATGAACTGTAAACATTTCATTAATATTTCTGCAGTAGGGTTAATTTTCTGTAAGGAAAAAAAAACCTTTGAAATTTACAAGACTCAAAACAGTATTCTTTTTCTGATAACCTTAAGAAAAAGAAATAAATGCCAAAAGTGTCAATGATCTTCCCTTTTCTCATCTGCTACTAAAAAGAATATTAGGAAGTATGAGTTCTATGTAGAATTAGTCCTAAACTGATGTTATTACTACCCATTCAGAAAAAAATAAAGTTTTGGTCAATTTTTCAGCTTTTTGCTTCCCTAACCCTCTACAGCCTCCAGATAGCTTCTGCCCACTAATCTATCATGGGCCATGGAAACAGAAGGCCTTTGAAGATATAGGAAAAGAAGGAGCTTGGACTCTTCTACCTTCCTGATACCTTTGCCTGTAGCTAACTCATATAAACAGAGTACATTGCATTAAGCCTTTGCTGTGTGCATGCCATCGAGAGCCACAAACGTCAAATTTGTAGTCTATGGGCTACATATAGTCTGCCACATTCCAGATGCAACTGGAGCCAGATTAAAATGTAATTGGGAAATATTTAGCAAAATCAATAAAATCAATAATATTACATTTCAAAAACTGTCAACATATGACCTACAGGAATCCTTATGTATGATTTAATGGCTCCCATTTCCATTTAATAGGGCAGTGGGGTGGCACAGTACATAGAGAGCACCAGGCCTGGAGTCAGGAAGACTCATCTTCCTGAGTTCAAATCTGGCCTCAAACATTATCTAGCTGTGTGATCCTGGGCAAGTCCTTTAACCCTGTTTGCTCAGTTTCCTCATCTGTAAAATGAGCTGGAGAAGGAAATGGCAAGCCACTCCAGTATCTCTGCCAAAACAAAAAACAAACAAACAAACAAACAAACCAAAAACCCAAATGGAATCACAAAGAGTGAAAAGTGACTAAACAATTTATTTTTGAGTTTGATACCACTGATCTAGACTATTTAAAACACTAGTTTTCTCATAGTCTTTCATTGTATCAGAGTTTTAATTTTTTACCTTGCCCTTGACCTTACCTCTGCACAAAGACCTGAATTTTAATCCCCCTCCTCTCTCCTGGACTGTTCAACAGCTAAATTATTTGTCAACCAAGCTATTTTTATGACCAAATATGAATAACTTTGAGCCAGTTCTTTCTTATGTAACAAATGAAAAACTTTATACCTTAATATAGTAGGGAGCCTTCCTTCTGGGATATAGGAAAACCAATCATACATAGTCTTTTCAGAAATTGTGCAGACAACTCCTTTGGTGGGTGAAGACTGAACCCTCTCCCCACCCCCACCATCACCAAGTTATTTGTTAAAGAATAAGGAAAGAATGGTCATGGGTGCAACGTTTGGGAATGGAAACAAATTATAAGCAAGGGGCCACTGAGATTGCCTGTCTTTGATTTTTATTCATGTTGAGTGATTATTCTTATTGTCCCTGAACTCATGACTTTTAAAGATGCAGCAGCTGGTTCAACAGAGTATTAAAAAATTCATGTTTGCTCTGCCAGAATTTCTTAATAAGAAAGAAATTTTGGCCTAGCTTTACTGTGAAGCCATTTCCTAAGCAGAAATGTCATGCATAGTTCCTGCCTGACCTCAATGTTAATTTCAACCAATAATTTAGAAATCTAGAAAGACCATTTGGTAGATTTAGGATAATCAGACCAGGAATGGAGTGGCTGTTCTCTTGGGAGTGGGAGAGGGCAAAATAGAGATCACGATTAATCTTAAGAGGAAATTCCCCTTAATTGTATCATGTCAGCATAACTTTTCCAGATGACTCCACTCTGTATGTAGGGATTCTCATTCTCATTCTGTGCCAGTCTATGGAAGTTATCCTAAGGAAAATTCAACCTGCGGAAAGAGCCAGCAAAAGAGAATAGGAAGTGTTCAGTGACCAAATCCCACTGTATGTTCTATTTTATTGAGATATGTTAATATAAGTCTTCAGGTCTCAGCTAAAGTCCCATCTTCTGCAAAATGCCTTTCCCAATCCTCCTTAATCTTAGTGCTTTCCCTCTGAGATTAACCCCAATTTATCCTATACATATCTTGTTTGTTTGTGTTTTTTTGCATATTGTCTCCTCCATTAGATTGTGAGATACTTGAGGTCAGGGACTGTTTTTGCCCTTCTTTGATCCCACTGCTTAAACACAGTGCCTTGTACTTGGTAGGTGCTTAATGAATGCTTATTGAGTTGACTTGACTCTAGTACCACCTGAAATCTTGGAACACTCTGTTTTCTAGGAACAGACATTTCAGAGTGCCCATATGTGAAAGGCAGAGCAGGCCCATGGGATTGGAAACCCACAGGTCTTTGACTGCTCTGACCAGGAATGTGGGACTGGGAGTCAGTGGTATTCTGACTGAGAGAACCCAGGCGAACTGAAAAATCACAGCACTCTGACCTGAGCTACTCTGGACAGGCCTGAAGACCTTAGCAATGTGTTTGTTACAAAGGGGCTGTGACCCAGAGTACTCTGATGAGGAAGCTCCAGGAAGGGTCAGAAACTCACAGAGAATGAAAGGACAGTGCTTTGACCAGGATGCCCTAGACAGGCTGAACTCTGACCTGAAATGCTCCAGAGATCCCTGACGACTAGACATGGTCTGGCCCAGGAGTTGGGGATTGGGGGAGGGGAAGGTGGACAGAAAGCACAGAATACTATGAAAGAGAAGCTTCAGGAAAGTCTGAAACTTGCAGCACTGTAACTGAGAACTGTATCCACGAGCCAGCAGCACTATAATCAGGACTCTGACAAAGCGACAGAAGTCCATAACGTCCTTGAATTATGAAGTCCTCTCAACCAGGATGATCAAAAGCCTCTGAGCGTAGACAAACAGGGGAATGGGAAGTCAGGTTGATTCAGGACCAATCAAGACCGAGGGAGGAGACAGAGCTTGACTTTGGCACAACGTGCCCAAAGGAGATGAATGCTTTAAAAAGTAGAGAATATCTGGATTAAGAAGAGAGGAAGTAGACTATTTGGATGACCCAATATCAGAGGGGAGAAACAGACATGAATAAACTTCCAAGGAAGAGAATTCCAGGATAAGATGGATTTGCAGGTAAATTCTGTCAAGTATTTTGGGAATGATTGATTCTGGCACTACATGGACTGTTTATAATAGTGAGAAAAAAAAGGTATCTTTCTATACAAATATAGTCTTGATCTCTATGCTAGGAAGAGACAATGTAGAGAAAGAAAACTACAAACTAATATCCCTAATAAACATTGATGCAAGAATTTTAAATAAAATCTTAGCAAGTAGGTTACAATAATATATAAGAAATATACACCATGATAAAATTGGGCTTATACTTGAAATACAGAGTTGGTTCAACATAAAATGACTATAAACATAATAAATAATAAGTTATTATAAAAAAATTGTTAATATAACACAAATAATTTATACAATAATGTTATATTAGAATATAATGTAATATATTATATATAACATAATATATGATATAATTATGCATGATAACAAAATAATAAAATATATGATTATAGTAATAGATGTTGAAAAGACTTTTGACAAAATCCAACCCCCCATTTTTATTAAAAACTCTAGAAAATATGAGAATAAATGAACCTTTCTATAACATGGTAGATAATAATATAGTTGTAATAACTAGCATTTATGTAAAGCTTTAACATGGGGAAAGCACTTTACAAATATTCTCATTTTATCCTCACCAGAACCCTGGGAAGTAGGTGTTGTCATTTTCCCCATTTTACAGATGAGGAAACAAAGATTGAGTTTATTTGCCTTGCCCAGGATCACACAGCTGAGGCAGGATTTGAACTCAAATCTTCCTGGCTCCAGGTACAGTACTCTATCCACTGTACCAGATCATGGAGTTTAGAGTTTTACTAATCAATCAATTAATCAATGCAATTGACTTGTCAGGGAATACACACTCAAAAAAATCAACTATACAATTAAAGCATAGCTTCCCTATACTCAATTGGGCTGGCAAAATGACTCACTGGTTTGTTTGTTTTTTTTCCTCGGATTTCTTAATCAGGACTTGGTGTGGTGCATTTTCTAGATATTCATGGAGTAACTGTAAAGGAGAGCTGCTTACTCCTACTCCTTCATCATAGCTGGTCTTCTCCACATAGTCTTCAAACTCAGTGGCAGCACATATCAAGGCCAAGAACTTCAGTTCCTGTTTTAGTTTTGTGTATGGAGAAACAAGTCTCCCTGTCACTCATCCTTCAGTGGATAAACGCAACTAGCTTCTGCTGACCATTACTTTCCTGGCATGAAACTAGTCTCAGGACCTCAAAATTTGAATCAGAGTGCAAGACAAAAGTCTTGTTTGGGTCATTATAGGCCACTACTCATGCATGTGTGAGGCAGTTGACCAAGCTGACTAGTTGACCAAGTCATTGAAAACTTATTTGCATCTATCCATCCAATGATCTCCAAAGGGCTTTGTGGATCTTAAGATAAATCATTCCTTATACAGGCAATGGGGTAAAGAAATCTATCCTGCCTTTCAGGAAAATAGAAGGGGAAGGGGATAAGAGAAGTGGGGGTGATAGAAGGAAGGACAGATTAGGAGAAGGGGTATTCAAAATGCATGCCATCTTGGGGTGGGGGGAGAGACGAGATAGGGCAAAAATTTGAAACTCGAAATCTTGTGGATATGGATGTTAAAAACTAAAAATAAATTAATTAATAAAAGTAAGAAAATAAGTAAGAAAAAATGAATTAAAAAAAGATAAATCATCCTTTCTTTCCATTGGGCTTCCGATTTTCTTCCCTCATATAAGCATCAGTGAAGTTGTTCAATAGTTGAACAATAGAAGCATAGTTTGTTATCACACATTTGAAATAACAACCACCAAATCTAGAAAAGGGGCAACTTAATGTGTGGTGGATAGAGTCAGAAAGTTGTTGTTCAGTCAGTTGTGTCTGACTCTTCTTGACCCCATTTAGAGTTTTCTTGGCAAAGATACTGGAATGGTTTGCCATTTCCTTCTCCAGCTCATTTTATAGATGAGGAAACTGAGGCAAACAGGATTAAATGACTTGCCCAGGGTCACACAGCTAATAAGTATCTGAGACCAGATTTGTACTCAGGTCTTCCTGACTCCAGGCAGGAGGCCCTATCCACTGTGCCATTTAGCTGCCCCTGAAGTCAGGAAGACCTGAATTAAAATCTGGCCCCAGATACTTACTAGCTGTGTGATCCTGGGCAAATCACTTTAACTTCTGTTTGCCCCAGTTTCATCATCTGTACGATGAGGATAATAATAGAACCTATCTCCTAGGGTTCTTGTGAAGATCAAAAGAGGATCAAAATAATTGTAAAACACTTAGCACAGTGCTTCACACATAGTGAGAGTTATGTTAGCCTTCATCATCATCATCATCATCATCATTAAATGTCCTTAGATTATCAAGGTTCAATGAATATAGCCAATTCAGGAGCTCTTCTATCCTTTTCAAGTCAATATTTATATCTTGATTAAATACTATATAACTCACATACTTGAAAGATGCTGTATAAATCTTGAATTTGTACATTTAAAGCTTCAGACCATTTTCTGTGTTGGATACAACACTTTCCTTAGCTTCCCCTAATGTTCTTCTAGGATCTTCTTAACAATCATATTATGAAAATATACCAATGCACCCAGGTAGTTTTCCAACTAACTTCTTCCTCAGTCATCACAAAGTGATACAATATGCTCAAACTGACGAAACCAAACTGGGAAGATGCAAACCATCTTATCTTTTGCAATAGAAATCTTGTGGTAGACTCAATAAATCCAACACTGAGAGACACTGGCTTCCCCCAACAGACAACCTAGGGTATTTTTAACTCAAAACAGTGTACTGGTCCACTTTTAGTCCTTTTGTTCAATGTCTAGTAGTCTACACATATTCGTATCATTCCATTCTTCTACCACCACTACAGGTGATCCATGTAGGGAGCTCAACTTCATGGTGATGTTATTGATTAGTAAGTCTTTGAGATGGTCTCTGGAGTCATCCATCACAGATGAAGGAATTTTCCTGGATCATTTCCAAAACAGTTTGGAGCAAGTGACCTTCTCGATTCTGTGGGTTGCTCCTCAGGCCCTCCAACATCTTACTTATGCAGTGAAAATACACTTGTTCTCTTGCTTAGCATCTGTCTCCACTGATCTTTCCATTCTTCTGGTACTGGCAAATAACAAAAGCTAAATTTCTCAGGCCCCACTTTGAAGGTCAGAGCCCTTGCTCTCGTGATGTTCACTATCATCACTTGCCTCTATTTTACTGTAAGCCACAGGTTGCTTGTACAGTCAAAGTGTGAAGGTATCAAGTCTCATCTTCTCATTTGCAGGATCCTAAAAATATCTTGAACAGAATGGAATTGGTTCCAATCACTCCGCTGTAATGGTGAATGTGGATATAACAAAGTTTCAGTGTCTATTGTCCTTTTAATAACTTCCTTGGCAAAATTTCAAGCTTACACAGTCCTCCAAGTCCAAACCTTTTCAACAGTGATAAGGGTGATTTTACCTAAACGTCTCCTTCCAAATGACTGCAAAATGTTGATCACTTGCATTTCATTGTCAGGAAGAACACTGCATGCTGCATCATCAATCTTTACCACCTGCTCTTTGAGTCCACAAGGAATAGACCCATAATATAAACTCCTTGTTAGCAAGACTGTTTCTTCGTATTTATATTTCCAGGACCTGGCACATAGCAAGCATTTACTTTTTGATTGATGAAAAAATAGAAGGGATGATGTTTACTATTTTCAGGACCCAAAACAACCTCTTTTCTTGACTCCATCTCCTTTTGTCAATGTCGGTGCTAGAGACCTCAACTTTTGCAATGCTAAAGTCGTGTTTTTCTCTTAAGTGCATACAAATTGAATATGATCATTTTCTCTGTGGTTATAGAAGAAGGAAGTTATACCTTTCTGCTTGTTTCAAGATGATGGCATTTGTGTATCAGGCCATTGTGTGCTCCATTCTTTTGTCCCATTTCCTTTCCAAGTAGAATTTTTTTTTCAGAGTTTCTTCCTTCAAGAAGATTACTGATTTTTTCTGCCAGTTAGTATCATCATCATTGTCATTATCATTTTTATTATTAGTCTACTGTCTGGTGATGATTTCGTCCCCTCAGCCATTCCTGCTGAGTTCAAGTAATGTTTGGAGAGCAATATTGAGGTGGACTAGTAAATGTTAAAAAACCAGGTTCTCTGAAAAAAAAACAGGCACACAAATTTTAAAGTTTAATCTGAGTTATTAACACTTTCTTAAGCCTACATAATCAGTAAAATGATGAATCAAACCCCAATTTATAGGTATTGCCAATTTCTAAGGTATAAATGTTCACATTAAAAATTTAACAATAAGGTAAGCCTGTTAGATATGGTTCTGGTATATCCCTGGGTACTAATAAACTGACAAGTGTCCAGAGGAAGGCAGTGAGGATGGTGAAGGCACCATATAAGGATCATATGAAAAAAAAGTAAGAATAGAAAAGAATGATGTGATACCCATCTTCAAATATAAGAATGGTTTGTCATGTGGAAAGGGAGTGAACCTGTTCTACTTAGTCTAGAGAGAAGAAGAAAAAGTCTCAAAGAGGCAAATTTAGGCTTTATATAAGAAAAAATGTAGACCTATCCAAATATTTTCAGGGGTGTTCTGGACCCAGCTCAGGCCAGCTTATAAGAACTTGTTACAATGTCAATATAAGTATTTACAGCTCAGATAATGACAAATACTAGATCAGGGCTTGATTTACTATTTTGTTGATTGCCTAGACTTAAAGTGATGGAGAAAGTATTAATAATGAAGATTAAATTGAAAAGTATACCATATGGATATTTATTTTTATGGAGATCTGGTTGTTAAATATTTACCAGCACACTTCTGTGTCTCATATACATTAGACATAGTTGATATGCTGTTTGTTTCTGCTGCTTTTTCTCTTTTTTCTTTTTTATTCTCTGCTAGGAGAAATGGATTGCCAGGGAGGAGAAGGGTGAAGGATATATTTGGAAATGAGAATTATGTAAAAACAAAATATATCATTAATTTTAAAAAATTCTAGCTATTCAAAAAGTTAAGTGGGTAGTTTTTAGAAGTAATGAGTTCCCTCTTAGTGAAAGTGTCAGGCAAAGTATGGATGAACAGGTTATATTATAAAGGGATTTCTTGTACTAGATAGTCTCTGAGATAATTTCTGACTGAGATTCAGTGATTTCTTGCATTGATATTTTGATGGGTGTGATTGGATATGAAGGATATGAGGAGAAAGGTAGAGAAAGGAGAGACCAGAGTCATGAAGACCAGTCAAAAGACTCATAATCAACCAGGTGATGGGTGATGAGAACCTGAACTAGCATGAATTTGAGTTAAGAGGAGGGACAAATTCCAGAGATATTTTGAGGCAGAATCAATTGAACTTGGCACATGAGTAGGTGGGGGAAAGGAAATAGTCAAAAATTACTCTGCGGTTTCCAGCCTTCTGTGACTGGAACATAAGGGAAGTCGACTGAAGTGTCAGGTTGGAGATGAGGATGATGAGAGGGAATGAATTCAGTTCATTTCCTTCACTTCTTCCTTGCTCTCCTAAATCCTAAGGTGCCAGTGACCTCATTTAGCTCTCCGGTCATCCCTCATGTGGTTCTCCAGCAAAACTGCATATTTTTTTTTTCCTCTTCTCTGCCCATCAAAATTTATCTTTCTTGCGTCTCATTCTTTTAGGACTCTGGTAGATAACTATTTAATCTGACAAACAAATTTGAAGTAAGCTGCTAATGGCCAATAATGGTTTAAAATGTTGCTTCTACCACATTACATTTATGTTTTAACAGGGCTTTCACTGTGGCAGGATGGATGGGGGAGTTATTTTGGGTCAAGGCCCCTCCAAATCACACTATGTAGGCTGCTGTTTTCTCTGCCTACTGGCAAGACCTAAAAATATAATGCCAAAGCCAAACATTAGAGATAATCAAATGATCAAATTTTCACCTTCAAAATAAAAATGTCCTGCACTGTTTCAGACCTTAGAATCCACTCAATGAGGATTGTCATCTGCTAACCATTGCCGAGTACCACGTTTTACAGGGAACCACATAATGCTATAGTCTATCCCCAACATGTCAGCATTCTGCCACATTTTTAATGTGTATAAGTGAAGTGAAAGGAATATAACACACTTGACTCTCCCCCACAAACCTATTTGTCACCTCTGGTCTAGTATAAACTAGCCAGTTTATCCCAAGCTCACATCAAGTTGTCATATTTATTTTATTTAATGGACATGCAGCTTACCACAAAACATTACTTTTCTTCTGTCTCTCTTTGGAACCAGGACAGTTTGTGGAAGGGAAAAGAAAACTTTCTAGAGAGAGGGTGTGGCAAATGAATAATACAGCCTTTGGCGTGAAGATGTGTATATTTTGGTCTTTGACAAATCTGTCAAGGAGTTTTATTAAGTTACATTGACATTCAAAATTATATATATTTTTTTATGTGTAATGATGAAGAGTGGTATGGTAAAGAGAGCAATGCATTCGGAGTCAGAGGATGTGAGTATGAATCTCTCATTCCTTATCTGTATGATTCTAGACAATCATTTTGCCTCCTTGGGCCTCAGTTTCCTCATCTGTCAAATGAGAGTGGTTGTATTAGATGGCTTCTAAGGTCTCTTCCAAATCTCAGTCTACAATCATATGAGTCATATGATCCTAAATGAGTTGCATTTCCATCTCAGAAATCCAGAGAATTTGAGAGAAAGGCTGGGTCTGCATAGGATTGTCAGGTTTATGATTTTAAAAATTATTCATTTTGAACTTAAATATGAAAAGACAAAAAAAATTTCCATGTAAACAGCACAATACAAAAAGAAGATTCAATATGAAACCATGAATCTCCATTTCACAGTGTTTACTTTTTTGAAAAACTATGTAATAAATACTATGCATCATTTTCAAAGCTATCCCGCTTTTCTGTGGTTCCTTCTGAGTTTTCTTTCGTTCTCTGCTGTACACTTTTTATTTTTTTCTCCCTCCCTCCCTACCACATGCTAGAGAAGGCAACCATTAAACAAAGATATATATAATTATTATTTTATATATTTATATATAAATATTATATATTATATATGTAAATATTATATATATATATATAATTTGTAAAACCATACTAGACATATTTCTATTTATTAGTTCTCTTTCTGGAAATGGATAGCATCTTCCTTCATAGGTCCTTTGTAGTTGATTTGAGTATTCATATTACTCAAAATGATTTAGTCATTCCCAGTTGTTCTTAGAACAATATTGCTATTACTCTATACAACATTCTCTTGGTTCTGCTCTTCTTAAGTTAATGCAAGTCTTTTCATGGTTTTCTAAAATGAACCTGCTCATCATTTCTTACAGCACCGTAGTATTCCAGCACAATCATATACCACACCTTGTTTAGCCATTCCCCTATTGGTGAGCATCACCTCAATTTCCAATTCTTTGCCACTACATGATTTTGAGATAATCATCTATTTGTTTGTCATTTTGTAGATGCAGATTCTTAACGGTCAATTTCTCCATCAGTTTTGATTTGCATATTTGCTTCATTTCACAGTAATGGCGGATTGGCCAATGAAGGCCCAGTCCTGAGAGTGCACATGTTTGGTGAGCCTGTTTCTGGGAGTTTGTGATGATGTTTAATGTAGGGGCCTGTTTCTATTCTTCAGAGCAGGCACATGTATGCTGAGACTGTTAACTTTCCACTTACTCCTTGGTGAAAAGGGACTGGTTGCTATGTTGAAACTGGGAGAGCAGACAAAAGGCCCCCAAAGAGAAATCTGAGTTTCTATTTCCTTTCTACTGGCCACAAGGCATAAGAGCCCTATGTCTGGGATAGGACTTCCTCCCGTTTGTGTCATCTTTCCTTTGGTTCAGAGCCTTGTGAGACTTTGAAAGTTTAGAGAAATAGAGTCCAGTAATGGGAGTCATGTCTCCTTACGCATACTCAGCACGACAAAGCTAATCTTCAGAGAACTACCACTTTTGCAACAGGAGCGTTACGTGTCATTACTGCATTATTTCTGTGTCTGTTTGGAGACAATTTCTTCAAGAAATTAAATTTTTAAAAAGTTGCAAATAATAGTGTCTTTGGGAGTTATTTTTTAAAAGTATTTTATTGTTTTTTCCAATCACTTCCCAACTACCTGATCTCTCTACTCTCTTCTCCCTCAACCCAGATGAACAAAAACAACCCATATAGTCACTGCATCTGATGAGGTATACAACATGCCATAACATAATCAACCACCTTGCTACTGGGAGGAGGGAAGTATGTTTCCTTATTATCACCTGGGAGCAATATTGGTCATTGCATTTCATCTGAATTCTGAGGTCTTTTAGAATTGCTTTCAGTAGGTGGCATAGTGGTTAGAGTACTGGGCCTAGAGTAAGGAAAACTCGTTTTCCTGAGTTCAAATCTGGCTTCAGACATTTACTAGCTGTGTGACCCTTGGCATGTCACTCAACCCTGTTTGCCTCGGTTTCTTCAACTGTAAGATGAGCTGGAGAAGGAAATAACAAACCACTCCAGTATCTTTGCCAAGAAAATCCCAAATGAGGTCACAAAGAGGTGGATGTGACTGAACAACAATAACACATTATTATAGTCATGTAATTGTTCTCCTGCTTCTGCTTTCTTCTTTTTGTGTTAGTTTACATGTATCTTCTTATGTTTCCCTTAATTCCTCATTTTTATTATTTCTTCTGGTTTGCCTCTGCTAGAGGCAGTTGGGTGGCACAGTGAATAAAGCACTGGGCCTGGAGTTAGAAAGACCTGAGTTCAAATCTGAATTCAGTTATTCATTAATTGTGTGACTCTGGGCAAGTCACTTAACCTTTGTCTGACTCAGTAATACGGGGATAATAATAGCCTGTACTTCCTGGGGTTGTTGTGAGGCTAAAATGAGAAAATATTTTTAAAGGGCCTGGCATGTAGTTGGTGTTTAAAGAATACCTGTTTCCTTCCTTCTAGTACAATCCTATTACATTACATTCATATATCATAATTTGTTTAGCACATTTCCCAAATGATATGTATTCATGTGGGTGGTGAGGAGGGGGAATGGGAGAAAGAAGATTAGGAGAAGACAGGTTCTTTTCTCCACAAATGACAATTTTTTACACGTGGGTAGATCCTTTTGTCCCAGAAGCTCAGAAGACTTTTAACTAGCCATGTGTCCTCCACTGTTAATGTAGCTGATAATCCTGGAAGTTTATGTTCTAAGCAGAGAAGCATGTTTCCACTTTCTAGGATCATGGAAAATCATAAATCTAGAACTAGAAAGGATTTGGGAGGCCCTTTAGTTCCTTTGTTTTTCAGATGAGAAATCTATATATATTATTTTCTTTGTCATTGTGTACTACTAATCTTATGTGGGTACAGTCAAGATGACAATTTGTGTAGCAAGATGTTCTACAAGAGGCCACATGCTATATTTCCATTTGATTAAAGGAGAAACTGAGACTTTTAGAGATAAGCCTACACAATGAGCTAGTAGAGAAGTAAAAATAACTCCAAAAAGGTAGTTCCAAAACAGGACTATCAAATGTACATGAAAAGTTAAATTCAAAATTTAGTACCCACAACATGTAAGGCACTGGTCTGAGGATACAAAGACAAAAGCAGAGCTTTGACCTCAAGAAACTTATATTCTAATGTAAATTAGTAAATACAAAATACTGTAATCTGGGGTCCAGATTCTTCTCCCAAAACCCAAGGACCAGGTTTAATTTTGAAACTTTTTTTTTTGGCTTCTAATGCTCCCATCCATAGTTTCCTTTGGAAAATTTACAAATATTCTAGAGTTAAAGTTCCAGATGTTGGTAACAGGGTCCTCAGCTCCCTTACAAGCCTGAAAGGTAACAGTGCATCTGCAGCAGGGTAGAGGACAGGTTTTATTTTGTTGTTTGTTATTGTTGTGTTGTTTCAGTCATGTCCAACTCTTCATGACCTCATTTGGGGTTTTCTTGGCAGAGATGCTGGAATGGTTGGCCATTTCCTTTCTCATTTAACACGTGAGAAACTGAAGCAAACGAAGTTAAATGACTTGCCCAGGGTCACACAGTTAATAAGTGTCTGAGGCCAGATTTGAACTCAGGTGTTCCTGATTCTAGGCCAGATTCCCTATCCACTGTACCACCTATTTTACCTTGTAGAAAATGCAAAAGATGCAACATACTCACAAGAGTCCCCAAATAGATACAGAAAACACTAATAAGAATATATTTTTCCCAAACCATCAACTGTTCGTTTAGAAACAGTCTTTCTTATGATTCTCATAAGAACAGAAACCAAGAACAAAAGCCTTAAAAATGTTGATACTTGGAAAATTCAGCAGAAAGGGAGAAAAACTACTCGCACCACCAATAAGGTGGCATCCTGAGTAGAAAGAAGACAGAACTGACTCAGAGCACCACAGTTAAGTCCTGACTCTGCAACTTAGTACATGTGAGACCACTGGCAAGTCACATGACCTTTTTGGGCCTCAGCTCTTCATGTATAAAACGAAGGAGTTGGATTAGGAAAGGTCCCTTTTAACTCTAAACCTATGATCATATAAAAAATTAATTAGCACTTGTATTAAGATACTATTTTTATGAACACATAAATCCTGCATTTATTAGAGTAGATATAAAAACTAGAAAGTCTAGCTATTCTAGAAAGCAATTTGGAACTATGGCCCTAGAGTGACCAAACTGTGTATACCCTTTGACTCAGAGATACCACTACTAGACCAATATCCCAAAGAAAGAGAGAAAGGAACCATATGTACAAAAATATTTCTAGCATCTCTCTCTCTCTCTCTTTCTCTCTCTCTTTCTGTCTCTCTCTCACACACACACTCAGAAATGAAGGTGGTACCTATCAATTGGGGAATGTAGGGAATGGCTGAACAAAGTATAGTATATAAATGTAATGGAATACTATTCTGCCATAAGAAATGATTGTCATGAATGAAATTCTGAGAGACAAAGTTCTGGGTATGATAAATCCATTTGTTAATTAGGCTAGCAAATAATCATGGGCAGCTAGGTGGTGCAGTGGATAGAGTGCTATGCATAGAGTCAAGAAGACTCATCTTTCTGAGTGCCAGTCTGGCCTCAGCCACTTACTAGCTGTGTGACCTGGGCAAATCACTTAATTCTATTTGCCTCAGTTTCCTGATCTGTAAAATGAGTTGGAGAAGGAAATGGCAAACCACTGAAGCATCTCTGCCAAAACAACACCAAATGAGGTCACAAAGAGTTGGACATGACTAAAATCATTGAACAATAAATCAAATAACCAACAAATCAAGGTCAGCAATCTCTTTTGGTGATCAAAGACCCCAAGAGAGCATTCCAAGCCACTTAAATCCAGGTGTCTGCCTTCTTGCAGTATATCCTGATAAAGGAAAGGCAATCCTGATTGGTGGAAATTTAATGAGGTGGTGTGCTAAGAGCTCTCAACTCCTCACAATTACTTCTTCATTGGAGGGAAAAGAATAGCTGGGGAACATGGCCTGGTCTTGGAATTCAAGCTGCCTCTAGCAATCTGGGCTAGAAGAACCACCCTCATCAGGATCTCCCTGACTTAGTTTCCCCTTTATATACCAGACTAGGTCACCTCCAACTTTGATTAGAAAGCAAGGACACAAGGGTTACTCTTGGTAGTGTGGACAACTCAGGCTGATCTTCTGTGCTCAGAGGGTAAACAGAAAAGTCTAGCCCAAGCCTTGGGAGGGACTGGAATGTGATCTTTAAGGAATGTGATTCTTTAGCTAGAATGAATGGGAAAAGTTTCTCTTTAAGCTAGCATAAGAGATGGCCTTTTGAACAGAGAAGAGAATATGACAAATTAGTATTCATAATCAAGTGATATAGTATTAAAATTAATTTTTCTCATGATGAAAGGGATAGTTTTAAGGGAATCTTGAAAGACATATGAACTGATGCAGAGTGAAGTGAGTAGAACCAGAAGAACAATCCATAAAGTAACAACAACATCATGAAGGCAAACAGCTTTGAAAGATTTAGAAATGTTCATCAATGTAACAACCAACCGAAATTCCAGAGGACTGGAGATGAAACAAGCTACTTTCCCATCTTGACAGAAAACCGATGGACTCAAGATAGAGAATGAGGTATATATTTTCAGGCATGACCAATGTGGAGATTTATTTTCACTGGGCTACGTATATTTATTTTTCTTTTCTTCAAGTGGGAGAGGGAGCTAACAGAAGGGGGGAGAGAGAATAGCAACAGGGTTACCAAAATGAAACAAAAAAAGAGAAAAGTAATGAAATGGGGTGATCAAAGCATTTTTAAAAATTCACAGAATAGGAGGATCAGTGGGAAACACTGACAAACATCACAGCTTTGAAAATAATCATACTGAATTTATTATATACTTAGAAAGAAAAGCGAGCTGTATACAATATGAATTTCCAGCTTCATGTATAATTGTCTTTCTCCTTTTTAGTTTGTTTATGGAATGCTCATTTTATTTGGTGTTCAGAAATTTTTTAAGTTAAAAGCAAGAATGCAGTTATACTAATCTAACAATAATAATAATAATAATAATAACAACATGTATATAGTACCAACTATGTGCCAGGCACTGTGCTAAGCATTTTTCCTGTTTGATCCTTATAACAACCCTGAGAGGTAGTTGCTATTATTGTCCCCATTTTACAGATAAGAAAATTGAGGCAGACAGAAGTTAAGTGACTTGCCCAGGGTCACACAGCTAGTAAGTGCCTAAGGTCAGATTTGAACTCAGGTCTTCTTGACTCCAGGCCCAGCACTCTATTGTGCCACCTTGTAAATGAATATTGTTCCTGGGAATGTCTGTGTCCATTCACATGTATGAAAGCATCCCTGAAGATGCCATTTTAATGCCCGTTACTATCTTTCAGAAAGCAAGGTCATGGAATCTGAGAGTCAAAAAAGTCCTTCAAAGCCATTTAGTCCAACCCGTACATGGCTAAGAATCCTCTCTACACCATGCCCAAGAGGTGTCTCTTCGTCCTTTGCTTGAAGACTCTGAGTTCAGGGAAACCTACTGCTTCCACATGTAACCCATTCTCCTTTAGGATAGCTCCAATTGCCAGGAAGTTTTTCCCTAATACTAAGCCTAAGCCTGCTTTTCTATATTTTCAACCTCTTTCTTCTCATCCTGCTTTCTGCAGCCAAGCAGAACAACAGAATAAGAATCCTTCTTATAAATACTTCAACACAGAATTTTGTTCCCCTCCCCCTCCAAGCTTCTCTTCTCTAGGCTAAACATTCTCCGTTCCTTCACACAATATTCAAAGGACTTGATCTTGAGAGTATTTACCATCTTTATTACCTTCCTCTGGATGCTCTCCAGCTCATCAATGTCCTTCTTAAAATGTAGTTCCCAGAACACAATTCTACAGAGATGGTCAGACCAAGGATGAGTACAATGGGATGGTTATATCCTGTTCCTGGATACTAGGCCTCTTTCAATGCAACCAAAAAATCACATTAATTTTTCGGTTGACATATCACATTATGGATTCATATCCAGCTTACAGTCCCCTAAAACCTTCAGACATTTTTCAGACAAACTGTTGTCTATCCATGCCTCTTCCATCTTATATTGGTAAAATTGATTTTTGAACCCAAGCATAAGACTCTTTTTTATCCCTATTAAATTTCATTTAATACAGTTTTGAAAGATTTTGGAACTCGGATTAGTACAATGATAAACCATAAGCCCAGATGAAACTTGGATATGGCCAACATGGGAATTTGTTTCATATACTAAGCATATTTGTTCTGTTTCTTTTTCTTTTTTATTGTTCAATTGGGGAGAGGCAGTAGAAGAGAGAGATAATGAATGCTTGTAAAAATAAATAAGTTTTTTTTTTTTAAAATAAATACATTTCATTTCATTCAATTAAGAAACATCTGTTAGCATGCTTTTTAAAGACAACATCCTGGATCCACAAACAACTGTAAAGAAAGGTTATTAGGCAAAGCTTTTAAACTGTAGTTGGTAAGCTGAATCTGACACCTGCTTTTTTTAAGCTTGAAAATAGCATCTCTAAGGAAGGAAATAGAAGAGTGGTTAAACACTGTCATACATCATGGTTGCTTTTTGTTTTTTAAATAGGAGTCACCAGGCAAAGAGGTATCTTATTCTGGAAATACATCCATTCCTTTTCCCCCCGCTATTTGTGTTACTAGTTTAGGCCCAAATGAGGAACTAAGAGGAAGATCCTTGAAACCAGACTGTTCAGTAGATTTAAGATATTAGGAGCCGAAAAACACGGGCACAACGTGGAAGATTGCAAATGCATTTCCCTCACAAGGAGCTGTTTGTGGCTGCAAATATGAACTTGGATTATAAGTGTGAAGTTCTGAAAAAGTAATTTGGCCCCAAGAAGCCTTCAGGGATCTAGATCCTTCATGAGAGCCTGGTCTTTCCCTCTCTGGGTGCTATTTTGTATGATTGTTTAATAATAAGCAGGGACTTTCAGATTTTGTGCTGGATAGATACCATACCCAGCAGGAAGGATAAGGTTATATATTACAGATTTTATCTCTATCAGTAAATGCAGAGGCAGATATTGTGCTTATATAATGCAGTGTGGGAAAAGAACAATAAAGGCCAAGAGGCTGGAACTTCATAGGAGTCTAGGGAAGAAGGAAGAGGATTCCAAGGGAAACGGAACTTGAGCCATTGAACTCTGGTATGAGCCAAAGACGAGGCTAAAGTAGCAGGAAATGTGCTAAGCTCATCTCTGCTGATAGTTCCAAGGGCAAAAGAAGGACCTAATCCAGATAGTCACAAAAGCCCAAGAAATGGGTTAGAGAAACAATGTCACTTAGTGGTAAGCCAAAACCAAAAACCAAACCTTTCTGCCAATTGCTTTGATGTGTGACATTTTATGGAGCTGACTGGTGGAAGGTACTCGTAGCTTGAAGATTGAAGCAGTCTTTTCTTTTGGCTAAAAATTTCCTCATTTCAACAGCTTCCCTCTCCCTTTCTACCCAAATATTTTCATGTGTTGAAGTCATTTAAGTAGGTTAGACTAGATTACCTCTAAGGAACTTTCCAACTTTAAGATGTTATGACTATGAAACCTGGGAGGGCTGGTTTGGAGAACCAAATTTTACTGTCAAATTCCCCCGGGCTGCCCCGGAAAAAAAAATTGAGAGAAAAAACTGTGCAAGGAAAAGGAGAGAAATCCAATAGCTCTTTTTAAGATGTTAACACAGGTTAAAGTTCTTACAGGCTGAAAAATGACTTCCAAATTTTTTTGGAGCTTCTTAAATGCCCTATGCATGAAGCCCGTCATTGGAAAAAAAAATGTGAAAACAGGAATAGATCAATTAACAGAGTCTTTTGATGTCTGAATTCCAGAAGCAGAGCTCTTTGGTTGGTTGATAAGAGACTGAGTATCTGAAAACAGAAAAAAGCTGTCAACATCAAGTTCATTTTCCAAAATATGTTTCTCTCCCTCCACATCACTTGCATCTGTTCCCTTCTCTTTAATGAATAACTAACCACCCTAGTTTAAACCCCCATCACCTCTTGGCTGGATTATTGCAATAAACTTCCTTTAGTCTCTCTTCTCTCTCATTCATCATCCACCCAGATGCCAAATTGATATTCCTAAAATACAGTTCTGACTTTCCCTCCCTCCTCTAGCAGTGCCCTCTTACCTCTAAGAGGATAACATATAAACTCCTGTATTTGGCATTTAGAGTCCTTCATTATCTGACTCCTGGCCACTTTTCTAGGCTTATTGCATGGAAATATATATAGATATAGATATAGATATAGATATATAGATATACACATGTGTATATATCCATAAATGTGTATATATGCCTGTGTATGTATACATGTGCATATATCAAATATGCATACATATGTGTATAGATGTGTACGTAGGTGTATTTAGAATCCCTAGCTTCTTTCAAAGCTCATTTAAGGGCTACCTTCTACAGAAAGTCTTTCCTGACTACTCCCCTCCCCCTCCTCACTAGTGCCCTTCACTTGGGAAATGATACTGAATTTGTACGTATTTTTATTTACTTCTCTATTTTTATTCCACTTCCCCCTTAATTACCTCCACCAGCAGAATTTCAGCTCCATAAAGCATAGTCTCTTCTTGTTTTTATCCTTCTTTCCCTAGCACCAAGTACGGGTATCTCAGTGTCTGACACATAGGAGGTGCTTAATAAATGCTTATTGAATGAATAATTTGAATCTTCAGAATGAACTCTGCTGAAAGAGGCTTTATCTAGAAATACATATTTTAAGGTAGAAGTTGAACATTTTGTGCAGCCTCATCTTCCCCCAAGGAAAACTCTCCAAAGATTCACACAAAAAAATTGAAGGATCTGTTCATGTCTGAGCTTAAATTCTCAGGAGAACCATTAGCTTGTTTGATACACCAGGAAGAACAGTGTTTTTATGCAAGTATTTTAATACAGGAAATATGAGTCTAGTCAGTATCTTTCCAAGTACATATGTCTGAAGGAGTTTTGAAGTGAAATGCTCTTTAATATCTTAAAAGCGTAGTTAAAAGAGGCCCACATGAGGATGTTTTACCAATGAAAATACTTCTCTCTGAATAAATAGCAAACTCAAAACATCTAATGATGATAACAGAACTAATGCAAAAAGGTAACTAATCAAAGGTCGCCTAAAACATATTTTACTGGGAAAATCATTTCAGGGGTTTCTGCTCTGCTGGTTTCATAATTAAGATACAACCCACATCAGATCAGGCAGCAAAACGTTTTGTTTCAGAACCAGTACTACCAGTTTTCTGAGACTAGGAAAAAAACAAAAACAAAAAAATCCTTTCACAGAGATTTCAGCCAGCCAAATTAGTAACATAAGGCGACAAGAACTGGGGAAAGGAAAGAACAATGGTTTCTCTCCTGTCACCATGCTCAGAAAAGTGACCCAGTGAACTATTAGCTAATGGTGAGATAATTGCTAGGAGTCTGCCTCCCCACCCCCTGCCCCCACGATCATTTGGATTTTAAATAGCCTCCCGGGTTGGGTTTTACTAAAAAGTCACACAGGGAAGTCTATACTTCCTTTCCCTTTTGCCACAGATATATTTTAGAACTATTAGAGAACACAGTTCTATAAAGCAAAAGTAAGGAAAAAGTAGGGTTTTAATGGATTTTGGTGGCACTAAAGTGTCACTCTTCAAATGAACAAATAGTTACTAAAACCCTGATTGTGTGGTTCACAATGAAATTGTCTGAGTGGGGAGCCAGTTCCTAATGCCAATGGGGGGATGGTTTTAAATTGCTGGTTAAAGAAGCAATGCAGGAGAAAGGTGGGCAGGCTGAGACATAAATAGATGTTGCCCTTAGATGGCAGTGGTTTCTCTCAAAGAAGAATTATGAGAGTGTGGGGGTTTGTTAATTATTGACAAATAAGTTCATGTGGGTTATCAGTATCACTAGGGATTCAGCCTCAAGGTTGAGTTTTTTCAGGGTGTTAGATCTTTCCAATGCCTGAATTCTGAACCCCCAGCTACCATTATTACAACCTCAATCTTAGTGACCAACTGCTTCCTTACTCCTATCCCACTCAAGCCAACTTTGCCCCTCCCCTCTAAAGCTAAGTACTCTTAGGGGCAGCTAGATTACACAGTAGATAGAGTACCGGCCCTCGAGTCAGGAGGACCTGAGATCAAATTTGGCCTCAAATCTGTCAAATTTGACACTTACTAGCTGTGTGACCCTGGGCAAGTCACTTAACCCTACTTGCCTCCTCTTCCGCCCCCTCAAATAAAATAAAGCTACCCACTTTTATCACTATACTCTTTGGAATGCTTATTCTATAAATAACACACACACACTCACTTTGTTTTTTAATATTTTCCTTCCCTACTCCTTCCATCTTTTAGCTCTCACTGAGATCTGGCTCCTTCCTGAAGACAAAGCCTCCTTGACCATCCTTTCTAAGACCTGTTGCACTTTCACTCATTCCCCCTATTCACTGTCTGAGGTGGAGGAGTTGGAATACTCCTAGCTCCCTACTAACTCTTCCAAGCTTACCTTTTACTACCTTTATTCAATAATTTCTCTTCCTTTGAGGTTCACTCAACCTCCATTAACTGCCCTATCAAAATTGTTGTAGCTATTGTCTACCAACTGCTAATTTTCTTCCCTTCTTTCCTCAGTGAGTTCAGTGCTTGGCTTATAGTCTTTTTATAATCCCCAATTTCTGCTCTCATACCAGGAAACTTCAACATAGATATTGATATGCCCTCTCCTAACCTTATAGTTCCTCAACTTATTCATTCTCCATGACCTACTCCTCCAACCCACTTCAGCCACATACAATATGATCTTGCCATCACCTTCAAAGACACCACTTCCAAGTTCATCAACTCTGAAATCTATTGTCTCCTGCTTTCCCTAATAGAAAGAGTGCCCTAGTGGTATTGAACCAGAAGTGGTCAATATTACTACACTCTAGGGATTTAGACTGGGATATGTTTGGGTCAACTATGCATTTTTAGGTACTTACTGGAGATATTCCTCATGCAGGACCCTCCAAGGAATTCCTAATTGGGCAGGGATTCACTGGAGTAAAAGTAGCAGTTTTTTATTTATTTGTTTTAAACTGTTTCTGCACAGTCAATTTTTCAGTGTATTTCCTTTGTAAGTAAAACCAGCTTATTTATGTGACTGAATGCTTAAGGATGACTGTTTGCTGATATTATTGTACTTGTAATGAGTTGAAAGATAATATTAGCAGTATGGGTTTTGCATCCCTATTATACTGATGCTTAGCAATTTGCTTGGAGCACAATAGACACCCATCCATATTCATTTTCTTTCTTTACTTTTGAGCACAGCTAGACTGATTGCCTTACTGTAAAGTGAGTACAGACGGCTTGTCTGAGATCCTTATGGGCTGTAGTTCCTTGAGGAAAGATTTTCCTGGTAGCTTAGAAATCCCAAACAGCCCACATATTTAATCCTTTTTTGGGAGCCTTACATCTTTGGAGCTTTTCTGAATCTGTTTTCCTTTTTAGTTACTCTCCTTATCCTAGTGAGACCTATATATTTCAGGGATCCCTTGAGAAATTTTGGGTGATCTTTCTGTTGCAAGGACTTGGAGGAACTTTTGCTCCAGGAATGAAGCAGGTCTGCATGTGTGGCTCCACACCCAGAGGGACTTATTAGTGGTAGGAGGAGAGGGTGTAAATTGAGGGGTTGTCCAACAATTGGGGAATGGCTGAACAAGTTGTGGGGCATATAATTATAATGGAATACTATTGTGCTACCAGAAATGATGAACAGAATGAGTTCAAAAAACCTGGAAAGACTTACATGAACTGATGCTGAGTGAAGTGAACAAAACCAGGAAAACGTTGTACCCAGTAACAGCAATATTGTACAAAGATCAACTGTAAATGACTTAGCTGTTCTCAGCAATACAATGATCCAAGGCAATTCCAAAGGATTCATGATGAAAAATGCCATCCATCTCCAGAGAAAGAACTGATGGAGTCTGAATGCAGATCAAACACACTATTTTTCATTTTCTTTATTTTTGGTGTCTTTTTGGTCTGTCTTCTTTTACAACATGACTAATATGGAAATATGTTTTATATGATTGTACATGTATGACCTATATCAAATTGCTTACCATCTTGGGAAGGGATAGAGGAAGGGGGAGAATTTGGAATTTTTAAAAATTAAGTTAAAATTGTTTTTATGTGTAATTGTGGAAAAATAAAATATTATTCAAAAAAAGAAAAAAAAAAGGAGGAGAGGGTGAGCACCTCTGTCCAACCTGGCGCCTTGTGCTATTTTACAAGCACGAAGGCAGTGATTTGGGTTCTTGTCTGTTGGTCATGGGGTGACTTCCAGTTAACCTCTGGTCCCTCATCTCTATCAAGAGCTCTGGAGGTAAAATGCTTTCCCTCTGAGAAAGGAGGCTTGATATCCTCTTTTTTATTGCCATTGGGTTGAGGCAGGTCTTTGTAAGCACAAAGACAGGTTAAAAGCTAGGAAAATTTTGCAAAATGATCTTTGTTTGTTAAACTACATTAACTTGGGGGTTAAGTATTGTCTCCAGGTGTATGGTAAGCCTTGATCCTCATGGAAAAGTGTTAACTTTCCTATTTTAGTGGATTGTACTACATGGATTTTACCCAAAAATCAACCTTTTTTATTTGCTGAGGACAACATATGTTTAACTGAGAGGACAGTGACAAAGAAAGTAGATTGTTATTTTACCCTACCCACAAACTTCATTGATCTAATATTAGAATATAAGGTATTAGTATATTAACAGAGTTGAACATAACATAAACATTCTTTTATCCCTTTATGAAGTATAAACATCTTTCTGATTGAGTTAGAAGGGAGGATGGATAATTAATGGCCATGTCAAAAGATGACCCTTAAAAGATGTCATCTAGGCAGTTTCAGATAGTTGAAGAGAGAACCAGCAGTCAAGGAAGAACTCAGCCCTTCACTTTGAGGAGGTGGGCAGGAGAGAGGGAGAAGAGGGAATTTTCCCTCCTTGCCCTCCCCTATCAACCATGACATCTAGTTGTAGAGCAATTCGCTTAGAGGGAAACACCTTGTCCAGTAGTTTGAGACGTCTTTGGATTAGGAGAGTTCAGGCAACAGCCAGCCATTCAACAGAACCACAAACTCTTCTCACAGTTGGAAACAGAGAGACAGTCACTTGAGGACAGAGGCAGCTTTTAGGATTGTGGCCTCTGGCAGCAGATAAGAAAGCTAGCTATGGACTCAAGAGACAGCTAGCCCTGAAAATTAAGAATTGAGCTTTGTGAGGTTTCCACTAGATGAGAAAGGACTTGAGGTCCTTGAAATGCAAGAAAAGTGAATAGTCTTGACTATGTGTCCTCTACATGTATGCCTTGCTACCATTTTATTCTTCTTTGTACCATTTTTCCATGGATATACTATGTGTCTTTGTGGGAGAATGTACCCCAGTTTTAAGAGTATATATTTTGTGGTTTCTGTTCTTATTTCATTTTGATAAATGGCATTGCTTTAAGCTAATTGTTTCTACTGGTTGACTGTTCATGAGAAGCATACCAGTTGTTGTTGAGTCATTTTTCAGTCATATCCAATTCTTCATGACCCCATTTGGGATTTTCTTGACAAAGATACTGGAATGGTTTGTCATTTCCTTCTCCAACTCATTTTACAGATGAGGAAACTGAGGCAAACAGGGTTAAGTGACTTGCCCAGGGTCACATAACTAGTAAATGTCTGAGGCCAGATTTGAACTCAGGAAGACGAGTCTTCCTGACTCCAGGCCCATCACTCTATCCCCTGTACCATCTCACTGGCCCAGCATACCAGTAGGGGCTCATGTTAAGAGGCACAACCCAGCATGCTTCTCCTAGAACTTGAGAGCAGCATCTGCCTTCTGGGGATAAAACCTGCCAGTGCAAATGCAAGTTGGAGTAGCCCAAGGGGTTACAATAGGATTTAGAACTAGAAGGGATCATAAAGAGCATTTTGTTCAACTTTTATTTTATATATGAGGAAACTGAGACCCAAAGAGGGGTAAAGGAGAAACAGAGAGTGATAAGAGCAAGACATAAGGAAAAGGAAAGAAAAGAAAAGGAAAAAGATAGTAGGGAGAGAGAAAGAGACAGGGAAGCAGAGAAAAGGTCACAGGCTGATCACTGACTTTAGATCTGGAAGGTTGTAGAGATCATTTAGTCTAACCTTCATTTTACTTATAAGAAAGCAGAGGTCCAGAGTGGTAAGAGAGAGAAGAAAGAAAAAGGAGAAAGAGGTAGAAGAGGATGTGGGAGAGGATGAGAAGGAAGAGGGAGAAGAGAAACAGTAGAAGAAAAAGAGATGAAAAGGTAGAAAATGGAGAGAAAAAGAGGGGGGGGGGACAGAGACAGAGGCAAAGAGATAAAGATACAGAGAGACAAAGAGAGAGACAGAGAACTAATCGAGAAAGTAACTGGCAACCAAGGGCAATGTCTGTGATTTGCCTAAATATGTAGCCAGTAATGTTAATTGAATGTAAAACCCTGGAGAAGCAAGCATCCAAAAAATACTAGTTCCAGGAAATAAATGTCTCTTGCCTGTCAGGGATCTGGCTGCTGAATTGTTTGCATTCTTGGTAACTGGAGAACAACCTGCCTCCCTCAAAGCCAACTGTCAGCACCCAGTAACCCACATGCCTACCTTCCTATTGCTCCTTTCAATTCTTGTTTACTTTTTTTTAAAAAAAACCCAACCTTGCCAGAAACCCTCACCTTTATCTCCAAATTGAAATTCAAGATTCATAAAAAAGGTTATCTGCCACTGTGACATTTTTTATAAATGTTGGCCCAACAGGAACAGTACTGAGCAATAAGACCCAAATCCCTAAAGCAACATCATTCTGCCATCTCTTTTCCCCCAGACTTACATAGTTGTGGGAGAGTTGCCAGAAAAATACAATAAAATGTAGGAACAGGAATAAATAAAAATAAAACTCACTCAGAGTCATGTGTCTTTGCCTGCTCATTTCTTTCCTTTTATTACAACTTTCTACTCTTGCCCTTTTACTTATAATAGTTTTTTTCTTTTAAAATTTACTTTTGACTTTTGCTTTTTTCCTTATTTTTTCACACTTCAATTGTAATTCTTTTTTCCTCATGTATTTCTAGGTAAGAAAGCCTATTTTTATACCATTTGAATGTAGCTCCCTTGAGGTTACTCCTTGCTTTTCCTCCTGGTTCTTTCTAGCTCTGTGGTTTCCTGTTTTTCATTCTTTCTCCTTTCAACCTTCTTCTGTCTCTTGTTACTTGACAGTCAATTCATCCCTTGTCACCCTACTTTAAAATGACTCATCACTTTCTTCTTGTCACTCCTTTTGTGAAATCTCGTACTTCTTGGTAGTCATTTTTTGCCCTTAAATGTGCTTGTTGTTCTACATTAGGGACATAGAGGTTTGCATGGTGTCTTGCCAGTGGTCCTAAGTCAACATTAAATACTCATTTTTCTCTTCTGCTTTCTCAGTAGCATAGAAACTGAGCCTGGATGCTTGACTGTACCCGGACCTGAGTAGATTAACATAGATACATCCAAAAAGTGTCATACTCTCCTCTCCTCTTTTCCTTTCTCTCGTACTCTGTATGGATGCATGACTTCCTGACAGAACACAACCTACCTCCTTGGCATATGATGCTTCCAAACTATAATGTATATCCTTCTTAGATTAGGTATATGACTCTGAAGGTCTTTATCTCAACTCCTACTTTCACCGATGAATTAAACCTCCCTTAAGAAACTTGGGAGTATCCCTGAGATGCAGTGGGATTCTTCTCTAATAATGTCATCTAGAGTCCCAATTCCAATATATTTTATCCAATGTCATTTGCTAGTGACTGATGCCTCAGTATAATCTAACCAATTAATATCAATTAGCTTTTACAAATGGATATTTACTAAGTAAATAGAGCAAGAACATAAGCATAAATGTTTTCCACCAATACTTGGGGATACATTCTCCCCTCTACTGCACTGATCTTTAGGAGGAGTGAGCTCAAACTTAAAGTAATTGCTACAAAGCATTCACTCTATCAAGTTCACTTCTGAATGTAACAAATCTGAGGCCAGATTTTAACTCAGGAAGATGAGTCTTCCTGACTCCAGGCCCGTCACTCTATCCCCTGTACCATCTCACTGGCCCAGCATACTAGTAGGGGCTCATGTTAAGAGGCACAACCCAGCATACTTCTCCTAGAACTTGAGAGCAGCATCTGCCTTCTGGGCACCGTGAAGGAGTTGTTCTCTTAGCTGCTTTCATTTCACTTCTGTGCTATGGCAAACAGGTCACTTGGGACTTCAGTTCTGCTGCCTGCAAACTCTGGCATGGAAACACTGGACCTACGGCAGTTTGCTTTTCAGACATTTTGAAGCTCATAAGGTTGCAGCCTGATCTTTTCTGTCTCCAATATTCCTTCATCTAAGTCAGTAAAGAATGAGTGGCAAGGACAGAGGCAACAGAACAGAGCCATATCAAGCTAGGTGGAGAATGTAGACTGCTGGCAGGGCATCTTTCCCCCCTCCTTGAGGCTTCAATATAGCCAGGCAAGAAAGAGAGAAAGAGACTCTGACCAGTTAGTGCCTTTTGAATGTACACTCATTTCTGACTTATCAGTTAATCAAAACTCCATTTCTTCATCATGTGGTTAGTGGACCAGAGAGTCATAAAATACCTACACGAGCTCTGAAGTGCAGAGCAGGGCCCTTCAATTCCACAACATCAGGCACTTCCAGAAGTGAGTTCACCAAACACACATGTCCAGGACTGAGGCTTCAGTGGTTGGTTTCTTCTTTACAGAGAAATCTAGAACAGCTATGAACCCCCACCCCATACCCAAGGGTCATTCCAAGGGATTGAGAAATAGCACAACATAGTAAAAAGAAAATTGCACTTAGACTTAAAAGACCTAAGTTCAAATCCTGATTTTGATATTTATTAGCTGTATGACCTGAGGAAAGTTACTTAATGTCTTTGAGACTCAGTTTTCACATTTGTATGTAATATCCTTCACCCTGTCCTCCTCTCTCTTTTGCTGTGTAGAACAGGGTTGGGGCAAGGGGAGGGGGGAGTTATGCTGGAACACTGAAGAGGAAGATATGTGACATAGCTGGAGAAGTAGAGTAGCTTGGCTCAAGATTAGAGAGGGAGGGTTGCTTCTTCACAGGGTTGGCTGTTGAGCCTACTTATCCTGCTCTGTGCAGGGTAGATAGTTGAGGGTAGAAGGGGTGAGATGTCCCCATACAGAAGCAGATAGTTGGGACAGGGGAACAACCAAACTTCCTGAGTTATAAATCACATTGTATCTTAAGTTCCACACTCCTGTGCCATGAGTTTTAGGTCTAAAGTTTTTCATAGTTTCTTTTTTTTTTTGCCTCTGATGACCAGTCCTACTGGAAGTGTTGGCAGCGTGCTATATCAGATAAAGATCTAGCTTTGGAGCCAGGAAAGCCTGTGTTCAAAACCTGCCTCCATTACATTACATACTGGCTTTATGAGCATGAGCAAGTCACTTAACTTCTCAATGCTTTAGGAAACTATTTATGTTGGAGAAAAGGCACTGACTGGCATTGGAGAAGAGAATTTCCTCATCTGAGGGGTTCCCTATATCAATGAAATCACAAATCTAGTCCTAAAGCTTCCTCCAGATGACAGCTCTTCAAAGATCTGAAAACAGGGATGACTTCCTTTTAAGTATTTCCTTCTCTAGGTCAAACTCCTGGTGCTCCAGTGGTGTACGAGCTATCACACTTTCCTCTTACGGTATGACCAAAGGGTGGTTACCCATTTACTAACAGTTTATAAAATATGTCTGACAAAATCATGTTCCTTTCCAAGCCAAAGGCATGTTTATTAAGCCCAACTTTAGGCCATTATCAGCCCCAGTCTACACTGTTAACTTCAGTGAACCCGATTAAGCCATATATTTTGCAAATAAGCTTTTCATTGCACCTAAAACAAAGCAGATGGGCCAGGATTGACAGCCAGTAAAGAATCAATGGGAGCTCTGCAATGGTACAATGCCTCAGAGGGAGGAGGGTAATTGGTGTACAAGTCTAATACTAAGAAAGGACACCTTTTAATGTTCTCATGGATACGTAAGCCCTTTTATGGAGCATCAGGTTACAAAGCTCTAGCAAGAGGGGAAAGAAATCACTAAAACATTTGAGGATCAAAAGAATTCAACCTGCCAAATGCTACAACATTTTTTATGAGGAAACAAACACATTTTCTCCTGAGGGCATAGACAAATGAAGTGGAAATATGGTTCAACATACTTTTTGTGAAAGCCTTCTACACTATATTTAGGTCTTAAGACATCATTTCCAATCTAGTCATTTCCCCCTAAAAAATTTGAGGAAAAGCATTTTGCTCTGAGAATATATACAGTATCTAAAGCAATAAGTTAATCCATTCTGGCTTTCACAGTGAAATAAGGGGGGTGGGGGCGGGAAATCCATTTGATTCTCATAAATCCACTCAGTTTGTGGTCTTGCTTACAAAGTCATTCACCCATCATGCAAACAACACAGATATTTTTGTCTAGATAATTTTCATGTTAGTTTTTTTTTTTTTAATGTTGTGTAAGTAGCTCAACAAACAATGTTTATGTAAGGAAAGCAAAGATTTTTCACTGGAAAAAGCATAGAACAAAAAGTCACTAACTACATCTTGCCCTTCCCATCCTGGCTAAGTGAAGCTCTAGAGAGGATTTTTATGAATCCTGATAGTGACCAAGGGTATAATGAAAACTTAAAAGAATTTTCACACCCTACCTAACTCACAAGGGCACTAAGTTGCATAATTGTTAGAGCACTGGCTCTGGAATCAGTAGGACCTGAGTTCAAATTTGGTCTCAGACACTTACTAGCTGTGTGACCCTAGGCAAGTCATTTAACCCTGCTTGCCTCAGTTTCCTCATCTCTAAAAATGAGCTGGAGAAGGAAATGGCAAACCACTCCAATGTCTTTGTCAAGAAAACCCCAAATAGAGTCTCAGAGAGTTGGACACAGCTGAAATGATTCAAGAACACCACCTAACTCAAAAGAGTAGACTGAATTCAAAGAATGACAGCTGGGGCAAAATCAATTCAAAAGAATAAGGACTTGTCTGACTGGCTAGCTAGATATAATTCTAAATTACAAAAGATCTGAAAGAGTCCCTGGGGCCAGAAACTAAAAGACTGGAGAGACCATTTCTTTACAGGGAAAATAATACACAATAGCAATAACTTGGTGGAGAATGGCTGGCAGATGGCTGAATCAGAAACTCCACAGAAAGCAAGCGACACCAGCAAATGACAGTGAAATAGAGAAAAAAAAACCACAAGAACCAGAGGATGTAAGCAATGTGGAGCAGCAGGGAAAGTAGTTCACAGCTCAATGACGTCACCATCCTACCAAATGACATTGGCAGTTCTGTGAGAAAATAAGTAACAGCAATGGAGGCAGGGAGGAGTTCCAGTGCACACACAGCCCTAGAAGTGGGAGCTGTCCTTGCTCCATATGTGCCTTCTTCAAGCAATTGCCCTGACTACGTGTGTTCCATCTCCCACCAACACTATGGTAATCTGTCAGAAAGTGTATCACTGTGGGTATGGGGAAATTTTGTCATCTGTTTTGGTATTCTGTTAAATGCCGTTTGCTTTGAACTTATGTTTCCTCAGATTGGTCTGGTAAAAGAAACATTAATGAGGGGCTTACAATCTATGATTTCTAGTAGGTGGTGACCCATAGCATGCATTGAATCTGGGATAGCTTTCAGGGGATTCATGATTGAGAGGGGCTGGGCTATACTTATTTGAATTGTTTTGGGAGTGGAATGATGGTTGGCATGGAACTTGAGAGAAATGAGTAGGTATATACTTTTAAAATCTTTCCTTTATCAAAAATATCATATTGATTTTTGGAAAAAGCATTGAAGTGCTCATAATATAGAAAAACAAAGCTCTAGAGCAACTGTACACATTCATAATTCTTTCCTATCCCAACAAAAAAAAGAGAAAAATGTTTTCAAATTTTTAGATTTCAGACTACCTCACTCCCAAATACCCCAGTCCTATTTACCTCAATAAAAAAAAAGTGATGGGGATAGGATGAGGTGGGATGTGGCGAAATTTTCCATGCTGTTGAGAAGGGAAAGAGTTAGTGACATCTTTCCCTGTGTCACCATGGAGAAGGAGAGAAGATGGCATTAATACAAACAATGGAAGTTGACATGCTATTGTAATAAGAGAGGCTACATATAAAAGGAAAATGTTTTGCTAGTGGATTATATTGATACCTCCAAACAAACTGGGGATCACTCAAAAAGTGATTTGTACAAAACACTCCCAAGACATTTGCTGTGACGCCTCTTCTTTCAGACTGATGTCTATGATCTCCTAGTTTGAGAATCGATGGCCTAGGGCAGGTGTTGACAATGACTGTGTGTGATGGCTTCATATGTCACCCTAGAAGTAAACATGAAGAAAAATGACCATTATGAATTGTTCTGATGCTCTGACTAAAAGTAACGGTACCCTTTGAAAGACCTAATATGATATTACCATATAGAAACAAAACAGTTCACATAAGAATGAACAAAGGATCAATGACATAAGTATTTGTTAGTAGTCTTCAGCATAATGAATAGACCTCACTAGAGGTCTCCAAATGGCAGCTGGACTGATCATTAATTGGAGATCTTACATAGAGAGGTTTCTTGCTCAGGCCCAGCTTGGACTTCATGACCTCTGAGATCCCTTCCAATTATGAGAGTCTGTAATTATGTGAATTAGTTATTAATATTTTGGGGAAAATATTATGTTTTATTGATAACATGAATGAACTCTGGCTCCTGCCCTTGGTCAGACTGATAACCCTTGACTTCTAGGGTCACAAGCATCTATCCTTCTTTCTTAGATTTTCCTGGGTTGCTCCTATGCACTAATATTCTGTCAAATTGTTTCCCCCTAACCCCATTTCTGGTCTTGGCTCTTTTAGGGCCATGCTCTCACTCTTATTCCTATCCCAGCCTCACCTTGGACATTTTGCTTCCCTCATGGACGATGCCACTCTAAATCATGCCTTCTGATGCTTCTCCACAGGTGAGTATATTTCCAAGATAAAGCAACCCTGAACTCAAAAGGAAAAGTACAGTTTTAGTGTGTCACTCAATTAAGTAATCATGATAAATTGATGAAGATATAAAAGCTGCTTAAATCTTTGCCCATACCTGGGATCTCCTCCATCCCCCATTTCAGCAGTTGGATTCCTACCTATCCTCTAAGCATAGAGATGAAGATTTCATTCAATTCCCATAAAAGGAAATTCCTTCTAGCCCCTGAAGATTTTCCTCATTGACTCTGAGGATAAGCACCTTTCTCTCTTGTTGGATCTAGAATAACTCCATTTTGCAGCTCTCTGATGTACTTGTATAGTGCTGTGTATCATAGTCATCTGGATACATCTCATCGCCCTATGAGACAGGAGGCTCCATGAGATTAAGAACTGTGTTTAATCTAAACTTTATACCTAACCCAACTCTCCACACAGTGCTCTGCACATAGGATCATAGGATTATGGACTTATAGGTGGGAGGGACCTCAGAGAATATAAGCTATAGTACAATTACAGGAACTTAATAATCGTTTGATTAAATTCGATCGTATTGAATTTAAAAGCTTCCTTAATCTAATAACACTGGAGAGAGCACACAACAGCTGAAAAACAGCATGCATTCAAACCAAGTTATAACCATTACCACGGGAAGCCTCTGGAACGATTTAACAAGTAAAATATACCAAACAAACCCCTCTTTTCCTAAGCCTAAAAAAATGTAGGGTTTTCCATGTGAGTGATGTAAGAATGAATTATGAGCACTGAGAACTAGAGGACAAATCTGCTGAGCTCTCTATTTTTAAGGCAGTCTGAATACTCAAGCCCTCTGTTCCTTTTCTTATTTTCCTTTTCCTTCATAGCCATTGATCCTCCCGATACTTCTTGGCTCCAGGCTATTCCCTGACTTGGCTGACCAAATGGTATACAGGATTCAGATTACAAAAATAATGCCGAGGGAAAAGCCTTAGGAAATAAAGTTCTAAACCACAGCTTTTATTAGCCATAAAAGTATGCAAAACCCATAAGCTGACAGAAATTTTGAGCTGACTAGGATTGCTCTAGAAGTACTACATATCCATCCAAAGCAGATTCTTACCTAATTTTTAAAAAATAATAAAAGTGCTCATAGTTCTGAGATTTCCAACTTTGCTTTGATAGGTAGGTGTATCCCTTTGGGGTGGGTACTACCGACATCAAAGCAGAATGCAATACATTCATGCCTTTTCATCCAGGGCAATTCTTGTCCATTGGTGTCTATAAACTCTCTGAAGGGTCTGCCCAGTGTGTTAATGCCCCTCCTTTGATTCTTTTAATATTTGTTCCTGTAAGTGCAACACCGAAGCTGTCCATATGTCATCTCCCTCTCACTACATGAATAATCCAATAATTGAATAGTATCTTTTTAAAATAATGTTTTCCCCAATTACATATAAAAGTAACTTTTAACATTCTTTTTAAAAAATTTTTTTGAGTTCCAAATTCTTTCCTTGCCTTCCTCCCCTCACCCCTCCCTGAAACAGTAAGCAATCTCATATAGGTTATACATGTGCAATCATATAAAACGTAGTTCCGTAAATAACATCTTTGTTACATTTTATTGTTACTGTGAATTTGAGTCACAAACATTAACATACTTGTTATTTGACACACATGTTAGTGTGAATTTAATCAACATTGGCATGCATAATTAGCATGCAGCAAAATACAATCAATAATGGATTGTTTTGTTGTTGATTTAACATAAATGAACACATGCAGCATATGTTAATCTGCATAATTATTAATTTAATAATCTGTTTATATGATGAACATAAATAACATCAATATAATTTTAACATGCATAAGTGACTATTTAAGATATACACATATATACATATACACACATACATATATATATATATATATATATATATATATACACCTATATCTTGGTGGGTTTTTTTTTTCTAATTTAATCAGTGATAATTCCAACACTGCCCCATCTGTCTGTATCCCCTTCTGAACTTCCTCCTGTTGTCTTCTGTTTATTTTTTGGTGATTCTTTAATAGTCTTCTCTCCCTTTTTCAAGGGGTGTCCTGGAGCCGGCTCTAACTGATTTGTGAGACCAAGTACTAAATTTTTAGTGTGAGCATTTATACCTTGGAAATTGTCAAACACTACAAATCAGGGCTTGATTTGTTAGTTTGTTGATTGACTAGACTTAAGAAAGTGATGAAGAAAATATTAATAATTCAGATTAAACTTAAAATTGTGTTGTATTCCCCAAAGAGTAGATTGTAATACATTTACCTGTATGTCCCTGGATATCATTATTATGACTTCTCCTAGTCTCCCCAAGACTTCTACATATAAAAAGTAAATCCCTCCATTATAACAACATTCATATTCATACAAACCAAATTCATGCAATGGCTACATCTGAAAATGTACTGCTCATTCTGCTCCTTTAGTCCATTATCTCTCGGCCAAGAGGTGAGAAGCATTATTCATCCATTCTAATTGTTCATTGTATTAATCATAGTTCTTAAATCTTTCACAGTTGTTTTTCTTTACAATATTATACATTATTTCCCTGGTTCTGCTAACTTCATTCTATATCAGTTCATGCAAACTCTAGGTTTCTCTGACTCTATACCTCACAAGATTTTTTGTTTGTTTGTTTTTGTTTTTGCTTTTTTTTTTTACAGTGTGATAATATTCCCTTACATTTATGTACCAAAATTTGTTCATCCATTTCTTAATTTATGGGCACCTACTTTGTTTCAAATTCTTTGCTTCAATGACAACAAAAAATTGCTATAAATATAATTTTATATAGGGATTCTTTCCCTCTTTCTTTAATCTCTTTGAAGTAAAAGCCTAGTAGTGGTATAGAAAGATCAAAGAGTAAGTAGAGTTTACTGAATTTTTGTGTATACTCTAGAAATTGCTTTCCAAGAATGGTTGTGCCACTTTATAGCTCCTGCAATAGGGTATTAGTGTGCCTGTCTACATTTGTAATGTTTTTTGTCAACTTTGCCAATTTGAGTGTGAGGTAGAAATTCATAGATTTAGCAGCTAAGTGGCCGTGGAAGTATACCAGGCCTTGAGTTAGGAAAATTTGAATTCATACCTGGCATCAAACACTTCCTTGCTATGCCACTCTGGGCTAGTCACAACCTCCATCAGTCTCAGTTTCCTCACCTGGAACACAGAGACAATAATAACACCCACCTCCCAGGATTGTTGTGAGGACGAAATGAAATAATGTCTATAAAGTATTTTGAAAGCCTTGAAGAAATATATAAATGCAAGATATTATTATTGTTGTTGTTGCTCTAATTTTTCATTTCTCTTATTAGTGAATTGGAGCATTTTTCATGTGGTTCCTGATCCTCACCATTCTTTTGAAAATTATATTTTCATATTCCTGTAAATTTATATTAATTACCTATGATATCTTAGATATCAGAACTTTATCAGGTAAATTTGTTGCAAAGATTTTCCCCCAGTTAACTTTTCCTTCTAATTCTAAATGGACTGATTTTTTTTTGCACAAAACTTTTTCAATTGTATGTATTTAAAATGGTTCAATCTACCTCCTGTGATTCTTTTTCAAGAGAATTATCTTTCATAGTTGTTAAAGATATCTCTTTCCCAGCTCTACTGATTTGTTTATGACAGCCTTTTGTATATTAGTCTTCTATCCATTTGGAATTCATTGTGGTGTATGTATGATATGAAATGTTCCAAACCCTTAATTCTGTCACATTGCTTTCCAGCTTTCCTGGCAGTTGTCAAATAGCAAGTCCTTATTCTGGCATTTGGGGTTTTTTGGCTTACTAAGTACCATACTACTACATTTAGTTGATTCATGATCTGTGTACCTAATCTGTTCAAATTTTCTATTTTTTAATCAGTAAAAAATCATCAGTTTTGATGATTACAGTTACATGATGTCTTTGAGATTTGGTACACCAAGGCCCCTTTGTCCAATTTTTAAAAATACTTCCTTTGAGATTCTTGGGCTTTTGTTTCTCACAATTCATATTGCTACTATTTTTCTTAGTTCTATAAAGTAACTCTTTAGTAGTTTGATACAGCAATGAGTAGGTAAATAAATTTAGATAGTATTGTCATTAGTATCGTCCAACCATAAGCAAATAATACCTCTTAAATTATTTAGTTCTGTCTGGAGTGTATTTCAGTTGTATTCATATAATTCCCTTTGTGTATCTTGGTTTCCAGATATTTTACAAATTCTCTGATTATTTACATAACAGATGGAAGATCTGGGTAGCCCACATGCAACACAATACATATGTGTACACAGTATTGATGAGATAGAGTGAAAACCAGTTATTTCCTATAATATATATGGACATATTTATGTGCAAACATGTTGCTGTTGATGTTGTTTAGTCATTTTTTCTGTCAATCTGCCTGTTTGTGACCCCATTTGGGGTTTTCTTGGGGAAGATACTGGAGTAGTTTGCCATTTCCTTCTCCAGTTCATCTTACAGATGAGGAAACCGAGGAAAACAAGGTTAAGTGACTTGCCTAGGGCCTAGTTAGTGTCTGAATTGGATTGAATTCAAGTTTTCCTAACTCCATGCCTCATACTCTATTCACTGCGCCACCTAGCTGCCCATACCAAACATACACATGTATCAAAATATGACAATATTGCATATATGTATCTATACACGTCTGTTGTTGTTCAGTCATTCAATTGATTCTATGTGACCTCAGGACTTTGTCTATGGGACTTTTTTTTTGGCAAAGACACTGGAGTGGTTTGCCATTTCCTTCTCCAGTATGTCCCCATTTTATAGATGAGAAACTGATACAAATAGGGGTTAAATGACTTGCCCAAAGTCACACAGCTGGTAAGTATCTGAGGCTGGATTTTAACTCAGATTGTCCTGACCCCAGGCGTGGTGCTCTATCCACTGTACCACCTAACTGCCCATTCATATCGGTACAAATATGCAAAAATGTATTTGTAAATGTATGTGTATATATATATATGTGTGTGTGTGTCTGTGTCTGTGTCTGTGTATGTATATATATATATATACACCTATGTATATAGATTGTATTATGTAAGTATATGTGCACACATATATATATGTATGTATATTTTTTTGTGGATGGATGAGAGTGTATGTGTGCATATATATCATTCTTAGCTCACAGACCATAAAATGTAAATAGAGTAAAGGGTAGATTTGGCCTGTAGACCATAGTTTACCAAGCCTTGGTCTATAGTTTTCCTTTTCTGCTTTATATCTACCTAAATTAAAGCCATATTTTAGAACCATAATTATCTCATGGGAGGAGTTTGGCAGGATTCTTTCTTTCCTCATTTTTATAAACTATTTGTATTATCTGGAATTAATTGTGCTTTGAATGATTATTAAAAGCCACTTTTATATCCATCTGGTCCTGGCTATTTGTCTTTGTCTATTTCTTTATGACATGTGCAATTCCTTTTTCTGAGTCTAGATCATTTTAATTCTTAATTTATTGTTTCATTGATCAGTTATTTTACATTTTTGTAAATATTAATCTTTTTTTAAGATATCCATTTTTGGATATGAGACATATAAGTAAGGAAACTTTTCTAGAAATTTCCTTTATCACTTATTCTGAGTTCTTTATTTTTATATTGGCAATGTGGTTTCCCTTGCTTTTTTTTTTATCAGATTAGATAATAATTTTTCCTATTTAAAAATTTTTAAAAGCTCCTAATTTTGTTCATCAATCCAATGTGCTTCATGTTTTCAATTTTGTTTATTTCTCTTTTGATTCTGAGAATTTCTATTTTGTGTTGTATTTTTTTATTTGTTGCTTTTTCTATTTTTTCCCCTATATTAGTCTCTGTAATCAAGCATCCACTCATTATAAAATCAGAAGGCTTTTCTTCTTTATACTGGACAGAAAAAGAAATAAATGTAGCATATACTTTCTGTATAGTCTCACTATCACCATAACACACATAGGTTTTGCAGGCATGCTTACCTTTTGATTCTAGGCCACATGGCCTTTAGACACTGCACAAATTCAAAAACTGTTCCTGTAAGATGGCCTATCAATCTACTCCTCTTTTCTAACTCAGATGCCTGACAATGTTAAGCGTATTTGATGCTTAGCTAATTGAAACTTCCCATAATTGTCTCCTGGAAGGCACAGATCCCTGCCTGAGAAGATCTCTAATTTGGGCCTATAATATTTTTCTGACATAGAAGATCTAGCAGGAGCAGTGTATTTTTTATACTCTCAGGTTCCCTGTTGGCAGGTCTCCCTTGTTCTGGAGAGCTTCTGCTTTTGAAAGAAGCTTCTCTTTCTTAGAGAAAGATTAATTCTTAGGTACTATCTCCTAGTAATACTATATCAGGATTTTTTAAATGATAGAGTGAACACACAAGCATAAAATAAAGATCAGGAACAGAATTTATTAGGGAAAAAAAGCAGGGGTAGTAATCATGACAATCAGACAAAGTTAAAGCTAAAATACATCTAATCAAAAGAGAAACATAGGGAAACTACACTATATGTCAGTCATATTAATCAATATTGTTTTAGACTATTTAAAATAACCTGATAGTATAAGGTTGGAATGTTGCTGTGGTATAGGAAATGATGAGTTGTTAGACTTAGAAAAACACAGAAAGACTTGGACTTGTGAAGGAAGACGTTATCCACCCTCAGAGAAACAGAGGACAAACAAGTATAGTGTGGTCTTACATGGTTGCATATGAATGAGTAAGTCTTTATATAAGTATGATTACAGATATCTAAGTATATGTATGTGTATGTAAGTGTATGATGTATGTGTATATGTAGGTATATATGTTTGTGTTTATATGTGTATACATATATACACACATACATATAATATACATATATAATATGTGTATATGTATACACATAAATACATCCATGTTTCACTGTAGCCTTCTTGGGGCTTTACCAAAAGTAAAAAGTACTCAGCAGAGAACAAAAAACAAAAACTTACAAGGAAGCAAAAAAAAGATGGACAACTCAAAATACAATGCATAGTATTTATTATATAGGCTTTCTTGATATGGAAATCTATATAATCTGTATATTTTGAATCCTCTCACATTCTGCTGTGCACAGGAAAATATTTTCTTCTCTTTTCTTATTTTGTATTTAGGTTTAAAATAAATTAATCTAAAAAGTAAAATGATAGAATGAGTCCTGCAATTCACAAAGAACTTTCTGAGTAGAAGCCCCTGGTTTGAACTTGGTAGAAGTTACTTTCTAATTATCCAAGTCTCTTACATTTCTTTTCAATGTTTTCATGTCTTTAATCTTATATTCTATGACTGCTCCTAATACTGGTAGTCCTATGACTTTCAACACCTATAATAGGACAATACAGTTGAACCAATTTAGCATACATTTTTTTCTCTTTTTTTTAAATAATGTTTTCCCAATTACATGGAAAGACAATTTTAACATTCATTTTTATAAATTTTCAGTTCCAAATACTCTCCCTCCTTCTCCCTTCAACCTCCCCAAGACAGGTAGGTCTGCATTCAGACTCCATCAGTTCTTTGTCTGGAGGTGGATAGCATTTTTCATCATGAGTCCTTTGGAACTGTCTTGGATCTTTGTATTGCTGTGAATAGCTAAGTCATCCACAGTTGATCTTCATACAATATTGCTGTTACTATGTATAATGCTCTCCTGATCCTGCTCATTCACTTTGCATCAGTTTGTGTAAGTCCAGGATTTTCTGAAATCATCTTGCTTGTCATTTCTTATAGCACAATAGTATGCTATTACAATCATATACCATGACTTGTTCAGCCATTCCCCAATTGATGGGCATCCCCTCAATTTACAATTTTGTCAACCACAAAAAGAGCTGCTATAAATAATTTGTACAAATAGGTCTTTTCCCCTTTTTTAGTACCCATCTTTTCAAGAGTTTGTTCCACTATAATATTCCACAAGTTTCGATGTATAATCATGTAACATGTAAAACTATGCAGCAATAAGTAGCAAAATAAAGTAGTTTCATGAAATTGTTACTAATATATAAAACAATAAGGCAAGGATGCAATCTAGTGACAGTGCAACAATTAAAAATCACTGCATATATATACCAACTAGTAAATAATTATGTAAAAAATCTCACTAAATCTAAGTCAATTGTCCATGCTCATAATCTCATCAAATATAATGTATTAGTAAGTAGCATTAACACAAATTTATATGTTCATATTTGCTGATATTTAGATTGATTATAGGAGAAAAAAAATTATCTTAAAGAGCCTAAGACAGCCAAAAAAATTAGAAAGAAAAATAATGATGGTGGGTTAACTATAATCTTTTTTTAAATGTACATCTAAAACTATGAAAAGGAAAAAAGTGGAAAATTTCATCCAAAAGAAAACAATGAGCAAGCTGGACTGATGCTTTGTTCAACTAGAGAAAAAGGGAAGGAAAAAAAAAAACATTCAAAATAAGTGTATAGAGGCCCCAAGATGATTTCAGAGAAATCTAGAATCTCAATTAAAATAGAGAAAAAAACCTTTCAAAAAATTAATTCTGAGAACAATCTCCCATGTACAAAGAAAATATAGAGCTCTGATGTGTAAAAAAAAGACTTTCTTCCTCATTCTTATATCTCATCATCCATAATAGCAACCCAAAGATTTCTAGGGAGAAGGCAGAGTTTCTAGGGCCATGGGCACACCGATGTTACCCTAATCCATCTCCTCCTTCCTCAAGATTAAGCAAAATAAATTCTCCATATACTTTTCTTCCTGAGCATCCTTCTCATATGCCAAGGTTGATATCCTGAGTCATTTGAACTCTAGGCAAAAATTCTACTCAGCTATCAAAGCTATTGGCATGTCTCATGTTCTTATGACAACATCTGGTAGAATGAAGAGCCGGGGCTACATACTTATGTTTATATCTAAGTCCATTGTTCTTTTGTACCTGTACACTATCAACATGCTTTTTTTTCAAATCACAGACTCACCTTTATTCATCTCATGTACATGAGGGAGTTGGGGGCAGGGAACATTCAACTAAGACCAAGTCTCAAACCATTTTTCAAATAGCTTGGATTTAACCAAAACCCAAAATGCCTTTTGACCCCAAATTTTTTCCCCAACATTTCTCAGACCCATGAGTGGTTAAGAGGAAATTGGATCCAGATGGTCCTGATTCATTTATATTAAACTCATCACAACATGATTCTGTAACAGTTTTTGATGGCCATGAAGTCCTCTGAGACCCTTCCTCAAATCCAAACAGCTCCATTTTGCTAGTGGCAAATGAATGCAAGCATCAAGAACTAAGTTTGGGTCCACAATTAGAATTTACAATGTTTGGAGGAGTGAGGATAGGGTTTGAAACTTGGCAAAACACATTCTTGCCTTCCTTATGAAAAGTCCTTAAGATAGGGATAGAATTTTTATATTTACTTGAAATGAGTTATAGAATGTGACTCATTTAATCCACAAAAATGACAATGAAATAAGATCTTTTTGCTTATGATTTCTTCCTTCGTCCTCTTTGTCTACTCTTGATAAAGTGAAGAAGGAAAAAAGGTGGAAAAGGTTTAGAAAGAGAAATATAGAGGCTTAGAATTGTTGAAAGTCAAGAACAAAATGCCACGCTTAATGCACACATGCCCATACATACAATTGACAGAGTATAGGCTCTGGACCCCTCCCACTTTGAACTTTCCCATGAATTTCAGGAACCCAGCCCCTGAACCCAGATCCCTGGCATTCGCCTGAGGCATTGGCTCATCCCAGTATAATCATTTCACCTGTCCTTTCACAGAGGCCCTGGCCGTGACCCAGACTAGCCCTTCATTGTCTGTTACCTCCAGACCACCCCAGGCTACTTCCCTCCCTTAGTCCCATCTAGACCCCTTCTCTGTTACCTCCTGGTTACTCCAGGCTATTTGCCACTCCTTGATACCATCCAAATCTTCCCACAATCTTTTTCCCTATAAAAAAGGTCAGTCTTACCCCCATTAAATTGTGCAGATTCTTAAAATCCTGCCCACTTCTATTGGTGGCACAATAAACCTTGTCTCTGACTGAAAGAAGGCTTGAGTGGTTGAATTCTTTCAAGGCAGACCCACACCCTTTTGCCCTTGAATTTCAGGGTTTTCAGCACCCTAGATCAGAACACAAACACACAAATACACGTACAACATTCACAATTTTTTGGACAACTTTTTAGTATCACGACTCACTAAAAAACAACAAAGAATAGAAACAGGACAGGCCCTTTGGAAAACAGAAAACATAAATCCCTACCCCCTCACATCTTAACTTTTAACTGCACCCACCCCTCTTTCTGCCATAAAGGAAAAGTTCAACTTATTTGACTCAGAAGGACAATTCTTGCTCTTCTGAATCAACTAAAATGCTTGAAAATAACAATCTAAAGGAAACATTTTCACTTAATAGTTCTTCTCCAATGCTTCCTTTTGTCATAGAGGTAACTCTGGGTCCTCATTCATTAGCTGAGTGGAATTACAAGCTCTGGCAGGTCCCACTAATATAGAAAGTTTTTTGACCCTGAACCTGTTAATACTATCTATCCCACTGAGAACCAGTCAAGAATTACAAAGTGACTCTTTCCCAGGTTGGCCACCAGGTTGATTTTGTTTTTGTTTTGTTTTTGAGGTTTTTTTTTTCTTTTTGTTGTTTTTTGGTCACCTCAAATAAAGAATTCTCCATATTAAGGCATAAAGGAATTATAATATATTTGTGCTAATAGTGCTTGCACTAATGAGATCACAAATCCTTAAAGCACTAAAGTAAAAGTTCAACAAATGTCCATATCAGGACATTTAATGAAGTAAAATGGGAATGTAAAAATCATTTATCAGATGTGTCAAATTACCAAAAGGGGACAAGGGTCATAAGATCATAGATTTAGTGTTGGAAGGAACTTTAGAAGCTATCCAGTCCAACCTCCTCATTTTTAGATGAGGAAACTGAGGCTTAGACAGGTGAAGTGATATGCTTGAAGTCACTCAGTGTCAAGGACAATACTTGAGCCCAGGTCCTCTGTCATCAGAGTTGAGTAGAGAAAGGAAAAGGATAGGGAATTGTGACAACTTTTGATTTCTTTGAAAAATGTTGTAATTAGAGTATTAGTGTATCACCCTTTTACAATAGCATATTTTAAGTCTAGGGACAATATAATGGCCCTTAAAGTCTGCTTGGTTCCCCACCCCCATTCAGTTACCAGGAAGTTATTTTAGATGAAATATTTTGACTTCAGTCATATTAACTCTGAGCCCCTAGTTAGGAAAATTCCTAACACTTAGACAGAGGTTTTGCTTTCTGCCTAACCTTACATTCATACTGTTCTCTAGTTAATCCTTAGCCTCTTCATGATTGAAGCAAAATTCAGTTTACTGGAAACATTGAATAAAAAAAATCACAGGAATAAACAAGCATCAGGAAGGGAAGTTGGGAAAAGAGCTGCCCTTTTCTTGGTACTTCCTTTGGCCTGAGTCCTCCTCTGCAAGATTCCTATAGAACCAATGTGGCTTCTTTGCCACAGCCCAGTGTTCCCTTTGTACCACGGTTGCTCCAATCTTTCAAATATAGACTCCAGAAAGATCTTCTTCCCTGGTTTTGAGACAGCATCTTCTTCTTATACAATTAATTAGGGCATACGCCAGTCTCTCACACCTTGGCTTATATTGATTCAAGTTGGTGTACATATTTCTGATTGTCTGACTCAATCAAAAAGTGTTTACCCTTAGTCAAGGCAGCAGAGCCAAATGGGAGTTTTGACTCCATCTTTACACCAGGATAGAATTTTAAGTAATAAGTAAAATTTATTGCTATAAAACTTGGCAAAATATTTTTCCTGGTTTTTTTTAACCTCCTTATTTTATTGTTTTCTTTTAGTCACTTTTACTAGAACTCCAAGCCTTTCAAAATCCATCCTCCTCTGATTCATATAGATAGCTTGTTAATATTCAAAGAGCCCTATTTTGCATATTGTACAGTCAAATTACACCTATAGCATTGTTTTTTTTAATATTTCAAATGTTCTTTTTTATACTAAGCTACCCTGACTCATGTATAAATTTAATAAGATCTTTTTGGAGAAAAGGTAAAGAAATCATTGCACACACATACACATACATACATACATATATACACATATATAGGTGTGTGTGTGTGTACATCTTTTCATCTAGGAGTTGTATTTATTTATGTAGAAAGGAAAACACATGAAGCATGCTAGACCATGATGTAGTGTGGGAGAAAGAACAATGAACTAAAACCTTTGTTTGAAATAAAGGAAATGATGATGTCATCCTGAAAAGTTAAAGACTGAAGGGATTAAAAGATTTGAAGGGGGAGTTTGGAAAAAACCTCTGGTGCTTCATGAAATGGGAGTCCGCTGACTACCTTATCATTTGGATGGAAGCCATCTCACCTCTCTTTCCCCCACCATTTGTTGAAGCTATACTCTAATCATAGCTCTATTGGATGGCCTATGACTGTGCTTTTATCTTCATTGCCAGTCTGGTTTTGAGGACTTCCAAAGCAGCACTTCCACATTAGTTCTTTTTAATGAGTTTTGGCTCAAAAGACATTTTAACTGTGAAAGTACTTAGAACAAATGGCCCATTTGGCAACATTGCAGCTAAAATGTAGAAAGTTACATTGGCAAGGGGAAATTCTTTCATTCTGCATGTTGTCTCCCCACCATTAGACTGTGGTTTCTTTGAGGATAATAACGAGTTTTTTGTCTTTCTTTATATCCACAGCAATTAGCACAGGGTAGGTACATAGTGGGCACTTAAAATGCTTGTTGACTGACTTTGCAGCAAAAGCAGCAGCAGCCTCTACCTTAGATTGCCCAAGAACCACATATAGTTTGTAGAAAGCACAATACAAAATATATACAAAATTATTTCTGGGGAGAGGGCATTAGCTCCTGGTGGGATAAGGCTTCTTCCTGCAAGTAGACCTTTAGTTGAGCTTTGAAGGAAGCCAGCATTCTAAGAGGCAGAGGCATAGTGAATTCCAGTCATGGTGGATGGCCTTTCAAAGGCATGGAAATAAGAGATAGACTGTCATGTATGATGAACAACAAATAGATTTATTTAGCTGAAATGTAGAGTTTGTGAAGGGGAATAATGTAGAGTAATGGAGAGCCTGAAAAAGTAGGGTGAGATGAGATTATAAGGGCTTTAAATGCCAAACAGAGGAATTTGTATTTAATCCTATAGATTAGAGAGAGTAGAATTTATTAAGTAAAGGAATGATATCAGAAATGTGCTTTAGGAAGATCATTTTGCCAATCATGTGGAAGGCAGTTTGGAGAGGGGAGAAACTGCAGGCAGATAAAAAAATTAGGAAGATAGTACAGATAAGAGATGATAAGAGCCTGAAGAGTGTAGTGGCCATGTGAATGGAGAAGGAATATATGTGAAATATGGCAGATGATTGTATATGAGGCATAGGAGAAAAGGAAGAGTCAAGAATGACTTTGAGGTGACTGTAAGGTGACGGTGAGGATGGTGGTTTTATGGACAGAAATAGAGAAATCAGAAGAAAGGGTTTAGAGAGGAAATGATAAAAATAATGTGTTTGAGATATCTCAGGGACATTCAGCTGAAGATATCTGATAGACAGGTAGTGATGCTGGACTGGAATTCCAGAGAGAGAATGGATAAATGTATGTATGTATGTATTGTACACATAAATATATATACATACATATATGTATTGAACATATAGCTACAAATACACATTGCACACATGCACTGGGCATATACACATACATTATATATACCTATATAAATATGTGCACATGCTTAGGCATATTCATACACTCACAATTATTCATGCATACATATATCCCATATCTGTATCTGTGCACATACAGACACATTTGCATACATGTCTCTGTCTATACACACATACATACAAGCACATATACACACATATAAATCTGGAAATCATCAGCATAGAGATGATAATTGAACCTCTGTGAGCTGATGAGACTATAGAGGTAGAAAAGAAGAAGGTCCAAGATATAGCTTTGGGGTTCAAACAAGGGTTGAGTCATAGATGATCTATCAAAGGAGACTGAGATGGTAGCCAGTTAGATAGGAGGAGAACCAAGAGAGAACAGTACCTTGAAAACACAAGGAAGAGAGGACTGAATTGCTGGCAACTGTGGCAGTTTCCTGACTTCTCAACCCACAAACACCAAAGACAACTTAGAAGGTCAGTGGGAAAAGTCTGTTTCTACAGTGCTGAGAAGCACAATGGGGTTCCAGCCCTGGGGCAGCGGCTGCCTCCTGAACTTCTGGCCCATAGACCGAGGGGAATCAGGTGGCTGATCAGAGGGGGATTGCAGGGATCTCTCTGCTGGTGCAGAATTCTCTTGCTTTGCCCATGCTTGGATCTGCATCACAGTTCTGGATGGCGGTCCTGGGGTGAGGAGGAGCACTGGCGTGGTGGAGCTTACAGTGTCTATGGAGAAGAAACCCTCCTCACAGTTCCAAGACAGAAAAGAGTGCTCATAGACGAGAGCACAGGCCAGGAAAGGAGTATACAACCCCCCCTTGATCACAGCACCTTGGAAGAACTGAAAACTTACAGGTCCCTGGAAGTATCTCTGAACACAGCTGCACAAAACCCCTGAAGCTTGGGACAGTACATTCTCCACACTGGAAACAAGACTCCTACCTTAACAAAGAGTTTATAACTCAAGTAATTGGCCAGGATCATGAGCAAGCAGCACAAAAAGAGTCAGACTATATTATCTTACTTTGATGACAAAGAAGATTAAAACATACAACCAGAAGAAGACAACGAAGCCAAAGCTCCTACATCCAAAGCCTCCAAGAAAAATATGAATTGGTCCCAGGCCATGGAAGAGCTCAAAAAGGACTTTGAGAAGCAAGTAAGAGAAGTAGAGGAAAAACTGAGAGTGATGCTAAAGGAGACCCCAAAAAAATACCACCTTAAAAAATAGCCTAACCCAAATGGCAAAAGAGGTCCAAAAAGCCAATGAGGAGAAGAATGCCCTTAAAAGCAAAATTGGCCAAATGGAAAAGGAAGTCCGAAAGCTTACTGAAGAAAATACTTCCTTAAAAATTAGAATGGAGAAATTGGAAGCTAGTGACAATTTGAGAAATCAAGGCACTGTAACACTAATCCAAAGGAATGAAAAAATAGAAGAGAATGTGAAATATCTCATTGGAAAAACAACTGACCTGGAAAACAGATCCAGGAGAGAGAATGTAAAAATTATTGGACTATCTGAAAGCCATGATCAAAAAAAGAACCTAGACATCATCTTTCAAGAAATTATCAAGGAAAACTGCCCTGATATTTTAGAACCAGAGGGCAAAATAGAAATTGAAAGAATCCACTGATCACCTCCTAAAAGAGATCCCCAAAGGAAAACTCTTAGGAATGTTTTAGCCAAATTCCAGAATTCCCAGGTCAAGGAGAAGATATTGCAAGCAGCCAGAAGGAAACAATTCAAGTATTGTGGAAATACAATCAGAATAACACAAGATTTAGCAGCTTCTACATTAAGGGTCCGGAGGACATGGAGTATGATATTCCAGAGGGCAAAGGAGATAAGACTACAACCTAGAATCACTTACCCAGCAAAACTGAGTATAGTCCTTCAGAGTAAAATGGTCATTCAATGAAATAGGGGACTTTCAAGCATTCCTGTGGAAAAGACCAGAGCTGAATAGAAAATTTGACCTTCAAATACAAGACTCAAGTGAAACATGGAAGAGGCAAACAGGAAAGAGAAATCACAAGAGACTTATTAAGGTTGAACTGTTTACATTCCTGCAGGGAAAGATGATATTTGTAACTCATGAGTCCTTTGTCAGTATTAGGGTAGTGGGAGGGAATAAAATTATATGTATGTATAGATAGATTGATAGAGGGCACAGGGTGAGTTGAAGATGAAGGAGTGATATCTGGAAAATAAAATTAAGGGGTGAGATTATACTAGGAGAAGGAGAAAGGGAGAAGTAGAATGAGGTAAAATATCTCACATGAAACAGACAAGAAAAGGCTTTTGCAGTGGAAAAACTCCCCTACAGTGGAGGGGAAATAGGGGAAGGTGAGAGTGAATGAGTGAATCTTATTCTCATAGGATTTGGCTTAAGGAGGGAATAACATACCCAATGGGGTATGGAAATCTATCTTACCCTACAGGAAAATAAGGGGGGAAGGGGACAACAGAGCAGGGGGTTGATAGAGGGGAGGAGAGATTGGGGGAGGGGATAATCAAAAGCAAACACTTCTGAGGAGGGACAGGGTCAAAAGTGAGAATAGAATAAATGGGGGGTAGGATAAGATGAAGGGAAATGTACTTAGTTTTTCACAACAGGACTACTATGGAAGTGTTTTGAATGACTACACATCTCTAACCTGTATCAAGGCTTGCCTTTTCAATGGGGGTGGGGGGGGGGAGGAAGGGAGAAAAATTGTAACCCAAAGTTTTAAAAACACGTTTAAAAAAAAGATAGAGAAAAAGACCTGTCAGCAGACTTGACCTCTGATCAGTTACAACTTGCAAAAAAAAAAAAAGGAAAAAGAGAACACAGGGAAGAAAGGAGATTTAGAAGGAAAGAGTGATCAACAATGTCAAATGCTTTAAAGAGGTCAAGAAGGAGAATGACTAACAAAAAGGCCAGCAGATTGGCAGTTTTGAAATCAATGGAAACAATTTGTCAAAGAGGATAAGAGATGGAAATCAGTCTTGGGAGGGGCTGCAGAAAGGCCTGGACACTAACAATTGGTGTAGCTATGAATTAGTCCAACCATTCTAAAAAGACATTTGGAATTATCTTTTTATTGTAATTGCCTAAAATTTCCATACCCCTTTCAGATTCCACTGGGTTGCCCTCCTGCACTAAGTCAGAAACAGAAAAATCCCTTATATACCCACCATCCCAGAAAACCCAGAGCAAAACCAGAAGGCATTAAATCACCTGTAGAGATGTACCTTCTTCGGTATGCAGTATGAACACCTCTCTGTAATGGAATTAAAGGGGCAAACTCATTGGTTAACAAAACAAATTTCCCAAGCCCCTGTGGGCTTTATATACGTAAACTCTGACGTGTTGTAAACGTTGAAAGCAAGGAGTTGATAGTAAAGGAGATTCTTGCAAGAAGAGAGGAGGAAATTTCTTCCGTCACCCCCTATTAGTCATGTAACTTTGAAGGAAGCTTCTCAACCAATAGGAGACATTGCATCCAGCAGAGAGCAGAGATAAATACAGAGAGATAGACACAGAGACAGAGACAAACACAGAGATAGTCACCTAAGGAAGGAAACAGTTTCAAAGAGCTTGACTGCTGGCAGCAGAGAAGGGAGTCAGACTATGGGAGGAACAAACCAGCTGAGTAACCTAACCAGCAGAGATACTACACCCAGGGAAAGGCTCCATGAAGATTCTGTGAAGAGGGAAAGGACTTTTAGGCCCTGAAGTACCAGGAATTGTCAGTCTCCTTTGTAACACATGTAATCTATACATATATTTCACTAATCCACTGTCTCTGGCATCAGAGAACCTGGGTTCAAAACCTTCCTTTAATGTATACTATCTGTATTACCTTGGGTGAGTCATTTATCTTCCTGGGGATCAGTTTATGCTTTGGCAAAATGTAAGGGTTGGGTTAGAAGTCTTCTGAGGTCCTTTCCAGCTCTAATCCTATGATTCTATAAAGTGCCATACAAATACAAATTATTAACATTTCATCCATTGTTCCTAGTTCTGCTCTCTGAAGCCAAGCCAAAAAAAAAAAAAAAATCTAGTCCCTCTGGCACATAACAGCCCTTATAATACTTGAAGACATCCCATTATATCTTCCTCAATCCTCTTCTCTTGGCAACATAACCTTAGTTCTTTCAACTGGCCCTTCATCATTCTGGCTGATCTCCTCTGGATGCCCTCCAACTTATCTGTTTCCTTCCTATGAAAGATGCTCCTCAGAATTGAACCCATTACTATCCCAGGTGGCCTTTCTTTTCATTAACCAGTGCCTTATTTTGACAGCTGTGACCTGCTTCACAGGTCAAGGTGCTACTTAGGTGTAAATTTCTAACAGGAGAAAGAAAGCTAAGTGATGGATCAAGCCAGTAAGTATTTTGTTGTTGTTACTTTTTTTTGCATAACTATTACTTATTTTGTACAAAAAAAATGCAACTGCAACTCCCATTCTGGGACATTCATTTCCTGAGTAGAAGAAACATTTTCATTAAGGACAGTTTATGTTTTATTCTAATCCTTTTTTTTTTTTTGCTTGCATGCTAATAGTTTTCTTTGAAGCAGAGCTGCTGGTATTTTAATATGTTTGCATGCTGAAAGTTTGACAGGTCTGTTTTTGTTTTCTGTCCTTGTAAAATTTTAAAAGTCGTAAAGTATGCTATCTACTACCTGACAGAGAAGCAATGTTCTCAGTGTGCAGACTGACACAATTTTTTTTGATGTGGTAAATGCAGTAATTTATTTTGTAGTTTGTATTTTGACTAGGGAAAAAGAAGGGAACACACATTTATTAAGTGCCCACAATATACCAGGTACTATGCTAAATGCTTTTACAAATATTATCTCAATTGATTCTCACAACAATCCTGTGAGGTAGGTACTATTTTTATCCCCATTTTACAGTTGAGGAAACTGGGCAAGAGGTTATATGATTTTTCCCAGGGTTACATACCTAGTGTCTGATACTGGATTTGAACTCAGTTCTTCCTGACTCTAGGCTTAGTGTTCTATTCACTACATCACCTAGCTGATACCTGACGATGCATATTTGTTACAAGGTTTTGTTTTTTCTTTCTTTCAGATAGAGGCTGGGGTGTGAGGGAAGAGAAGGTGGATTTTCATTAACTGAAAAAATAAAATCCTCATGGAGCTTCCCCCTGGATATAGTATTTCTGCTGGGTGGGTTACTCAGGTGGTCTGCTCCTCCCATAGTCTGACTCTCTTCTCTGCTGCCAGTGGTCAAGCTCTTTGAAACTGTTGGATAACTATCTCTGTTTTTGTCTCTGTCTCTATCTCTGCTCTCTGTTGGGTGCAGAGTCTCCTACTGGTTGAGCAGCTCTCCCTTCAAAGCTACATGGCTAATGAAGGGTAAGGGAAGAAATTTCCTCCTCTCTTCTTGCAAGAATCTCCTTTACCATCAGCTTCTTGCTTTCCATGTTTACAACTCCTCAGAGCTTAACTACATAAAGCCCATGGGGGCTTAAGAAATTTGTTTTGTCAACCAGTGAGTTTGTCCCTTTAATTCCATTACAGAGAGGTGTTCATACTTCATAAAGGGACCAAACAAGATACATCTCTACAGGTGGTTTAATATCATATCAATACCTTCTGGTTATGCTCTGGGTTTTCTGGGATGGTAGGTATATAAGGGATCTTTCTTTTTGTTTCTGACTTGGGGCAGAAGGACCCTGTGGAATCTCAAAGGGATATAGAAATTCTAGGCAATTAAAAAGATAATTCCAAATATCTTTTCAGAATGGTTGGACCAATCCATAACTCCACCAATTGTTCAGACCTTTCTGCAGCCCCTCCCAACACTGATTTTCCATCTCTTATCATCTTTGACAAATTGTTCCCATTGATCTCATAATTGCCAATCTGCTGGCCTTCTCCTTCTTGACCTCTCTAAAGCATTTGACATTGTTGACCACTCTTTCCTCCTAAATCTCCTTTCTTCCCTGTGTTTTCAAGGTATAGTTCTCTCCTGGATCTCCTCCTATCTAACTGGCTACCATCTCAGTCTCCTTTGATAGTCATCTATGACTCAACCCTTGTTTGAACCCCAGGGCTCTATCTTGGACCTTCTTCTTTTCTACCTCTAGAGTCTCATCAGCTCGAGGTTCAATTATCATCTCTATGCTGATGATTTCCAGATTTATATGTGTGTATATGTGCTTGTCTGTATGTATAGGCAGAGGCATACAGCGATGAATCTATATGTATACAGACATACAGATATAAATCTGTGATATATACATACATGCACACATACATACATGCATGGGTAAAGGTGAGTATATGTATATATCTAGGTATGTGCATGTGTCTGTATAGGTATACATCTTATGTGCACATATGCATACATGTGGTATGTGTATGCATTTGTATGTTCAACATACATAGGTATATGTGTATATACATTTATGTATATAATATATACACCCATTCTCTCTCCAGAATTTCAGTCCAGCATCACTCCCATGCTAAGATTACAGCAGTTTTTCCCAAAATTATTCTCAGAGTGATTATTAGTACCCCAGATGCCCAGACTGCCCACCATGAGATTACTTCTACTTCCCTACATCAATGACTACTGATCATCCTTGAGTTTTTGTTAATAAAAAAATTTCCATCATAGTTCTTTCCCTAGACAATGGTGACTTTTATCTGAGACCACTAAGTGTCTGAGTTCCCACAAAGACCAATCGTGGAAATAGAAAAGACTCTCAATGAGGTTGGCCCAAGAGCTCAGGGATGCATTAAATAAGGGCTTACTAGTTCATGGCATTGTGCTAAGCACTGAGCATACAAAAGAAGGGGGGCAAAAATATAGCCTCTGTCCTAAAGTAACTTAAATGCTAATGAGAGAGACAACATGAAAAAAATGTACATAGAAGATATATACATTGTAAATAGAAGGTAGTCTTAGAGGGAAAACCAATCATTCTCTCTAGTCTTCACACACCCTTGAAGAGAGGATGTCTTAACAGGAATGTACTGGTAAATGTTTAACAACCAGCTCTTGGGCGCAGGGTGGGGGGAATGTGTACACACCACACTTTTAAACTTAATCAGAATTATTAACATTTTCTACTTTACTTTCTTAAATCTAGACCATAAGCAAAGCAATAAATCAAGCCCTGATTTGTAGCATTTGCCAACTTCTGAAGTATGAATGCTCACTCTGAAAATTTAACATTTTGCTCTCTGCAAGCTGCCTCAGTACTTACATGGGTCTTACTGATAGCATGTGACAACAGAAGTGGCACTCGTCCTATAGAACCAAGAGCAATTCAGTCTGTAACTCTCTTGCTTCTGAAAATTCTGGTGGTCCTCAGTCATGCTTGTATTGGTGTGAAGAATGAAGTAACAAAAGCTGTACTAGTGTAGAGGAGCACGTTCTTTACCTAGAAGTATGTGAAAGAACATTGGCAATTTTTGTTTTCCCAGTACTTGATAATCATCTGAGATCCAGCCCTCTATAACTCACCTCCTCCCATAACTCACTGCCAGTATTCCAGTGGCATAGACATGTTGAGAGTTAGATTTTGCTTTCACCTCTTTGTAGCATGGAGGTAATGTTTACTACATAATTATGCACCGAGAGAGCATGTGTTGCTAAATGTTGGGGAGTGGGCAGGAGAGTGATTACTTCTCTGATCTTTGGAACTAGCTCCTCAAATCTAAAACAAACACTTTAGATGTGGTCCAATCAAAGCAGATAAATTGATACTATTACTTTCCTGGTCCTGGCTACTATGTCTCTCTTACTAAAACAGATTACATGAACTTTTTTGGCTACCATAACAAATTGGCATCTGAGGTGGTGCAGTGAGTAGAGTACTGGTTCTAGATTTAAGAAGACCTGAGTTTACATCCAGCCTTAGATGTGTGTGATTATGGTAAGTTAGTCACTCTCTGTCGGTCCCAGTTTTCTCATCTGTAAAATAAAGATAATAATAGCACCTACTTCCCAGAGATATGAAGATAAAATGAGGTAATATTTGTAAAGCACTCTACAAACCTTAAAGTGCTACATCTTCCTCCTCTTCCTCCCCTCCTCCTCCTCCTTCTTCTTCTTATTGTTATCATTATCATTATTATTATTATTATTATTATTATTATTATTACTGACTCATAGAGAGCCTACAGTATGTTAAAACTTCCAAGCCTTTTTCAGTGGAATGCTGTCTAGTCATTCCACTTTCATTATGTTTTTGTGAAACGATTTTTCTCTCATTATCCATTTCGGGAGGAAGGGAGAGGTTGAATTCAGGTAAATTATCTCACTTTAAAGAGGTGTGAAAGAACTTTTGCTGTGTAGGGGAAGGTGGGGGTGAGGGGCTGCTCTGTTTTTGAGCCTTAGCTTCTGCAAATTTCTCAATGACTTCATGGAAAGTATCTTCCTCTCTTCATTTTCAGTAGAGAGTATAGCCAGATTTGTCAATCTATCTTCAAAAATACTATAAGGAAGAACACTTGTGGATTCATTTTAATTTTGAAAAAGTTCTTTCACATGAAGAAACAGCTATACAAATAATTAGGAAAAGATTTAAACATAAGAGTAAGCTCAGCAGAGATTCATAAAAATCCCATTTTATAAGTGAATTTTCATAAAATCAAAATACTTGTAAAAGGTACAATTTAGTCAACTACTATGTCATTATTACTGATGTAACATTTTATTTTCTTGATTCATTACGTAGTTTTAAGAAAAACAACAATTAAAAAGAATAATACATTTCCATTTTTAAAATGTTCAAATTCAGGAAAATTATCAGATTGCACGCCACCTTGGGGAGGGAGGCAGAGAGGGGGAGAAAATTTAAAACTCAAAAGCTTATAGAAGTGATTGTTGAAAACTAAAAATAAATTCATTAATCAAATTCAGGGAAATATTTCAAATAAGAACTAAAAATTACACTTACTAAATAAAAATAGCACACCTTATAGTTCATATTATTACTCTGTTTTAATTTTCAAAAAAAAGTTCCTTGTGGTCACATAAAATAATTAAATTAAATTACTCTAGTTCTATTTCTTTGTCCTCATAAAATATGCTATCAATGTTTATTTTTAATCTACTATTTAAACATAGCAATATGTAGTACCACAGTAGTTGGAGACATGAACTATCCCTTAAGGGAACTAGAATGATTCCCAAAGTACAAAATTACTCTTAAACAAATGAACATAGCTGAGTTCGCATGTGTTGTATGTCAGAGACAACTGTGTAACTGGGAGTTCCCTGAATTAACTTAGAAGTGGAATAACACATGTTGATTAAAGGATAAGTAATAAAAATTAGCTAATTTGAAGTTTATGTGTTTATTATTAAAATCTAATAATGACTACAGCAATTGTCTAAAACTTGGACTAATAAAAGGTTTTGGGGGGGAGTTTTTTTTTTTATCACTGCTGCTTCTGACTTACTGCCTTGTTGTGGCAGAGGGACTTGCAAAGCAGAAAGACATCTATTCAAATCCAAGACAAACCATTCAACATCACTGTAACACAAATCTATGCTCCAACCACTGATGCTGAAGAGGCCAAAACTGATCAGTTCTATGAAGACTTTTACCATCTAGAAATAACACTAAAAAAGATGTCACATTGATCATAGTGGATTGGAATACTAAAGTAGTAAATCAAAAGATAATTGGAAAAAAAAGACAAGTTTGGCTGTAGAATACAAAATGAAGCAGGGCAGAGACTAATAGAGTTTTGTCAAGGTAACTTGTTGGTCACTCTTTTTCAACAACTCAAAAGGCTACTCTACAAATGGACATCAACAGATGATCAATATCAAACTCTGATGGATTATATATTTTGCAGCCAAAGATGGAGGAGCAAAGGAACTAGGATGACAACCAAGAATTACCTACCCACCAAAACTGAGTATAATCCATCAGAGGGGAAATGGATATTTAATAAATTAGAAGACTTTCAACTATTCCTGTTAAAAAGACCAGAGCTGAATAGAAAATTTGATTTTCAAATACAAAACTCAAGAGAAACACAAAAAGGTAAATGGGAAAGAGAAATCATAAGGGATTCAATAAGATTAAACTGTTTACCTTCCTACATGAGAAAATGATACTTCTAACTACTAAGAACTTTCTCATTATTAGGGCAGTTAGAAGAAGTATACATAGATAAAGGGCACAGATGTGAATTGAGTATGATGGGATGATATCTAAAAAAATAAAATTAATGGGTGAGAAAAAGGAATGAACTGGGAGAAGGGGGAAGGGAGAGGTAGAAATGGGGTAAATTATTTCATTTAACAGAGGCATGAATGAGCTTTTACAGAGTTGAGGAAGATGCTGGGGACAAACAACACTTGAACCTTGCTCTTATCAGAATTGGCTCAAAGAAGGAATAACACACTCAGTTGGGTATAGAAATATATCTTATCCTTCAGGGAAGTAGGAGGGGAAGGGTATAAAAGAAGAAGAAGGGGCTGAGAGAGGACAGATTGGGGGAGGGGGTGGTCCAGAAACAAAACATTTTTGAGGATGGATAGGATGAAAGGAGAGAGACAGAGAGAGACAGAGACAGAGAGAGACAGAGAGAGAAAGAGAGAAAGAGACAGAGAGACAAACAGAAAGAGAGAGACAGAGAGAGAGAGAGAGAGAGAGAGAGAGAGAGAGAGAGAGAGAGAAGGACAAACAAGAAAAATAGGATGGTGGGAAATATACAGTAATCATAACTGTGGAAAAAATTTTACGGCAAGTTTCTCTGATACAGGCGTCATTTCTCAAATTTTTAGAGAATTCAGTCAAATTTATAAGAATACAAGTCATCACACAATTGATAAATGGTCAAAGGATATAAACAGGCAGTTTTCGGATGAAGAAATCAAATCTATAGTCATATAAAAAAATGCTCTATATCACTATTGATAGAGAAATGCAAATTAAAACAACTCAGAAATACCACCTCAATCTGATAGATAGAAGTACCTATCAGATTAGCTAATTTGGCAGAAAGGGAAAATGACGAATGTTGGAGAGAATGTGAGAAAATTGGGACACTAAACACCTTTGGTGGAATTGTAAACTGATTCCACCATTCTGGAGAGCAATTTGGAACTATGCCCAAAGGCTTATAAAACCATGCATACCTTTTGACCCAGCAATACACTACTAGATCTGTATCCCAAAGAGGTAAAAAAGGAAAAGGACTTATATGTACAGAAATAATTATAGCAGCTCTTTTTGTAGTGGCAAAGAATTGGAAATTGAGGGGATGCCCATCAGTTGGGGAATGGCTGAACAAGTTGTGGCATATGATTGTGATAGAATAGCACTGAGCTATGAGAAATGATGAGCAGTATGTTTCAGAAAAACATAGAAAGACTTATGTGAACTGATGCAGTGAAGTGAGCAGAGCCAGGAAAAAAAGTGTACACAATAATAGCAATATTGTAAGGTGATCAACTGTGAATGACATCTATTTTCAGCAATACAATGATCCAAGAGAGCCGCTGGGGCAGTCAGCGTCGGGGGGGGCCGCGGTGTCAGAAGACCCAGTTCTGGCAGAGTAGTGGTCAGTCAGATGGGCTCTCCCCAGAACCGTCCCCGCGTCAGGTTACAACCAGGTCAGACAAAAGTGACTTGAAGGCTGAACTGGGACGAAAGAAGCAGGGGTTAGCTCATATGAGAGAGGAGAAAAAGAGAAAGAAAGAAAAAGGAAACTGATCAGAAGAAGTGGTTGCTCCAATACAGGAAGAGTTCGACCTTGAAAAAAAAAGCGAGAAACAGAAGCATTGTTGCGGAGCATGGGGCTGACACCGGAATCTCCTCTGGTCCCTCTTCCTATATCTCAATCCTCCAAATCTGCGTGTACTCCAAGTGAGGCTGGAAGCAAGACTCGGGAGATGGTGCTGTGGGATCTAGACGAGGACCAATTAAACTTGGGATGGCTAAAATTACACAAGTTGACTTTCCTCGCCGAAAAATTGTCACCTACACAAAGGAGACGCTGACACCAGTTATGGCGCAACCAAAAGAAGATGAAGAAAAAAATGATGATATTGTAACCCCCAAACTACCCATTGAACCTGAAGAGAAAACTTTAAAGAAAGATGATGAAGAAATCCGCCCCCCCTCCCAACGAGCTCACCGAAGAGGAAAAACAACAGATCCTGTCCTCTGAAAAGTTTCTAAGTTTCTTTGACCATTCCACAAAAATTGTACAAAGAACTCTTTCTGAGCAGATTAACCTTTTCTTTGACTGCAGTGAGAGAGATTTGGAAGATAAAGAAGGAGAAAATCAAGCAGGTGCTGAACTGTCAAACAGGCAGTCTTTTGATGAACGCTGGTCAAAGCGTTGTTCGTTGTCTGGATTGGTCATCTCAATACCCAGGATTGCTCGTGACCTCTTTTAATAACAAGACACTCCTGAGGCTGATGGGGAGCCCTTATGTGGAATATGAAATACAAAAACCTACCCCAGAATATGTGTTTCTCCGCCAGCCAGCTGTAACTTCGGCTACATTTGCAAAATTTCATCCAAATCTGGTTGTCGGTGGTATGTATTTGGGTCAAATTGTGTTGTGGGATAATCGAATCAATAAGAGGACCCCTGCCCAGAGAACCCCACTTTCAGCTGCTGCACATAGGCACCCTGCTTATTGTGTGAATGTAGTAAACTCAAAATTTGATTAGCATCTCCACCGATGGAAAAATTTGCTCCTGGAGTTTGGACATGCTTTCCCATCCGCAGTATAGCACAGAGTTGCTTTAGCTGTCACTTTTACACACCTTCCGTGTGGGAAATGTCAACAATTTTGTTGTTGGAAGTCAAGAAAGCTCTGTATACACAGCATGTCGCCATGGCAGCGTATCTGGAATCAGTGAGATGTTTGGACACCAAGGACCAATAACTGGTATACATTGCAGTGCACCAGTTGGAGCTGTAGACTTCTCATATCTTTTTGTCACTTTCTCATTTAACTGGATAGTGAAACTTTGGACAACCAAGAATAACAAACCTTTATATTCTTTTGAAGACAATTCAGATTATGTTTATGATGTGATGTGGTTGCCCACCCACCTTTCCCTGGCTGGAACTGTGGAATCTCAACAATGATACAGAGGTGCCGACTGCAAGCATTTCTGTGGAGGGCAATCTTGCTCTTAATCATGTGAGATGGTCACATTCCAAGAGAGAGATTGCTGTAGGAGATTCTGAAGGACAGATAGGTATATATGACACGGGAGAGCAAATCACTGTTCCTAGGAATGATGAATGAGCTTGATTTGGGCGAACACTAGCAAAAATTAACACAGACCAAGCTGAAGCAGAGCAGGAAGCTGCTACCCACATACCTGATTAAATTGGCTTTATGCTATTACTGGACTGTGGACTGATTATAGTAGAAATTAGAATTCATAGCATGCTTCTATCTAAAGGGAATTGAAGGATGATCTTGTGGATTAAACCATGAACTTAAAACACACATGGCTCTTTAATGCAAAAAATTCTTGCTGTGTCACTTGTTATATTCATATTTTATTGGATTTGTTTAATTTTTAATACAAATGACTTTTGAAATATTCCATTTTTTTGAATACTTACATAGGCATGTATTTACTATATTAATATCTTGAACTTGTTTCAACCTATAATAATATGCAGTTATTTCTGAGAGGTGTAGATTGCATAAATTCCACACATTTTTCAATAATCACTTCTCCAAGTAAAAACAAGATAAATTAATCCCTGATCACTAATATGTAAGAACATTGTTTACTGTTAACTATTAAAATGCATGTACCACTCAAGTTTCATCTTTTCTGTCCTTTTTCATAGCTGTGCTTCTTTGAAGTAGCAATAGCTATGACTACAAATGAAAGAATCTGTCTATGTCAAAAAAAATACAATGATCCAAGACAATTCTGAAGGACTTGTGATGAAAAATGCTATCCATCTCCAGAGAAAGAACTGATGGAGTCTGAATGCATATCAAAGCAAATTTTTTGTTTACTTTCTTCATTTTTCTTGGGTTTTTTTTCCTGGGGGTGATGGTGTCTGTGCTTTCTTTCACAACATGACTAATACAAAAATGTTTTGCATGACTCCACAAGTATACCCTATACCAAATTGCTTGCTGTCTCAGGGAGGAGAGAGAGCAGAGAGGGAGGGAGAGAATTTGGAACTCAAAATTTTTAAAAATGAATGTTAGAAATTGTTTTTACATGTAATTGGGAAAAATAAAATTTTTTTAGAAAATAAAATAAAACAAAACTAATGTAGTATGGAGTATTCATTTTAAAAAGAAGATGTGAATTTTAGTCACTTTCTAAGCCATTACTTAGGGTCTTAACTTTTTTTTTTATTTCATCTTCTTAGGTAAGTGGCATAATAGGAAATTTTTTTAACTTCACCTTTTTAGTTAATAGCATAACAGGCAATAGCAACTTCTTGGTTTTTTTTTTCTTAAAGTTGGGACTGTGAGAAAATTACCCTCTTTTTTTCCCTTGAAAGAAATTATTTCTGTTCTGATTTCCAATCAAGAGGGCAGAGTGAGTTGGTTATGGTAGTACATAGCTTCTACCTCTGAGTCTGAGGTTGGAAGATCTCTTGAGCTTGGGAGTTTTGAGCTGCAGTTAATTATGCCAATTGAGTGTCTGTACTAGGTTTGGCATTAATGTGGTGAGCCCCTGGAGATAGGCATCACCAGATTGCCCGAGGAGTATCAAACAGACAGAAAAGTTCCAGAGCGGAACTATCCTGAGTATGGTGTTTCCAGCCTGGCTAAAAAATAGAAGACTCAGTCTCAAAACAAACAAATAAAAACACAGAATGAGAGCTCGCAAGACAGTCCAGCATCTCATATTCCCTTAAAAATCATAGGAACACCAAACAGAAAGGGGAAAAGACTTTAAAAATGAATTAGAATGAGAAAAAAGAAAGAAGGTAAAGAGTAAAGAATACTGAAACAACTGTGAAAGGGATCTAGTTTGTGTGCAAACCTCATCAGCTTGCTCAGATGATGGTTCCATGTTGCATCCACATGGAGGTTGCTAGGTCAACCATGATGGGTGGTTGGTTTGTGGTTGTTGTCCTTTGTTCTTGAAGAGGACTGAAATGACAGCACTATAGTGGAGTCAAGGTACAGTGTATCGGACTGTGCCTGATCAGAGCCATACAGGCTTAGAACACTCTACCATAGGTCAGGCACAAATAGTCCTTATGAACATTTGGAGTGGAGATGTTTCTAAATTTGCACATCTCACATTTCTTTCGAGCTGTTGCAATTTTTCTTCACTCATAGAGGACAACACTTTTCTTTGATGCTTGCCAGTATCTCTCATGGTAAGCAATTGATTCCAAAGCTCTTCAGAGAGACCTTGAGAGTGTCCTTGTATCACTTCTGACCACCATGTGAGTGCCTGCCTTATGTGAGTTCTCTGTAAAAGAGTTCTTTAGGCAAACATGCATTTGGTATTTGAACAACATGACCAGTCCATCAGAGTTGCATTCTGCAGTAGAATTTGAATTCTTGAATGCTTTGGATCGAGAAAGGACCTCAGTATCTGGTACCTTATCTTGTCAAGTTATCTTCAGAATCTTCCTAAGACAATTCAAATGGAAGCAATTTGGTTTCCTGGCATGGTACTAGTATGTTGTCTAGATTTCACAAGCATACAACAAGGAGGTCAGCATAATGGCTCTGAAGACTTGTAGCTGGTTCAACATTGATACCCTGAGGAGCAAAGAGCAATCTTTGGAAATGATGTTTGAGAGCCCAGCCTTAATGCCACTTTTGGACATGAATCTGAGAGCTAAGTTCTGAATCTAATCACCCACAGGCAGAGGAAGGATGGTGACATTATGACCCTAGGTATAGGGGAAATTTTGTTCTTATTATATTCATGAAGTAAATATCCCTTTGCAAAAGCTATCCTATGTTAAGTGGTTAAATATAACTGGGGTGCTAGTTACTGATTCCCTAATAAGGGGAATGCAATCAGTGGAGACTCAAGCCAATGGTAGAGAAAAGAAATATCCCATACTACTTGCCTCAGAACCCTGAGGGAGAGATGTAGACTGCCTAGATGTATACATTTGTAGCTTTAAGAGTATAGGGACAGAGCATATAAGTTATGCAACAAAAATATATCTAACAGAGCAATGTATCAGAAGCATACAAATTCATTTATTCAATAAACATTTATTTAAAAACCTCCTCTGTGTCAAGCACTGTGCTAGGCCCTGGGGATGCAAAAACAAAAACAAATAATCTCTGCCTTCATGAAGCCTACATTCATAAGAGGGAAATTTCACGAAGCCTACATTCATAGAAGGGAACATAGGCATAGATAAATAAAAAGAGGACAACTACAACATCATTTTTGCAGGGTCTGGGAAGTGGTGTCGTGGACTGGGCATGTTAAGCTAAGTCAAAAGCTCACCTTTTGCTGAGGGACCCAGGGGCAGAGTTTAGGCTACTGGTGAGGAGGAGGTGATAGTCTGAGTAGAGAAGGCAGTTGAATAAGACAGTCTTTAAAATTTCCGTTAGTTTTGAAATTTTATTTTATTCTTGGGGAACAGAAAGGTAGGAGGCCCAGTCAGAGAATCCTGTGACATCACTAAAATTTATGTATTCTTAAGACAGGCCTAGGATTTTGTCTACTGGAGATGTCCTCAGGAGAGTGAAGAGGAGAAGGGAATGTGGGATAGAAATGCCTTACTGTGGGGAAAGTGTCCAAAAGGCTTTATGATATTCTCCAACATCATAAGTGATGTCAGTTCTCCACATTTACTGTGGTGTTTTCATAAATCAAATTTTCGAAGTCTCATAAAAGCAAAAAAATGAAACTCAAACTAGTGAAGCAAACATACTATTTGCTGTTTGAAGATCAAAGATCCAGAGACCATAAATCCATAACATTCTCTTGCAAAAACAGATGATGAAAAAATATGGAATCAGTTTCGGAGATTTAATTCAGAAGCTGGCAGAGGTATGCAGAAACAGTATTGCGTGGCTAAACAGCAGAAAGAGGCAGAGGGGGCTTCATATTAAATATCTTCAGGGATCCAGGGAGTTTAGGGAAGGAAAGAGCGGGAGAAGGGAACAAGTGTTTACTAAAAGCCTACTATTTGCCAGGCAGGGCAACTAGGTGGTGCAGTTAATAGAGCACTGAGCTTGGGATTAAGAGGGCTCAAATTCCTGTGTTTAAATCTGATCGCTGACACTTACTAGCTGTGTGACCCTGGGCAAGTCACTTAACTCTATTTGCTTAGTTCCTCATCTGTAATATGAGCTGGAGAGGCAAATGACAAACCACTCCAGTATCTTTGCCAAGAAAATTCCAAATGGGGTCACAAAGAGTCAGACACGACTGAAAATAACTGAACAAATTTATCAGGCAATGTGCTAAGCATTTTATAAATATCTCATCCTTTAACAGCTGGAATATTATGGGTTTTATTTTCATTCTTTTATTTGTATCAAGGCCCATCATCCAAACTGAAATTTTAAATTGGATATCCATGGAGCAAATCACACATTCTCAACTTCATGTGAGAACATTAAATGAAGAGGGGAGATAAACATTTAGAGAGACTTTGCCTATAATCAGTGATAATATGGGGTTTGATCCCTCCACTTGTAAAAGTTGTTATGAAAACTAAAGGCCCCTTGTCTACAAAAATGGGTCCTTTATGTCTTAAAATATTGAATTATTTGGGCTAAAGGAACAGCTAAGAATGGGATAAATTACTACCAAATAGCAGAGTCAGGAGCTGCAAAATCACCATCCCCAAGTATATTTTATCTCAGAGAGTAGACATATAAGTTAAAGAGAGGTAAAAAGGTAAATTCTATATTCTGTCAAACAAATATTTATTGAGAAACTTATGTTCTCAGCACTCTGCTAGACATTATAGGGGGTACAGAAACACTGAGATGATTCCTATCCTCAAAAAGCCTACACAACAAGCTTACATGAAACATTGGTGAATTATGTAAGAGATTATATAACTAAAGGCGAAATTGAATGTTATAGACCCACTGGTCTTCTTAAACTGTGGGTTGTTGCCCTATATCAGGTCGTGAAAAATTTGGCAACAGTAAAAGGTTTCTGAATGCGTAATGACCAAAAATCAATTCAACATCAAATGTGTAATGAAACCGAGGTGTTTCTGGTAGCACTTGCCTGTGCTGTATCACATAACTTCGCTGCGGCTTTGGTTCTGAACAAAACATGAGCACTTTAGGGACAGCTAGGTGGCACAGTGGAAAGAGCACTGGCCTTGGGGTCAGGAGGACTTGAGTTCAAATCCAGCCTCAGATAGTTGATCCTAGCTATGTGACCCTGGGCAAGCCACAACCCCAATTGCCTCAACCAAAAAACAAAACCAAAAGAACACATGCTCTTTGCTCACATGCCCTCAGGCCATGCAATGTCAACAAATGTTGCCAAAACACCAAAAGGGGTCAGGAGAGGAAAAAGTTTAAGAAGCCCTGCTACAGACCACAAATGCTTTAGGGTTTCAGATGAAATAATGGTTGATGAGTGCCAAAAAAATCAGGAAAGGCTTTCATGGAAGAAGTACACCTTAAGCTAGGCATTTTAAGATGGAAGAGTTTGAATGAGTGGAGGGAAAGGGGAAAAGATTTTAATGAAGGATAATAAAAATGATCCTTTATTAGTATAAAAGCAGCTAGGTGGAGAAGTAGATAGAGTACCAGGCCTGGAGTCAGGAAGATCATCTTCCTGAGTTCAAATCTGGCCTCAAACATTTACCCAGACCTAGGGCAAGTCATTTAATCCTGTTTGCCTCAGTTTCCTCATCTTTAAAATGAACTGGAGAAAGAAATGGCAAGCCGCTCCAATATCTTTGCCAAGAAAACCTCCAATGGGGGCACAAAGAGTCAGACATGACTGAAAGAATTGAACAGCAATAACTTCAGCATAGCTTGTAGAATTGTGAGGTTATAGATTACAAAAACAGATAGATTTGGAATCAAGAGCTCTGCTATGGACTGTCCCATTAAGCCTCTTTTTTGGGGGGGGGAGGTGCTTTCTTGTTTTTGTTTCTTACCAAGTTTGTTGATTATGAAAAGGCACTTGATTCAATAGAATAAGATGCTGCCTTTCCAGAAAGGTTTCCTATTCATACATCAAAGTCATCCATAATTCCTTGGAGAATAGAATTTTACATTCCTTGAGGGAAAATCATATTCAATAACTCTTCAAGAATATACATAAAGTGAGGGAGATGTGTGCTTATCAAAGGTATTAACCATTGTAAATGAAGGAAACCTAGGAAAGAGTTCTGGTCCAGGAGGGATTCCTTTTGGGTAATGAGGCCCTCCAGATGCTCCTGTTTTGAATGACATTGTGCTGATTGTATTGAGTCTCAAGACATTGCAGAGCCTTCTGTTGGAGATTCTTGATCATTCAGAGGAATTTGACATATTCATCCATACAGAAAAGACCAAGTGGATGAAAAACATGTATTGTCCAGATTTCAACATGTATTCGGATGGATTCCCTCTAGAACTTGTCCAACAGAATGTCTATCTGGGATAAATAGCATAGATGGACAAAAAGCTGGGTCTGAATTGAACAGGAAGAGGAGAGTGGGTTGCTTTCAGAAAATTCAACACTGCTTTACTGACTCTGGCTTCTTTTTTCAACTCAAAAATTTTTTTCCTTGTTTAAGTTGTATTGATATTATATTGATATCAATATCTTATATTGATATTATATTGATATTACTATTTGGTATTAATATTGATATTATATTGATATTAATATTGGTGTTAATATTGGTATTCATATTTATTTTATTATTTATTCTATTTTTTCCACCTGTACCTGACCCCTACCACCAGTGAGACTTTTCTAATTATATTTTTATTTCATTAAATATTTCCCAGTCATATTTTTTAAATTAGCATTCAGTTTTTTAGATTTTGAGCTCCAAATTTTCTCCCTCCCTCTCATACCTCCCCCACCCATTGAGAAGGCAAGAAATATGATGTTAATTATACATACAAAGTCATACAAAACATAATTCCATATTAGCCATTCCACATCAATATTTTATTGGTGTTGCTACATGGTAGCAATGTATGGAACATCACTGCCTCCAAAGAGCTAAAAATAAGTATCACACAGAGGACAATAGAGGAATACCTGCTGGATATGTGCAGGCTGCAACAGATAGATGATAGACAAAGCATTTATTAAGTACTTCCTCTGAGATGGGCACTGTGCAAAGCATTGGAGACATAAACACAAGTAAGCTTACATTCTTTTTTTAAATTAAATTTTACTTATCCAATTAGTGAAACTCTACATTCTTTCACTGCCCCCACCCATTGGAGAAAGAAAGAAAAACAAAACCTTTATCATAAACATGTGTAGTCAACCAAAACAAATTCTCACATTGGCCATGGCCAAAAAGAATGTCTCTGCACTCTAAGTATATCACCTCTCTATCAGGAGGTGAATGGTATGTTTCATCATGAGTCCTCTGGAAACTTTGGTTGAGCCAATGTCCATCAGAGTTCCTAAGTCCTTCAAAGTTTTTTGTTGCTATTGTTTAAATTGTTTTCTTGGTTCTGCTCAATTCACTTTGTATCAGTTCATACAAGTCTTTCCAGACTTCTCTGAAACCATCCCCTTCATCATTTGAGTTTATTTTGCTTAGGACTAAGCTCTCCCTTAATCTACTCATTCTCTTATTCAACTCTAGCCTTTCTCTCCTTTTCCTCTTATTTCCATTTTGAGTAAAATGTATATCAATATTCAATTGTATAAGTGTGTAATGTACTTCTATAAACACATCTGTGTGTGTATTCTTCTTTTCTTTGACCATTTCAGATGAGAAAGAGGTTTGTGTGCCGGCTCCTCCACCATCTTTTTCATGTTGTTTGTATAAACTTCTACTTGCACACTGAATTATTTGAGATAATTGGTTTATTCTTCTTCTTTTTCCATTTCTCTTTTAAGATCATTATCACATAACAGAATCATTCCCTGGCCCCCTGTCTAATTAGATTCCTTCTATGATCCTGATAATTACAGACTACTTAAAATGTAAATCACTTATCCTTGTTTAGTCCTTCATGATTATTCATTCAAGTTTACATTTTTATTTCTCTTTCTCTTGACTTCCGTGTCTGCACTTCAAAGTTTCTACTCAGCTCTGGTTTTTGATTCAGGAATATTTGGAAGTCCTCTATTTCATTGAAGATCAATTCTCCCCCCTGGAAGATTACACTTAAATTTTCTGGGTAAGTCATTCTTGGTTATAAGCCTATGTCCTTTCATTCTGGAATATTATATTACAAACTCTCTTTATTTACATTGATGATTGTTAAATAGTGTGAGGTCCTAACTGTGGTTCCATTGGTTACTTGAATTCTTTCTAAATTCTTTGTAGAATTTTAAAAATTTGTCCAGAAAGTTCTAGATTTTGTCTACAATGTTCCTGGGAGTTTTAATTTTGAGGCTTCTTCTAGGAGGTGACTAGTAGATTCTTTCTATTTCCCCTTTTCCCTCTAATTCTAGAATGTACCATTGATTTTCTTTTATGATTTCTTAAAACATGATACTTAAACTCTCTTCTTCTATTTTCTAGGTCAGTTGTTTTTGCTAAGAGATACCTTATATTTTCTTCTAGATTTTTTTTCTTTCCTTTGACTTTGTTTTAATATGTTTTGTTGTCTCTTGGAGTAATTATTTTCTGTTTGATATATTCTAACTTTTAGGGAGTTTGTTGTTTGAGAAAAATATTTGTACTTCTTGTGCCCATTTGGTAATTCTCTTTCCAATATTTTCTTCCACAGCTCTCATGTCTTTTCTAATTTTTCCTTTATTATTTGCATTTCATGGGAAAAAAACTCATTTTAACTTTTTTTATCCTCTTGTTTTATCTCTCCTAGGAATTCTAGTTGAATTTGTGCCTAAACTGTGCTTTCTTAGAAGTTTTAATTATAGATATTTTGATGTCATTACCTTCTTCTGGGCTTGTGTTTTAAGTGTCCCTTAGCTTTTCATGATGAGATGCTTTCCTTTTTTTGTCCATTCTTCCATCTTCCTTCCTGACTTCAGACTTCATATTAGGGCCAGACTCTAAGAACATCTGAAGGGAATATCTGGGTTGAGTCTGTGCCCTCTAGGGTCTTGCTGCTGTTTTCTTAGGATATTGAATATTTTGTGTCATTCCTGGATCTCAGGAAAAACTCAGGCTGGGGACCTACCAGCTTTCAGTGCTCTCAATGTGGTCTGATTCAGGGCAAGGTCTGATAGATTCCCTACTGGCCTAAGAACTGCAAGTTCCCAACCTGAGTTTGGATCTGAGCAAGAAACCTATGGGCCTACTCTGACTGAAGTTCCAGCAGACAGCTGCTGGACTCAGATACTGGTAGCCAGCTGGAAAACTCTGCTGGTTTAGAGCAACAGAACTTCAGGTTCCCCTTTGCTCTAGGGTTCCTGCCCTGGTTATTCTGCTGCAGGCTTCAGATGGATAGAAGCTCAGTACAAACCACAAATCTTGCAAACACTCCTCATTCTGGAATTCCACCCCCTAAACAAATGTCCCCTTTTAAGTCCAACCTGGATCCATGACCCAGAATTGGATAGTGAGCAACAGAGCTGCCTGTTGTCACCTATTCATGCACCCTCCACAAAGGTCATGCCCTTCTGTGCTGGATCTGGGACTTCTTATTGCCCTGGTATATAGCTTTTCCCTGTGCGAAAATGCTCAGTCAAGTTGCTTTTGACTATACCCTGTCCCCAGAAGCCATTAACCACTCTATCTGTTTCCCTTTGTTGGCTTGTGCTGGGAAAATAACTCACTGTAATTTTTTTTCTTATATTTCCCAATTGGGACCCAGTGTGGTACATTTTCTATATCTATGTGGAAGAGCTTTGGGGTAGAGCTCCTCTGTTCTTTCAGCTACTCTGCTATCTTCTACAACAGCCTTCTCCTACTTCTAATTCTAATGTTTTCTGGTAGACTTGCTGGGGGGAGACCACACATGAAGAGGAATAAGAAAAGGGCAGGGATGTGGTGAAGATCTATACCCTGACAAAATAAGGTGAAAAGGTTCTAATCAGAGACTGGGGTAGCTCCAAGTATGGAATCTGAGGTTCAAGAGGGGAGGATGTAGAAATGATGGGGGACTCTGAAGAAATGACATAAAGGATGTCAAGGGATTATATGATGAGAAGGGGAGATGATGTGGTCACATGAATCAGTTGTGATCTGCATCACTGGAGGAAACCACTGGATCAATGAGATCACAAATCCCTTTGAACATTTGAATATATATATATATTATATATGTAATTATTATTTGTGTAACTCTATAAAATGTCATCTTAGACAAAATAATAATAAAATTCATTTTTTAGAACAAAAAGTCTAGAGACTTGGTGGAAATAATGAAAAATTTAAGAATGAAAGGGGTAAAGAACTCTAGACTTCAAAATAAATTCCAAAGCAGTAACCATCAAAACTATTTGGTACTAGTTTAATGCTTTCTAGTAGATTTACTGGTGGAAGGCCACTAGTATATACATCTATATACACACACACATATGTATGGAGTTCAGCGGAACAAACTAAATAACCAAGAGTCAGAAACAATCAAACTCAATAACCCAATGTTTAATATACCAAAAATAATATACTACTTGAAGAAGGCTTCTCTATTTGACAAAGAACTCCTGGGAAAACGTGGCACAAATCTAGTAAAACAAAACAAACAAAAATAGATTTAGACCAGCCTCTCATACCATATAATAAAATAAGTTCCAAATGGATACTTAGCAAATGTAAAAGGTTACATCATTAAAAACAATTGAAGGTAAAATAAAGTATCTTCCACAGTTATGGCTAAGGGATTCCTAACTGAGCAAGGGATAGAGGAGCTAACAGATGAAGCTAGAGCTACCCTGAATGATTATGTTATGCTTGTATTTGATGAGAAAGATGTTTTAAAACCCTAAATCCATAGTACTTCTACCATTGGAAGGGTAATTATAAGATATGGAAATGGGTCATGATTATGACCTGAAAACTCTCTAACAATGGGCTGGGAAGTTAGAATCCCAGTGCTATGCTAGGAAATGTCACTTTATCCTGTGTGGTTCCCCAGAGCTGTCCCATGCCCTCGTGCTATAAACAACAGGACACAAAGAAAAAGAAAAATAGGATCAACCACAAGTATTTATGAAAAGCATGACTTGATCAGTCAGATACAGTCATCAATAAAAGGACTTGATGAGGAACAGGTGCCAGCAGCACTCATCTGGAGTAAGGCAGGGGCTGGGGGTAAAGAACATCATTTTTTTAATGTTGGCTTTTCTCTCAATGTTTCAGCCACCAGAACCAACACCCACGGTTGTTGTTGTTGTTGTTGTTGTTGTTTAAAGGTATAGTTGTATAGCTTTCAATTTGTCCAGTTAGAGGTCAACTTTTAGGGAGTGGGAAAAAAAGAAGAAAACTGAAGATGCCCCTGCCACCAGCCATCATGGATGCTCCATGTTTTTGGGAAAGACCCTGGCACCTCCCTTTTTTTCCTCTCTTTGTCCTTTCTCCTCTCCCTCTCTAAAAGTCCTCATTACTCTCACTGTAGGGATAAAAATCTCTTCTTCAGTCCTGATCTTGTGTTAGCTTCCTCTCTTCCCAGGTCATTGACTCTATAGTCTATGCTCTTTTCACAGTATCAATGGCCTTATTAGAATACTCTGATTACATGAAATTGAAAACATTCGCACAATGGAGCTAGAATAAAAAGGGAAGCTGCTGAGTGGGAAAAATCTGTTTGCATCAAATATCTCTGGTATCCAAGATATATAGGAATTACAAAAATACATGAGACCAACAACAATTATCTAATAGATATGTGATCAAAGTTTATGAACAAACTGTTCTCAAAATAAAAATCAGAACCCATTAAAAATCATAATGAAAGATCATTTTCTCTCCCTCTCCAGCCCATTCTAAGGACCCAGCAGCAATAGGCCTCTGGGAGTCCTTTCCCCACATCCAGTTACCATTTCCCAGTTCTCACCAGGTGATAGATGCCCCTTTTCACTTGGATAATGATTCCCCCATACTTCCTGTTGGAGGTAACCCGAAGCCCTATTCTATTCCAGCCCTTGGAGCCATAATCTCTTTCCCAACAGTTGGGGGTCAATGATATGGCCACTCATACTATTTGGACAAGCAGGGAATCACCAACTACAATCCTTCTGAAAAGACAATTGATCACCAGACCTTGCCATTTTCTTGCCACTATGCACCAATGGACCTCATGCATTGCCATCTGCCCATTCATCTTATTCTTTCTATGTGCATTGAATTCCCTAGAATGTGAGTTCCTTGAGAATAGGGACTGTCTTGCTCTTTTATTTGTATTCTATCATTTAGTATGCTGCCTATCTCACAGTGCTAAGTAAATGTTTTTCCATTCAATTTCCTTACAAGTCACTAATATTAAAAAAAAAATTTAAAGTAAAACAACTCTGAGGCTTTGCTTCATACTCAGCAAAGAGGCAAAAATTGGAAATGATCAGTGTTGGAAGGACTAGGCAGACATGTCCAGTGGTATAGTGGAAATAGGACTGGCTTCTGCATTCAGAGAATGTGGATTCAAATCCTACGTCTGATGCTTTTGAACTGTGTGACCCTGGACAAGTCATGTAATCTCCCTGGGTTTCTGTTTTCTCATCTTTAAAATGAGGAAATTAGACTAGACAACTTCTAAGACCCCTTCCTACTCTAAATCTACGACTCTATGATTTTAATGCATTGATAGAGTTGTGAATGGATCAAACAACTGGGAATCATAAGACTAAAATTTTCCGTATCTTTTGATCCAGAGATACCACTGCTAGACAAGAAAGAAAGACAAAATTTATGCCAAAATATACACAGAAGTACTTTGATTATAGAAACCACTGGAAACAAAATGGGTACCAATTTCTTTTTTTCTGTTTTTTGTTTATTTTATTTTTATTAATTTATTTTTAGCTTTCAACATTCACTTTCATAAACTTTTGAGTTTTTAATTTTCTCCCCCTCCTTACCCTCCTCACTCCCCAAGACAGCATGCAATCTGATATAGGTTCTACTTATACGTTTGTATTAAGCATATTTTCCCATTAGGAATGATGTAAAGAAGAATTTGTACTGATAGGAGGACCCACAAGAATGAAGCAATAAAATGAAATAACAAAAGAAAAGGAGAGCAAATAGTATGCTTCCATCTCCATTCAGACTCCATAGTTCTTTCTCTGGATGTGGATAGCATTTTCCATCATGAGTCTTTTGGAGTTGTCTTAGATCCTTGCATTGCTGAGGACAGCCAAGTCTATCAAAGTCAGTCATCTCACAATGTGGCTGTTACTGTGTACAATGTTCTCCTGGTTCTGCTCACTTCACTCAGCATCAGTCTATACAAGTCTTTCCAGGTTTCTCTGAAGTCTGCTTGCCCGTCATTTCTTATAGCACAATAGTATTCCATTACATTCATATACCACAACTTGTTCAGCCATTCCCCAATTGATGGACATCTCCTCAATTTCCAATTCTTTGCTACCACAAAAAGAGCTACTATAAATATTTTTGTACATATGTGTCCTTTTCCCATTTTTATGATCTCTGGGATACAGCCCTAGAAGTGATATTGCTGGATCAAAAGGTATGCACATTTTTATAGCCCTTTGGACATAGCTCCAAATTGCTCTCCAAGATGGTTGAATCAGTTCACAATTCCACCAACAATGTATTAATGTTCCAATTTTACCACATCTTCTCCAACATTTATAATTTTCCTGTTTTATCATGTTAGCCAAAGGTGTGATGTTGGGTACCAATTTCTTAGGGAATGTCTAAACATATGGTAGTACATGGATGTAATGGAATAATGCACCATAAAAATAACATATATGAGGAATGCCAAGAAATGTGGGAAGACTTATGAATTGATACAGAGAAAGGGAAGCAGCACCAGGAAAAACAATATACACAATGACTATAAAGTGGGAATTAAAAATAATTAAACAAAACTGAACACTACATAATTATAATGACCAAGCTTGGCCCTGGAGAAGAAATGAGAAAATATCTTTTTTCCCTCTGGGACTATGGGTATGGACTGTTACTATGCTATCAAGCATAGTTAACCTATAGTTTGGTCTTGAAAAACTTAAAAAAGAATCTTTGTTGTAAGGAAAAACCCATTGGGTGGTAATGGGGAGGAGGTATAGTCAGTCAATGATCAGTAATTCAACAAGTCTTTATTAAGTGCTTCCTAGGTGTCAGGAACTGTGCTAAGTCCTGGGTATCCAAAGACAAAAGTAAAATGCTGCTCTCAGGGAACATATTCTAATATACATATAATGAATACAAAGGAGTTTTGGGAGGGAGTGTACTAGTAGCTGGAGGATCTGGAAAGGCTTTTTTGAAGAAGGCACATGAGGTGAACTTGGAGGAAAACAGAGATTCTAAGAAGCAAAGTTGAGAAGGAAGAGCATTCCACGCATGGAAGGGGCAATTGGTTCAAAAGCAGAGATGAAAAATGAAATGTCATGTATTCAGAATATGACTAAGCAAATGTGGCCGGATTGTAGGGTGCAAAGAAAGGATTAATGTGTAAGAAGGCTGGAAAGGTAAAGATGGGCTGGGTTTGTAAGACTTTAAATTTCAAATAGAAGAATTTATAATTTATCCTAGAGGCAATGGACCTTATTTATTAAGTGGGAGAAAGGTGATATGATCAGACCTGAACTTTAGGAAAATCATTCTATTAACTGTGTTATATTGGAGTGGAGAGAGGCTTGAAGCAGGAAGACCAAATAGGAGGCTATTACAGTAGTACAGGTGAGAAGAAATGATTGCCTGAATGAAGGTTGTGGCTATGTTAATAGAGATGAGAGGATGTGTGTGATAGGTGTTGTAGAGATATAAATAACAAAATTTAATCACTCATTGGCTAAGTAAAGTGAATGAAAGCAAGAAGTTGAGAATGACACCTCGATGTGAGCCTAGGTGACAGAGAATGATGGATTGCAAGAATACAAAAAAAAAATGAAACCATTTCTTCCCTCAAGGACATTACATCCTATTTCATAGTTATCTTTTTCTGTATTTTCATCTTGGGCTTTATTGGTAATTTAATAATAAGTTTTTAATAAATGTTTCTGATCTTACTAATTCAAACATTTGAATATATAACATATATATATTATTGTATTTTCCTAAAACATAAAATGTAAGTTCATAAATGTAGGATTACACTGGATTTTCAAAGACTTTTTCTTCATCTATTGATATTATCATTAGGGTTTTGTTGCTTTGTTTCTTTTATGCCAATGTTTTTCCTACCGTCAAATCTCTATTAAAATTTTAGCTTAATTTTAATAATTTTGGCTATATTGCTATGGCCTCTGTCAAAAATTTATTTAAAATATTTTTGCATTAATGTTCTTTAGTTATATCAATCTATAGTTCTCATCTGCTTTATACATCCATGTTTTGAGTAGCAATACCATATAGAGTATTTCCTCTATCTTTAAGAATAGTTTATGTAAGAATTAATTGTTTAAATGTTTTATGGAATTCTGTTTATTGTGAATCTGTCTGGCCAAGGAATTTTTTGTTTGGGTATTCATTTACTGCTTGTTCAGTTTCTCCTTTTGTGATTGAGTTGTTACCTGTGAGCATTTTGTATTTTTTTGAGATATTGATAATTTTCTTTAAATTCTCAGTTTTTCCAGAATATAATTGGCTATGATAGTTTCTGATCATTTTCTTTATTATCTAAACATCATTCCATCTCACTCCCTCCATAGATCTGCTGGTCTAATCTGACCTGCCTGCCAGAGAAAGAAAGGGATGCATCGCCATTATGTTCCCTCAACAGGTAACCTACATGAGCCTGGATACCTGAGAGTGAGAGAAGTGCCATTATGGCTTCCCCCTTCCCCCACTGGTCTCCTTGCCTAAACCTGCCTCCATGAGTACATCCTCTCCTTTCCAGCTATACACTAGACCCTTAGGGATATTGATAATTTACTTGTACACATTCCTCAATGATTAACAGACTCCAACCCAATTATATCCTTCAGATTCCAGTGATTCTGAACCCTCTACTGTAAATTATTCAAATCTCATTCTCTATTACTATCCAATTCATTTGTTCCCTTCTCCCTCAACCCCAGTCTAAAGTTACCCACTTTTTTCACTGTGCTCTCTAGAGTGCTTGCTCCTTAGGTAACAAATTTGGTTTCATCTTAAGTCTTTTCCTTTCCCACTCTTTCCGTATTTTGGCTCTTACTGAGACCTGGCTTCTTCCAGGTAACAAAGCCTCCCTATCCTGCCTTTTCTAGCTCTCCTTGCACTTTTATTTATCCAATCCAGCTCAGTAGTTGGAATACTCCTTGTTTCCCACTGCCACTTCCAGGCTTTCCCTCTACCACTGTCACTCAATAATCTCTCTTCCTTGAAAGTTCACATAATCAATATCTACCAACAAGTTGAGATTCTAATAACTATTATCTACCGGTCTCCAGGATTTTTTCCTTTTTTCCTCAATGATTCCAGTGCCTAGTTCACAGCCTTTTCTCCTCTCCAGTTCCTGCCCTCATATTCAAAGACTTCAACATAGGTATTCATACTCCCTCAAACACCTTGACATCAGGGTTCCTCAAAACTTACTCTTTTGCATGACTTAATTCTCCCTACCTCAACTACGCACAGAGATGGCCATACCCTTGATGTTACCATCCCCACAAAGTAACCACTTCCATACTCATGAACTATAAAATTCCCTTATCTGCTCACAATCTGTTGCCATTCCACCTCTCCCTACCTTGCAACCCCAAACTCTGTTTTTCGTCTTTCTATGAGAAAGCTGTCTTCTTTTTCCTTATTTCTTTTCCTATCATTCTCTTCTTAACTGTTTACAACCCAGCTTCTGACTTCCTCATTTAACAACAATTTCTCTCTCCAAAGTTACTAATAAGCTCTTAGTTGCCAAGTCTAATGGCCTTGTCTCAGTCCTCATCCTTCTTGACCTCTCTGCAGCCTTTGACACTGTTGATTATCCTCTTCTTGATCTTCTCTTCTCTCTAGATTTCCATGATGTGACTCTATGCTGGTATCCTCTATCTCTTCCTACTAAAGATTTCTCCTCAGTTTGTTTTGCTGGATCTTCATCTAGGTCACACCCACATTGGGTATCACCTAAGACTCTTTGCTAGGCTCTCTTCTCTCCTCCTTCTTTATTATTTCACTCAGCGATTTCATCAGCTCCCATGGATTCAATTGTGATCTCTATGCTGATGAAAATCACATCGACTTGCCTAGCCCTAACTTCTCTCTTAACCTCCAGATTCACTTCTCCAACTGCCTATTATACATCTTGAACTGAATGTCCTACAAACACCCTAAGATCAATATGTCCAAAACAACTTCTCTTTTCCCCAAAGTCCTCCACTCTTCCTGTAGAGGGCACTACCATCCTCCCGCTCACTTAGGCTCACAATTTAGGTGTCATCAACTCCTCATGTTCTCTTTTACCTCCAATATCCGATCTATTACCATGTTTTATAGATTCTACCTTTGCAGCATCTCTCATATATGCCCCCATTTCTTTTCAGATACTGCCACCACCCTGATGAATAGCCTGTTGGTTGATCTCTTTGCCTCAAGTTTCCTCTACTACAGTCTTTCCTCCATTCAAATTAATCTTTCTAAAGTCTTTCTAAAGACCTTTCTAAAGATCTGGCCATGTTATCTTCCTCTCAATTCAATAAGCTCCAGTAGCCTCCTATCGTTTCCAGGATCAAATATGAAATCTTCTCTTTGTCATGCAAATCCTGTTATAATCTGGAAGCTGCTTCCCCCTTCCCCCCAAAAAACTTTCCAGTGTTCTCTCCCTTTACTCTTTACCCTGGCGCTATACCTTCCCCCACCCGATCACATGCTCTATGATCCAATGACATTGGTCTCTGCTGTTTCTTGCACAAGAAACTTCATCATCCAATTCTAAGCATTTTTTACTGACTGTCCCTGTACCTGCTCTCCCTCCTCATGTCTGCTTCCTGGCTTCCTTCACTTCCTTCAAGTGCTGGTTAAAATCCCATGTTCTACAAAAAAGTTTTCCCTAATTCCCTTTAATACCATTGCCTTCCCTCTTTTGATTATGTCCAATTTGTCCTGCATGTATCTTTTTTGTATATAGCTGTTTTCTTATCACCTCCCTCACCAGAATATGAACTCCTTGAAAGCAGAGTCTGTCTTTAGCCCTTCCTTATATCCCCCAGAGGTGCTTAACAAACTCTTGCTGACTTGACATTGATTTTTTTTATTTTGGTAATTATTTTCCTATCTTTATTTTATAAAAAATTAGCTTATTTTTTCAAATTAGTTAATATTTTAAAATAATGATCTGTTGTGTTTACCAAGTCAATAGTTTTCTTTCAATTATATTTTTCTTCGATTATTCAAGTTATCTTCTTTCATATATATTTTGAGATAGTTTGTAAATTTTCTAAGTTTTTAAAAGTTGCATGCTCAATCCATTAGTCCTCTTTTAACCTTTTAGTCACATATATGTGTTTATGCATTATGTATGCACATATATGTATGCACACACACATATATCTATATCTGTATCTATATCTATATCTATCTATTTGTCTATCTATTTTAGAGTTAAAATTTCCCTCTAAGGACTACTTTGTATCCCATACATACTGTTATCCCTCTCTTTAATTTTTATGATTTCTTCCTTGATCTACTCATTACTTAGTATATCATTATTTAGTCTGCATTTAGCTCTCTACCCTTTGTTCATATTTCCTTAATTTATTACCATTTTATTATTCAATGTTCTATAAATGATGTTTAATATATCTGCCTTTCTACATTTATTTATGAGTTCATTATGCTCTAACTAGTACATAATCAGTTTTTGTAAATGTACCAGTGATACGGAAAATAAGTATAGTCCAATAAGTATATTTCCATTCAATAGTCATAATGTTCTACCAAAAATTTTTCCAACATTCTATTCCAATCAATAATTTATGTCTTGCTTATCTTTCTGTTAGATTTCTCAAATTTTGAAAAAAGAAATGTTAAGAGCTTTTAAAATTTTATTTAGTTTTCCAAGACACTTAGGCATTATGGTATTCAGTGAATGTTTGTTTATTCTCGCTATTTTTACATTATTTATGGTGTCTTTAAGCATAAGTAGTTTTCCTTTCTCTCTTGTTGTTATATTTATTATTGCCTTATCAAAAATAATGATTACAACTCCTACCTTTTTTTTTAGCATAATAAAACATTCCAGTCCCTTATAATTCTGTGTCTTTATGGTTCAAGTGTGTTTTACGCATAGAGCAAATTGTTGAATTCTCTTTTCTAATCATATCTGTCTCTCTCCTATTTTATAATTTTTTAAATTTGTGTTACCTTCCATAAAATCTTGTTATTCAAAATCAGAATTAGTGCTCTGCACTTTAATTTGCCTATATCTAAAGGAACTTCAGTTATATAGCATACACTGGGAAAGGGAAGGGAATAAGTACTTATGTAGTGCCTACTATGTGCCAGTCACTGTGCTAAGTGCTTTTAACAAATATTATCTCATTTGATCCTTACAACAATCCTGAGATAGGTGCTATTATTAAAAAGCAGTTAATTGGGTTGCCCAGGGTCACAAAGCTAGTGAGTATTTGAAGCCAGATTTAAATTCAGGTCTTCCTCACTTCAGGCCCAGAGCTCTATCTACCTGACTCCTGAAGGGAGGAGTTTTATCTTTACCATTATAAATTTTTTTGCCAAGCTACTACAGAATTTTCTGCCAAGACAACGAAATGTTAGATCTGGTATGCTAGACCTGGAGTCAATAGACATGGGTTCAAATCTTGCCTGAGATCAAGGGTTCTTTAGATTTTAAAAATGTTCTGATAACTATATTTCAATATAATTGATTTTCTTTATAATCCTGCATACTTTATTTTCTGCATTTAAAAACATTATTCTGAGAAAGTATCCATAGGTTTTGCCAGACTTCCAAAAGTTTCATGTAAAAAAAAAAAGTTAAGAACCTATGCCTTTGATACTGACTAGCTGAGTGACCATGATCAAGTAATTCTCTCAGCATCTTAGTTTCCTCATTTGTGGAATGGAGAGAATAAAACTTGCACTTTCTACCTCTTATAAGCTTAAACGAAGCACTTTGCAAGTGTCAAAACATCACGGAAATGTGTTACTATTATTAAACTAGTCAGTCAATGAATAAACGTTTGCTAAGTACCTACTATGTGCCAAGAACTGTGCTAAGCAATGGTGATACAAATAAAAACAAAAACTATCCCTGCCCTCCAGGAGCTTACAATCTAATATGGAAAAACAATATGCAAAAAAAAAGGTTGGAAAGATGGCCTGGGAGAAGGAGGAAGGGGTGGAGGAATATCCCATTCAGGGGTATGATTGAGAGTTCCAAAGAAGTCCAAAAATAGTATTTGTTGTTGCTCAATTATTCATTCATGTTCATTGTTTCCATGATACTATCCATCTCATCCTCTGTAGTCCCTTTTTCTTTTTGCCTTCACTTTTTTCCAACATCATGGTCTTTTCCCATGAGTCCCATCTTCTCATTATGTGACCAAAGTATCTAAACTTCAGCTTCAGTATTTGACCTTACAAAGAATAGCTTGAATTAATTTTATAAGTATTGATTGATTTGATATTTTAACTGTCCAAGGGACTTTCAAAATTCTTCTCTAGCACCACAATTTGAAAATGTCATTTATGCAGCACTCAGCTTTCCTTATAGTCCAGCTCTCACAAAGATACATTACTACTGGAAGAGCCATAGCTTTGACTACACAGCCCTTGGTTGACAAGGTGATGTCTCTGTTTTTTAGTATACTGTCCAGAGTAAGACATGAGGAAGAACACTGTGCTGAGCCCCCTCTTCAAATCCAGGCCCTGGAGCTCATGGTCCTGCCCTCCAGTTAAAGGGACCAATCAAAGGGGCAGAGCATACTGATGAGATGTGAGTATCAGGCAGATTCAATCTTTCAGCATAATGAGATCTCCCAAAGTGAGTTTCCTGGGGAAGGAAGGCATGATAGAGAGTTCCAAAGAAGTTCAAAAGCAGTGTAACTGGTGCGAAGTGGGGGAAACTAAAAAAGATTCCCTTCTTAATCCATTCCATACTTGCTCCATTTCTAATCAGCAATTCCCTGAATTAACTCTGCACCATGTTTTTTCTATTTACCTTCCTTTGAGAAAACTCAGTCTGAATGCGTAATGTCTACCGTCTCTTCGTTCTGCTTTTCTTCAATCCAGATTCTCATGATTATATCTGCAAATTATAGGCAGTAGTATGCCCTGCCATTTCTACACAATCTCTCACATATTTTCCTAGGAAAGCCTTTCTTGCCTTTTTTCTCAACCTTTAAGAATATAATCATTCAAAGCAAAAAGTTGAAACCAAAGTCACCATTATACATGCCAGCAACAATGGAGAGTAACATGAAACCCTGGAAAACCTTGAAGTTTGGGAATGATTTCATGTATTATCATATCAGATCCACATTGTGGCAACAATATTCATTTCTGGCCATTCAGTTTTGTAGATTAGGGAATTAAAGGACCCATACTACAGTCGAGTTGAGTCAAGTCCACTCAGTCTAATTTATTTATACAAATAAGGTTAAAAATAAACTAAGAGTAAAAGAAAGACAAGATATGAGTATATTTTAAGTCCTTTGGGGGGGGGGGATCCAGCCCCTCACCCTTCATGGAAATGTTCTCCAATATGTAATCTAGAGGACTACATGGTCCAATGAAGTATTTCACTGACCCTTGTCATCTACATGAATCCATGTATATTCATTCATAAGGAAATCTCATGGCTCTTCTTTCTCCTAATATCTCCTTCCTTTTTTCTATTCCATTCTGCTATAGGTTTCTGGATTCCAGATAATGAATGGAATAACAAGGTCCTCCAAAATGTGCTATATCTGGAAGGTTTTTGCCTAAACAGTTTAAATCAGACTTGATCTATTTTTAACACATCTCCAGGGAAAGTGATTCCACAATCTCCGCTTATTTCCAATTATAGTGTTTCATTTTCATTATAACCCAAAAGTTCTCCTTTATGTCTAGTGAAACTTTTTTTTAATGAGAATTAAACTCTACTCTTCTTGTTAGTTTCCCTGTGTCAGAATCAACCAACAAACTCTTTCACTAACATTTCATATACTTAATGATACATGGAGCTATCCTTCTGTTTCACAAGTAGATATGGCCTAAATATTCATTATCTACTGGCCAACTTTTGATCATGAAATTTTACAGGTTGAGAAGGCATGGCTACATTACGATGTGCATTAGTGGTGGAGGGAGAATGTGATCATGTCATGTATTTCTAGTATAGTGACTAGCAGCCAGGCACCAAAAGACTGATATTACCAAGGTTGGTGACCTTTGACAATATCTATCCTTTACCTGTCCTTGTGGTTTGCCCTGGGTATATTGTTCTGGGGTGGCCTTTATCAAGAGGGAAAAAAAAGAAAAAAAAGTCCTTCCCAGTAGTGGTTGAAGGAAGTGGAGTAAATTTCCAGAGTGGAAATGTGAATTAAGTATGAAACAGGCAGCTTTATTTCCATACAGGAAAGAGAATGCTAAGCAATAAGAATCATCGAATGATTATAATCAGTTGAAAGACTAATGTTCAAGTTTTGTTGGAACATCCCCAACAGTGTTACTCATCAGCTATTTTACATTTTACCTCCACTGGGTGCAGCCTGATCAATGCCAAGTGGACTCTTTCTTTCCGAAGATCGCTCTGTCTTTGGGCAATGCTTTCCCTCTTAGCCAGTCTACCTCTGCAACTGATCCCAGAATGGAACACAATGCTTTAAATGAGGTTTCACCAATGTAGCAGAAAAAAAGGTCACTTTCAGACCCTTCCAAATGATACTCCAACTAAGATAGAGTTTTCAACAAATCATAATGAAGTTTTTTAAACTTTTCAATTTCTAGACTTAATACTGGCATAGTGGGGAAAAGGCTCTCCATTCCACCCAATCCAGATCCACTTGCATGTCTCATAACATCTATGAGTCTGCTCCCTCATCTATAAAATGAGAATAATGCCATGTGCAATAACAGGATTATTGTGGGGATAAAATGAAATAACGTAAATAAATTCAATATAAATTTCAATATAAGTTTGCATTAGCAGCTGACCATCTGTATTATTTTACTTTTTCATTTAATTTTATTTTTAGTTCCAAATTCTCTCCCTCCTTCTGCCCCTCCCCTACCCATTGAGAAGGCAAAAAATACAAAACTCATTATAAATATAAAGCCATGCAAAACAAATGTCTACATTAGCTATGTTCTGAAAAAAAGGCAAGAAAAAAAGAGAAAAAACACTCAATCTGTACTCTGAATCCATCAGTACTTTATATTCATATGGATAGTATTTTTCATAAGTCATTTGAAATTGTAGTGAATCTTTGTGTTGATATGAGTTACTAAGCCTTTCAGAGTTGATTATCTTTACTGTTATTATTGTGGTCACTGTGTTAATTGTTCTCCTGGTTCTGCTCACTTCACTTTACATCAGTCCATACAAGTCTCCCAAGGTTTTTCTGAAACCACCCCCATCATTTTTTTCTACTGTACAACACTATTCCATCACAATCATATGTCACAACTCATTCAGCTGTTCTCCAATTGATGGGCATTCCCTCAATTTTCAGTTCTTTGCCAACATGAAAAGGGCTGCTATAAATATTTTTGTACATATGCATCTTTTTCTTCTTTCCTTGATCTCTTTGGGGTATAAAAGTACTAGCAGCATTGCTGGATCAAAAGGTATGTATAATTCCAAAGCTTTTTGGGCATAGTTCCAGATTGCTCTCTAGAATGAGTAGACTAGCTCACAGTTCCACCAAAAGCGCATTAGTGTATATTCCTACATCCTCTCCATTATTTGTCATTTTCCTTTTCTGTCATCTTACCTTATCTGATGGGTATGAGGTGGTACCTCACAGCTGTTTTTATTTGCATTTCTCCAATTAGTGATTTAGAGCATTTTTTTTCACATGACAACTGATAGCTTTGATTTCTTCCCCTGAAAACTGCCTGTTCATTTCCTTTGACCATTTACGAATTGGGGAATGTATCATCTGTAATGTTTTACATAATACTTCAGTTTTTCAAAGGATCTAAAAATCTCATCAATGAATGTACTCCATTCAATGGCACAAATCTCAACCCATCAATGCCTATCTATGCCATGAAATTCTTGTCCATGTCCTCACAAATATCTGCCACAAGGAGTCCACCTAATAAATCCCAGTCATTCCTTGAGATAACTTTACATTGTGTAGAAACCATGGTATCTTTTCCCCGGAGCTGTTACAGAGAACTCACAGTCTAGCTACATGACCAGTCCATCTTTTTTTTTTTATGTTCATCCATCTCTCCGATAATTTCCTCTGCTTTGCTTTTCTCATGCAATTTTTTGTTGGCAAGGTGTGGTTCAGTCTGCTCATGTCTACTATGTGCCTTTGCATTTCCTTTTGAGTGAAATCCCACTTTAATTCTTCAGAGACTAGGGTATTCTATGACTTGAAGTCATATAGCATCATTGGAAGAATCTTATTAAAATAATGGGCCTCCATTTCAGGGAAAAACTTGGAGTCATTAAAAACACTGCACATTAACCCAAAGGCAATTTAAGCTATTCTCCTATTCAACTCTGAGAGCAGCTCATAGTCTATTTGCAACATTTGCACAAGATACTGAATAGGTGTTGCCTCACTCAAAGTGAGAACTTGAAAAGACGTTAGCCTGAAAAGGCCAAGGTCTCCTACTGGACTCAGATGGCTCTGGAGGAGAAAGTGAGGCTGGTGACTTTGCACAGCCCTCCCTCACTCAAATCAAACTCAATTGCAAGTCATGTCATCATCTCCCTGATGTCATGGTCCTCTTTGGGGATGAAGGACAAAACACAACACACAAGATATAGGTATTCACAGGCCAGCTCTATAGGTTTCCATTCAGCTACCTCTCATAGACTAGATAATCATCCATTTTGTTTTTCCTATGTCAATAAATACCCAACCACTTTAGAGTGGTTATGGATCTCATTTAGGAAGCTAATAAGTGTTCTAGGGTACAATACTGCCACCAAAATGTCATCATCGAAGACAAGTATCTAATGAAACTCACTTTGTATAAGTGAGGTCCCTCTTCAATTTGGACTGTGCTGCCTATCCTCTAAAACACTGAAAATCAGCTCTGATGAACATATGTCTCTTATTGGATGGATGCTTCATTTGATATTCATAATGACATGACTATCACATAAAGTTATTTCTATTGTCACATCTTTCATGGAATCTTATATGATTTAGAAATATGCATGGGAGACATCATTTTGGAAGAGAGCTTCTTAAAGGCTCCACTGATTCAAATGCTTCTTTAAAGTCAAAAAATAACAAATATTGATATCATATGCCCTCTATCTCTTTAAGACATTTGTGCATCTGTAAAGATACAGTCTGCTGCAAAATATTGTTTGTTCAGATTTGGCTGTTTCATTCTCAAATCTTTATCAAAGACATGATCAATATATGTGTAGATAATTTTCATAAAAGCATTATGGTGTTAAGTAGATAGTTATTAATATACCATCACTTTTTCTAACAACAAAGTCCAAAAATATTTTCTAAGCCTTGGTACCCTTCCCTCTTTCGTAGAATTTAAGAATTTATCCCCCAGTTCCCTCAAAATTATTTAGCTTCTAGACAAGACCTGCGCTGGGTATGCTTTGTCTAGTCCAGCTGTGATTTCAGTCTTTGTTTTCTTGACTGTCATTTCCACTTCCTTATGCAGCACAACTGGCACTGTGATGTTACAGACCAAATGTAGTAACTTTCCTGTCATTCATGGTGAAAAGAATTTGTTATAAAAATCTTTACAGATCTTTTCAATTTTTTTGTCTGTTGTCCTCCTTCTAGTTTCATGCTTAAATGTCCTCAGTATGACTGTACTTAGTTGTATCTGTCACCAAGATTTCTGCATTTATCTTTTTTATTTATGCTTGTCACTGTTTTGTGAAACAATGCTTCACTTAGCTTTCTACCATTATACCTTGTAATATTTTGCAAATAAATATATATTCTAAACTGAGATTGTCCTTCGATGTCATAGCAATCATTTATTCAATCAATCAACAAGAATTTATTTATTTATTTTGGTGAGGCAATTGGGGTTAAGTGACTTGCCCAGAGTCACACAGCTAGTGAATGTTATGTGTCTGAGGCCGAATTTGAACTCAGGTCCTCCTAATGCCAGGGCCGGTACTCTATCCACTGTGCTACCTAATTGTCCCTCAACAAGTGTTTATTAAACACTGTGCTAAGCACTGGGGATACAAAAGCAATTGAAAATACTTCTTGCCTTCAAGGAACTGGTATTATAATGGGTAGATAACATACATATATAGATAGAGGTTGTTTTTGTTCATCCTTTGTTCTTGAAGAGGATCAATAAGTGTAAGTACAGTAAATGCAAAGAAGACACAAGGTAACCAGAGAAAGGAAAGCACTAGCATAAGGGGACCAGAAAAAAGTCTCTGAGAGAAGCTCTGATTTGCACTTAGTTTTTGGCAAGGCAATCAGGGTTAAGTGACTTGCCCAGGGTCACACAACTAGGAAGTGTCAAGTGCCTGAGGCTGGATTTGAACTCACATCCTCCTGACTCCAAGGCTGGAGCTTTATCCACCGTGCCACCTAGCTGCCCCTGTACTTAGTCTTAAAAGAAGTCAGGTATTCTAAGAGATGGAAGTGAAGAGACAGAGCATTCCAGGCATGAGGGACAGCCAGTCCAAAGGCATGAAAGTGGGAAATGGAATATCACATGTTAGGAACAGTAAGTAAGCCAATATTACTGGTCCACAAAGTGTATGAATGGGATATGTTGGGTGAGCAAGAGTGAGGAATTGAAATTAAGAGAGTTTGCCAACCTTAGTGACTGAAAAGATGGTGGTGTTCTTGTTGAGTCTGAGATACCTACAAGATACCCAGTTGGCAGTTGGTGATGTGGAACTGGAACTCAAGAGAGAGACTAAGGATGGGTATATAGATCTATAAGTAACCTGAATAGAGATGAAAATGGAGCCCATGGGACATAACCAGATCACCAAGTAAGAGAGAATAGAGTAAATAAGAGGCCACAGCACAGAACCTTGGTGATATTTCCACATTTAATAGGCATAAGGATCCAGCAAAGGGGGCTAAGAAGGAACGGGTGATAGGTAAGAGGATAGGAGAGAGCAGCGCCATGAAAACTCAGGAGAGAGAAAAGATGGTCAACAGTGGCAAATGCTGCAGTTACCATTTCTACCAGGGTTGGTGCCTAAGGCCTGAACTTTCTGGTCCTCAAGGGCCCTTTCCTTAGAGCTCTGGTGACACATCACAGTTTCAAGTTCAAGAGTGAGAGTAGAAGCTTTTTAAACTGATGCAGCACTCCTGCCTGTCCTCAGCTAATAGAAATAGGGTACACTAGGCATATTTGTCCACATCCCCAATTCCAGAAATGTCCACAGACTCCTGGAGAAAATTAAGCATTGTCTTTTCAAGTGCCTTCCCCAGTGGTTTGCACCAAAGAATTACAATAAAATCCATGTGGCTAAATTGTAGTTGGCCTCTCAAATGCCAAATTAAAAGCAAACAAACAAATGAACCTCCTACAGTTCCTTCAGTACAGTTGTTAGACAATCCTAAAATTCCAGGCCTCTGACTTGGTTTGCATTCTCTCACTCTTGGAGTCCCTCATGCCACCCCTCAATAACCAGCTTTCTTTGTCCATATACAATTTTAGAACTGAGGACTACTTGCTCAACTTGTCATTTCCAAAAAGTTATTCCATTCCAAACATTTCTTTCCCAATTCATACATAAATATGACTCCTTTAAAGTTGAGAAGGGTCTTCTAATAGTAGACTTACTGGAGGTAATTGGGTGATGATCACCATTAAAAATACAAAGGCATCTAGTCCCAGCAAGGACAGAATCCGACTAGTTCTAAATTTGTCCTTTTCTAACAAGGGGGAAGAATCGACTTAGATTTCCCCAAATTCAATCCCTCCAAGCTGCTTTGAAGGTAAATTGAATTCTGAAGGGGCAGCGAGGTGGTACAATGGATAGAGCACCAGTCCTGGAGTCAGGAGGACCTGAGTTCAAATCCAACCTCAGACGCTTGACACTAGCTGAGTTACCCTGGGCAAGTCACTTAACCCCAATTGCCTTGCCAAAAAAAAAATTAATTGAATTCTGAGGAAATACTGTAGTGGAAATTGAAGAAAACTTAAATTACCAGGCTAGAAGGTCCTGGCACAACATAGGTGAAGTGCCTAAAAGATATTTGACTGCAATTATCTTCAAGATGCAGTTATTAAGGACACTGAGAATATTCCTACCAGTTTCTCCTGGCTGAAGGGCCACACGAAGCTTATTCTCCTATCTCCTAGAAGTAGGGGAGTCCTCACAGTGAACAACCAATATCTCTAGAGGCACCACCAAAAGCATCAAGGTCAATGTACTCACCTTCTGCATTGCCTGTTCCTGCACTTCAAAAAGCTCCTCATCTTCCAATGCTGTATATGTTTTGCCTGACTTGGGCCAATCCCCTAGCACTTTAGTTTTGATACTGGAACAAAATGAGACACCTGAAGACCACTCAACAGCTAGCAAACTGACTTACAGTCACAGCAGAAGAAGGGTCTTCAATGAGCGTAGGTACTGATGCCATCTTGAATTGATTCAATTGAGTGACATTCTTTTTCTTGAGCTGCCCATTGTGATCAACTGACATCAGAGAGATCTCCTGGAACTGCTCCTGGAGCCAATCAAGTCCCAAAGATAGTTTTAATGCATTTTAAAGAAAAACTAGTCTCACTTTTATAGGGAAAGAAGTTTGGATAGTGCTCCTACCACACCTTTCGGAAAAAAAAAATACTCTCTGTCTGGTAGGGAACTTTCAAGCTTGGCAGATACCGCTCTATCACATCCCATCCTTCAGTGGCAAGGAGAGAAGGGCTTCTAGGAGATCTTCCATCACTTAAATGGCCTTAGGGCCATTAATTACCAATATTGAATAACCCTCATCTCAATATGGGAAGTCCCAGAAATTGTGGGCTTTGCCTCTCTTTTGGAAGAATCACATACCGGATCTCAATAATCTGGTAAATGTAGGGAGTGGAGTGGGGGGCGGGGTGATTTCAGGGGCAGTTAACCCTGTATCTACTAATATAAGGGAAGATGGTGAACGAATGAAGCACCAGGAACATCTGCATCACAATTGTCTTGTTTTATCCTTAAGGAAACTCAAGTCAGGGAGGTTATAAGACTCACCCAATGTCATACAGGTAGTAAGTAGTAGAACTGGGATTTAAACTTAGGTCCTCTTACTCCAATGCCAGCATTTTTTTCTATCACATCACAGCTCTACACCCAACAGTTGCTCCTAGTTCTGAGAAAAGCAAAACTCTTCCAAATGATAACCCTTTTTATACTTGAAGATAAATAACATATTCTACCTCCTCCCCTCTTCCCCTCTTCCTCTCCCCTCTCCTCCCTTGACATTCCCAAGTCTTTTCTCCTCCAGGCTATTCAACACCAATTACTTCAAATGATTCTTGTATGGTTCTTAGAATCCTTGTCTTCCTTCAAAACTAACCTCAAGTACCATTTCCTATGCAAGGCCTTTTCTCATCCCCCTAGTTGTTAATGCCCTTTCCTCCAAAGTTATTTCCTATTTGAATTGTATTTATGAATATGTGTACATACTGTTTTGTATCAATAGAATGTAAGCTCCTTGGAGTCTGGGACTATTTAATTATTGTGTTGGTATCTCCAGTACCCAGCAAATAGTATTAACTTACCAAACTTTTGTTGATTGACTGATGGTCTTCCTTCCTCTCCCAATCTTATTTGTTCTCCTCTTATTTGCCCTGAACTAAAGTACATCAATATTATTCCTAAAATGTGGGGGCCGGGAGAGAATATTTGTAATGCTACCATTTCTAAAAGAAACTGTCTTTTAAGAAAAGATCCTACTTCTTCATGTGCATTAAACGTCTTGCAAAAGTGACCCTGTGATGAGTTAAGTGTGAATGAAACTAACCATATGTATTAAATTCCCGTGGAAATAAATACAGATTTGTAAGTTATAGGGGAAAGTACTTGGAAAAATGGTTTTTGGGATTTGGTCAAAACCAAAGTATTTAAAAGAAATATCTGGAGAAGTTCAGCAAACCCCCAAAGCAGCCAAAACTGTCTGCCTCTAAATTGTCAGGCCTAAGCACATCAAAAACAGCAGGATGGGACTTGAAAAAGTTTCAAATTCAATTGCTTAATAAATGTTGTTTCCAGACTTTTGTCTGTGAAGGCCAAGAGATCCATTTAAGAAAATAAAACGAGCCACCACCCCATTCATAGGCCTCTGGAAGAAGGCAAAATGGGTGATGAACCAATTCTGTGTTTGTCTTTAGCAGATTCTATGTAATTGCAAAATACACATGTAATAATTCTAAGTAATACTGAGCCCCATTTTCTCCTTCCAATTCCTCTGAAGCCATGTTAGGGAAAGGCTTTCTAATGGTCCCTGAGTGGAGGAGGCCAAATGCGTGATTTCTGTAGCTTCAGAATGCTTCACTGGGCAAATTTACACCAGTCAGGTCCCTGAGCTTCTGGCCAGAGATCTGGGCCCAATTAAAACAACTATTTGTATTATTTGGATGGAAATAGGCCATTTTCAATTTTTTTAAAATTCATTAGACCACCTCTTCCCTCCACCCACCTCTTCCCTCCACCCACCTCCCACCAATTTTCTTGGAAAGTTTGTACTTGATTATGATTTTTTTTAACATAGTGAGAGTACTAGAGTTACTCTTCATGCCTTGTTCCTTAACCTGCATGCAGAAAACTGGCTCAGCCTTAGCTACTATTTGTAGCCATTTCTCTTGAGCAATGATTATTTAAAATGAAAGTCAAAGAAGTGATTGTTAACCTACAAATATAGTGTTCATCATTCATTAACTTAGTTTACTTCAACACTGCAAGGATCTTAAGATTTCATTAAGCATGGGTTACCCCTTCTACCAAGACAAACCAAAATCCTCCTTAAAAAAAATACTGGTGGCCAACTTAATTAATTACCCTTCTGACCTTAAATAAGTTGGACCTCAATTCTAGGGCTAGGCCTGTGCCTAAGCCATTCTAGCTTGGTAAGACATGAAAGAGGTTTTTTTTGTTGGTTTTATTTTTTGTTTGTTTTTTAAGAACAGAGGCTTTAAGTACCCAAGGATATGACCAGGATCAGAATAAGAGGAGGCAGTGAAAGGGATGTAGGGAGAAATGTGCTGGCTTTGGAAGCAGAAAACCTGATTCAAATCTTATTTCTGCCACTTATTGTGTGAACTTGGACAAGTCACTTAATTTGTCTGGGCCTTGGTTTCCTCTCTTATCAAATAATTGACCAAAGGTGTGCTGTAATGGAGTGGTATCCAAATTATTTTGATTGCAACTCCTAGCAATAAAACATTTTGCAGCACACACCTCCAAAATATGTACTTTTGTTTATAACTTATATACTTGGTGTAACTATACTAATATGTCATGTATATTATAAAACTCAAAAATAGACATTTAAAAAGATGAGATAAAATAACATAAACAATATTTTAAAAATAATTTTATTAATATTATTCTCTAGCTAGACCCCATGGAAGAAGAAGGGGTGGTCCACTAGAGACCTCTGAGGAGACAGGAATTTGGTATTCACACCATCACCATCATAGAGTTCCTAGGGAATAAGGGCAGTCCTAACTGGTGGGAATGTTGAGTGGTTAGTAGTTCAAGCTGATTATCGTTATTGACCCTTGCATTAGAGGTTAAGGAAGAGAGAAATAGGGGTGGAGTTTAAGGAAATAGTAGGGTGCAGTCAAATTGTTTTTTTTTTAAACGTGTGAGACAGATGGTTATATTTGAAGGCAGAAGGTAATGATCTAGGTAATGGAGAAAGGTCAAATACCTGGGTGGAGGGGAGATGGAGTGATTGTGGAAGCAATCTGATTGAGAAGATGGGGGGGGGACTGAGATCAAGTGTACATATGGAAGGATTGGCCTTGACAAGAAAGGCCACTTCTTTGTCAGAAACCCCAAGAAAGGAAGACAGAGAGCTCATGTTGGTCTCAGTTTTCTCAATAATGTAGCAGGCAAAGATCTCAACTGAGAGGAAGAAGAAGGAGGTGCAAGGAATTTGAGGAAATAAGAAAAGCTTTGGGAGAGTTTCAATGGGGAGTGAGACAGAGAATCAATTAGTGAAGAATGAAAGGACTGCCTTGCTACAGTGAGGGCCCAGTTAAGGTTGGAGAACATGAATTTGTAAGGTACACAGTCAACAAGGTTGTATGACTTTGTCTTGTTGAATTCAATTGCTTTTGAATTATTACTCAAGAAGCTGAGAAGGCACATGGTAGGAATAATCCAGGACTGATGTTGGCCAGAGAAAAAAGGTGATAGAACAAGGGGGCAAGCAATTCAAAAGCAGAGGACGGTGTAGAGTTGAGATGACTATTAGATTGAGGTTGGAGAGGGACAGTAAAGTCAGAGCAGGAATAATCATCTGAGAAAGTACTGAGGGAGTGGAAGGACTAGAGGTCTTAAGGAGGGGTAAAACAGGGAGAGGTGGAATAATAGGAGGTTATGATCAGCTAGGGGCCCATCAGAGTTTCTATTTAGGAAAAAGTATTTATGGGTAATGGCAATATTTAACATGTGACCATCCCTATGTGTGGTTGAGATGGAGTGAAGAAGTAGGACATGAAATTTAAGAAAGCTGAGGAATTGGGGAGCTAGGGAGTTAAAGGAGTATCTATGTGGATATTAAAAACCCTACTAATAGGGCAGAAGTTAGGGAGGAGCCAAGTGTAAGTGAGGGCTAATAAATGGAAAGAATGTAAAAGAAAGAGGTCCAAGATGAAAGAGAGTTTACCCACTCTGGAATGGGTACACCAGAGGGCACAAAGGAAGGGATGGGCAGGGTTAGAGTGGGCATGGGCACTGTGGAGAGGAATGCAGATAAGAACCTAGGAGGAGGGAACTAGGGTCAATTTCCTCCTGAATAGTAGAAGACTGATGAATACAGAGATGGCGGAGAACCAAGAGAAGCCCCAGGAGTAATAGCGAATGGCAGATGGATAAAAGAGCTCACAGAATCCACAGTCTCCTCCTGTCGCAGAGGGAGCTGGTCCTGGTCTGGGCCTATTCCCTTACATAGATTGCTGGTGGATGGGGATCAGGTGATCAGAAGCAGGGAATGGTGATCCTCTGGGGGGCAAATGTCACTGGTAGGTATCTGAGCCTGGGTTTGGGTTGGCCTGGGCCTGCTGGATGCAGGTGCTCCTACTCCTCGGGACAGCTAGCTAAATGAAAGTCTAAGTCTAAGTAGAGTTTATTTCAAAACATGAATTTAATGTCTGTCATAACTGAAATGGGGAAGATTTACAGACTATTTTCTAATTGCCAGAACCTACAAACTACCATTCTTAAGGATAATAAGGTGATTGGATAGTGAAAAGTCATTATTTTATTTTCCAACTCATTACACTCAGAAGTTTTCCTCCCTAACCCTGAAAAATAACTTGTAATTCAGAAAAATGCCCTTGGTTCCTAGAAGGCCACTCCATATCCCCTTGTTAATAATACTCTTCCTCCAGTCTTCTCTACCCCCTAATTTTATTCATTTTATATGTATTTCATATTAACTTATCTATTGGTATGTTGTTTTCCCCAATAGAATGTAACCTCCTTAAAAGCAGGCACTGCTTTGCTTATGTCTTTGTATGCACAGTCCCTGCTACATAATTTATTGTTGTTCAGTCATTTCTTAGTCGTATCTGACTCTTCATGACCACATTTGGGGTTTTCTTGGCCGGGATACTAGAGTGGTTTGCCATTTCCTTCTCCAGTTCATTTTATAGATGAGGAAACTGAGGCAAAGAATGACTTGGCCAGGGTCACACTGCTAGTAAGTGTCTGAGGCCAGGATGCAACTCTGGAGGATGTCTTCCTAACTCCAGGCCTAGCGCTCTATCCACTACACCACCTCACTGGCCTTGGTACATAATAGGTGCTTAATAAACGTGTGATAAATTCAATTGAAGTATCTATATTTATATATTCCTTTCTCTGTTGTTCAGTCTTTACTTGAATTCATATATTAGCAAACGAGTGACTTTAAACACCCAAGGAATAATTTGTTTTCATCCTTTTTGTAATGATAGCTCTATGAGATATCATACCAACAAAGTCAAATTCGCAAAAAACAGTCTGAATTCTGCCCTGTACAGCTTCTACTTTCCCAATTTTACACCTTTCCATCCCACCAATGTTAATGACTATTCCACGACCATTCCCCGTCTTCTAAACTTCCTTCTCCAGTTCCCACAGGGAACAGAAAACAACTGAATTTGCCAGCCATGCTAGGATTCTCTCCCTGTTACAAACACTCATTTCCGAAGCATGTAAAGTCCATTAGAGTGGGTGGAGTGGAGCATGCAGAAAAAAAGGCAGGAAAGGGGGGAAAGGTGTCCCTTGGTGACCAAGGAGAGAGCAGGGCCATCAAAAACAATAACATCACATTCCAACTCCCATCCAAAACTTTCTCTATCTTCTTTCCTTCCCCTAAAATGACAGACAACTCCTTAGTGCTTTGTTGGCCTGATATAACTCCTTGGACTCAGCTCCCTCTCCCCAGGCAGCTGTGTTAGGAACATGAAGGCAGAAATTGGAAAGAAAAGAGAGAGGAGGGGGCAACATAGAACCAGAGGAGTCCAGTTAGGGGTGGGTAGGGATGATTGCTTCTTCTTCCTAATAAGAGGCTAGAGTAACAAACAAGGCTAACTTACCTGAACCATCTGGAGCATCTACCCATGCTCAGTCTGCTGAAAGTCCCTGAGAAATTGCAGTAAGTTACATATACTTTACTTTGCCCAAATTTCTCAGACACCAAGCCAGTAGGGAGAAGCGATGTAACACACCGTATAGTCTGACATACAGACCAAATGAGAGCATCAACTTCGATTAATATATGAAATATTAGTGAGGCTTAATTTTCTGATTTTAAAATAAAATAAATATTTTATATTGCTTATATAATGTTTTGTCCTTCATTTTTAAAGAGTATCAGTGACATCATGATTGGGTGACATCTTGACTTGCAGGTGGATTGTACTTAAATGAGGCAAAATCATCAGCCGTACTCTCTTTTCCAGAGTCATCAATGTCTAGAGGCAAGACAAAACTCAAGATAAGTAGCAATGACCCAGGATACAGTGGATGGATGACCTTGGTGTCTTTGTTATTTGACCAAGCTCTAAGCATTCTACAACACCTGCTTCAGCCGCCTTCATGACCCTTGAAACAAATTGTTCTCATCTGCCCATTTCTACCAGGGGAAGTCTTCACATGCCTGAAGTAGACAAGGCCTGTTGTTACACTCAACCTGGGGTGTATAGGGTATTCAGGGAGAACTAGCACACCTTGTGTGAAGGTTTGCTGGGCCCTTTTCAGGGTTGCTCATCTACCTTTGGTGTCCGTCTTTCATTCAACTCTCACTTGTGCCTCTAAGAAGCTGTAGGCATGGGAAGCAGCCACACCCTGGTAAAACTGTCTCAATTTATATAATAAAATGAGTATAGAAAACATTTCTTCTGATATCTCACAATCATTTTTTGCATGAATGGCTAAATGAATGTATAACTCTTGGGCTCTTATCTAAGAGGCAGATTTATAAAAATTTCCCCCTATTCATAGTAGTACTGCATTAGGAAGAGTAGTTATGAAGTGGGTCATGTTTATGACTCCAGTTATAGAGCAAAACTATCTAACAATAGGTTGAGCCCTGCTTTAGGAAAGGTCATAGAGTAAGTCAATAAACATTTATTAAGCACTATTATGTACCAGACAGTGTGCTAAGTGCTGGGGGTACAAATAGTAAAAAGAAAGACAGTCCCTTCCTTCAAAGAGCTTACAATCTAATGGGAGAAGACAATACACAAAAAGAAGCTGAAAAGTATGAGGAAGGGGCGTGAAGTCCATGAAGTCAAAACCAAGCAGAGAAGCTGATGGAAAATGAAGATGGAAAAAGGGGATGGAAAGTTCTATAAAGGAAAGCTTTGGGAGGAGTTATTCTCTTCTGTGTGACTCTCATTGCATCCTGGTGCCACCAAAAATGGGACACTGGGCAACATAAGGACAGGGTCAACCACAGGCATTTTGGAGAAACAATGTTAAATCCAGCAAATGCAATTTTCAACAAAATATTAAAAACACAATTCATGCAGGAGTAAGGTGTGGGACCTCCAAGTAAGTAGGGACCTCCTGTTTCCCAAGGCTGGGTTGTTGTTTTTCTCTCTCAGTATTCCTGCTATTGGAATGAGCAACTGTACTTTAGAAAAAATCAGCACACACCCCTCCACTTGCCCATTTAGAAATCATCCCTTGAAGAAGGGATTGTGTTGTTACTCACATAAGACAACTGCCACATTTCCATTCTCTTCTCCTCATTCTCTTCAAGAATCCCCAAACTCTCACCACACATACCCTATACATGGGAAAACCTCTGCCCTCTGTTCTCAGAGTACAGATCTCTCATGTTTGTTTCCTCTCTTCCCAAACTGGGAAGAACTACAAATCCTTTGTTTTTGACTTTTTGTGGCCAGCTAACCCCTTACCAGGGGTTATTACAAATACAAAAGCATTTATTAAGAACTTACCAGACAGCTTTCTAAGATAGTGGGTTGAAGATGATGTGCTCCTCTGTATCAGTGGAGGGTTTCTTCATGGGGAGCTTAATATCCTGATTAAATCACAGGTCCAGACTGCCAGCTCTACTCTTCTGGACTTCTCCATGTGCCCCCGGGAGCCTCCTCCTCCTGAAAGATCATTTCAGCCCTCACTCAGTCTCACACCTCATCAGTACCCTCTGCCCCTAGGGATCCTCTCTCTGATTTGGAGGGTGAAGAGTGTCTCTCAAAATCTTCATTTAAAGAGGGGCTCCAGGCCAGCTATCTCTTCATTTCCCATGGGCTAGATTCCTTGTGCTTAGCATAGTGCCTAGCACCCAGTAGGCACTTAATAAATGTTTATTGACTGACAAATTACAATGTAACCCAGACTTCTCTGGATATGCTCAGTTCTAATGTGGATATGCCTTTGAGAGGGGCCTTTTAAGCATTCCCATATTGCCTGACTTCATGTCATTGGCTAACATGAAGTCTACCACATGGGGTGGAGGAGCCTCCTTTGGCTGCCTTTGTCAATAACAACATCAAATACCTTGGTCCCCTTTAGGCAGGATCATAAGGTTATCAAGGAGGAGGTTGAATAAGAAACTGATTAATATCCCAAAGTCAAAGCTTAATGGGAAGAACACATTTAGAGCAATTAACATTTTTGAAATGCCAGTTTTATTTAACATATACTTTTAGCATGGTAAAATAAAATCTAAGACTCCAAACAAAAACCCACACAATTTTAATGAAACACAGGGCCCATCATACCAAGGCACCTATAGAAAGATGAATTTTTCATCAAAAAGAAGGAAAATGATTGATAGATGTTCTCAGAGCACGTGATAAAACTTTTGTCACAAAGACAAAAGCTATCAGGGGCAGGATGTGGGCCCAGGTATTCCTGATTCTTATGCTGGCTTTTTATCTACTACTCCTGGTTGCCTAGTAAGACAAACAAATACAATAATATGAACATAACACGGTTGGCACCACCATCAGCCCCAGGCAGACTGGGCAGTCCCTTAAAGGATAGTCCTGTCTTCCTCCAACTGAGGAGAAAGACATCAATCCCTATTGTCTGAGAGACCTCAAAGATGTGTAAGGTAGAGAGACTTAGGAGAGATTGGCAAGAGGCAAGATGTGGACTTTTGATTGTCTATGCTTAGCCCTCAGTGTCATAGGCATGTGTGGGAAGTGAGGTTCCCGACAAGTTCCTTGACTCCTAGTGACTGAACCCCCAGAATCTGCTTAGAGTGTACTTCCCTAATGAGGAAGCTATTCTATCCTTGGGTGGAATGAGATTTTATCTTACTCATGGCTAGAAAAGCTCATTTATTTTTGTATATCTTCTCACCCTAATCTGTATAACTTTCTTGATCTCAGTTTTACTCTTTGGCTTGATTGCCTTTTATGTAGTCAGCATTTGACAGGAGGCAGCTAAATTGGAGAGAGTAAGTTATTACCCTTCCCTTGGGAGCACATAAAGAAAGCAACTTCTATCCTGAACCTCCTAAAAGAGACTATAGGACTCCTAGACCACAGATATTTGAAGTATGATAGATAGATTTAATTCTGGCCCTAATACCCCTCTTAAAGAGGAGTATTCCCCTAGCAATACCCATTCTTCATCCTACCTATCTCTCTCCCACTAGGCTACTGATGAAGCCCCGTTTATCTCTCTTCCTATTCTAACCAAGATAGAAATCACAGTCTCCTGTGGAGGTAGGGTAGATCAGATCCTGGATCAGATCTATACAGACATGCTATAGAAGCCAATGGATCTATATTAGATTGGCCATACATCTACATTACATGAATGTACACACACATATGAAAGCATAATTATGAATGAAGCATTACCATTTCTCATCCTCCTAATGGAAAAGCGGTATTTGAGAAATTGCTATTCTATGCCCACTATGAACAAAATGTTTTTTTTCAAAAAGTGAGAGAATAGAAGGGTGTATGAGAGAACAAAGAAATGAACTAGAAGGTATGAACTAGAAAGACCCCTGTATTTAAAACCAGAGAATCAGGGTTTTGATCCCATCTTTGCCATTTTACCAAGCATGTGGCCTTGGCCAGGGCAATTCATATCTTTGGGTCTTAGTTTACTCATCTATAAAATGAGCAGATTGGATTGTATGACCACTAGATTATCTTCCAGCTGTAGAAGTAGTCAAGACTGTATGTAACCCAGCCCTTCTTGATTCAAAGGTTAGGGTTCTTAACACCACCCCAGACTGGTGCTTTTTTGTTGCTTTTCAAATTTTAAAAGAATTAAGTGCTTTACATCTTTTGTTTTGTTTTGTTTTTTAATACAGTGACCTAGTGAGGAAATTCAGAACTCTCAAAGCAGGAGGGGTCTGGCTAGTTTGGAGCCCTTGCTGAAATTTCCAAACATAGCTGTGGCCTCTGTTTCTTTAGGGACTTGAGTATTTATCATTGCTTAGTGGTGGGAGGGGGGAGAGAACTCCCTCAGAGTCACTACACATTTGGTTTTGTTCAGGAGGTTGAAAGCATCCCCTCCTGGATTAAGGCATTTTTGTTGTTGTTTTGTTTTCTATGTCCTTATTTTTACACATAAAGTAAGCAAACCTAGGAGGGGGTCTCAGAAGCCCCAGGTGTCTGGCCCCGGTTGGAATATTCACGTATACACCAGTGACCTCTAGGCTTTTGAGACGCCCCATTCCACAGAAAAAAAGACTTGGCCAGAAGAACAGGCTCTGCACTTCCCAGGCCAAAGTAAACGGAACGGTTGAGTTCCACACCCCCCTAAGGAGATGAAGGCTGCAGCTCCATCTGCAGACTCTGTCAACGTCAATCTGCAGGGAGAGCCCAGGTTCCCAAATGCACCACTGCCCTTTTGTCTTCCTTTCTATCCCCGGGGTGCAGAAAACTGGGCTAGGCACGAGGAACCTGGAGAACTCAGAGCCGCAGATTCAGATCAAACTTCCTGTGTGGGCCAGAGCCAATGGTTTACAGCTCAGCCTCAAAGTGGGGAATAGTAAAAGAAAAAAAAAAACAGGCCTGCCTTACAATCTAGGCTGGGGATTAGAGCCCCTAAATCCTTAAATGCTGGTCAAGCACAAGACAAAGGCGGAGTGTTGTTCTTTCTCCCTAGGGAAAGTCGCCAGGTGAGCCTTGGATAAGGCACACTCTTATAGACTAAGTCATCAGGACTGAGGTAATTGAAATCACTCTAGTTGTCAGAACCAGTGAGTGAGCCAGACAACAGACTAGGAAATCCAGTCAGGGAGAAGACAGAGGATTCATTCTCCTTGTCTCCCTGTCTTCTCCACATAATTATGCCACAGTTGCCCATAGGTGCTACACAGGTGGTCTCCAGCCTCAGGCAGTGACCTGGGGAAAAGAATTCAGCTGCAATTAATCTATTCAACTACCAACATTCCTTCTTGAAATTGTCCAGATTCCACTTATTAAATATATTAATCTGAACTTAACAATTTAGGATCGTTTCACTGAATGGTTTGGAGGAATGGGCCAGGAGTGGGCGGGAGAAAGAATTTGATCTTAGGGAAAGGCATAACTCCTCCTGTGCTAAGTGGCTTTTATGGCTTGATTTTAAACCATTTTAAATGGAAAGAGCCATCTGCAGATCAGAAGAGTCAGCAGCTAGGATTAACAAGAGTTAAAGAAACAAAAACAACAATTGCATCCCTCTCTTCTCAGTGGGTCATCTCCTCCCCCTCCTTGTTGCTCCAAGGTCAGCTAAGACTGCAATGACAGCATTTTAAACAGCTGCTCAGAAGCGTTTTTAATGGAGTTGGTATAATACGATGAGTTATCTAGCACTTTTACCGCCATATCAAAGGGATGAAATGTCCCCAAACCAAACTTCTTCCCCCGGAATGACCTACTCTGGACAAAATTATTCTCTGCTCTTTGACTGTGAGGAATATGCCATCCTTCAGAAAGCCATGTTGGCCCTGGTTAGGATCGACATCCTTTTAATGAAAAGATAAGACCCCTTACCAAAAAATACACACTTAGATTTCAACAACTCTGTGCTCGTGGAAGGCATCACAGTGATTGGTCACTAAAACAATCAGCTCTGGCAAGCATCTGTTAATTATATATTATATCTGAATATGCAAAGAGATGACATTGAAATATCCACAGAAACAGCAGCTGGTGAGCAGCACATCTCCTCTGGTTGACTAGGTAAGCCACAAGTATGTAAACTTATTTTGTAGTCTTAACCAATAGTTCCCCCATGTGATGGTCTAAGAGTAGGCATGGTTTGGATTTAAAGATCATTTCCATCCTTCTGTTACATATAACAGCTCATTGGAAGGCCCCATCTTTTCCCAATCCTTATCCACCCCCAGCCTCTGAAGAAAAAAGAGGGGGGAAAAACAACTAAGCAAAAGTTAGGTATCCAATGGCTGTGACAATTTCATCTATGTCAAAAATAACGAAAGATGACAGGCAATCACATTCAGACTTGTAACATGATCATTTGTTCCAGAACTCCCTGCAAAGATTAATTTGGAGACAGAAAAAGAATAATCTCTTAAATGCTATCATTAAAAACAGAGAGAAAAGAATAGAAAACTGGGTAGGTATTTTTTCCCTTTAATTTGCTGGTTTAAAAAAATAGAATGGGGGGAGGAGTGACACGTTTTTTAATCCAATAACATTTGCTTTCCAAATTGCAATGTACCAATGACTTTCAACTTGAGACATGACAGTCTCTTTTGGAGACTTTTGGAAACAACAGGGAAAATAATTCAAGTACTAATAATGTAGCATCTGTAAATAAAATCATGGTCTCTATTACAATTTCTCCATCTTCCAGCAACAATGGGTACTTTTTCTCAAGGTAAACCAAAAATATCCATTTCTCTCTCCCTGCCCCCAAATCTAAACCAAATTAACTACGGGGCTAAGGTTAAAATGATGAGATTTGCAGGTTAGCTTTCATACTATCAAGTTGATACTGAAGTAGACCACGAGGAGAAATGAATCCATAAAGAGGACTTCTTCACCACAGGAGCCTTGGAGATAGTGTGGTTTTTCATTTAACAGAAGGGAAGATAATGTCGCAAGAATTTTCTTTTCCAGATGGACAAGGGGCAAAGCAACACAAGATTTTCTCTTACAAACCCTGGGTGCCAAAAGTAAAGCACTTAAAACTCTTAGCCTCAGGCTAAATGGATGCTTTCCCTGATCATTTTTCCCTTTCCCACTGAATCTCAAGTTATTTTCATGTCAACAGAGCTCCTTTTTAATAAGCTATGAAGAGTCGGGGCTAAGTCCATATATTTTTATAGCTAATAGTTGAATAGTGGAAGTGTGGAGATTCTAACCAGCAGGTGTAGCTGTAAAGGCCAAAGTTTAGCAGAGGAAGGCTTTACCCGCCTTCTCACTTAGACTAGGAGGGACTGGTTCCTCCCAGACCCCACTTGTACCCTCCCACGGAGCTGGCTTTAAGAATGGTTTTCCTTCTTGTCCCTACTGCAGCTTCCTTCTGTCTCCTAGCTTCAGAGGAAACCACCTAGGACTCCCATGTTTAAAGAGACCTAGTTCTGGCTACCAACAATGACTTGCTTAGCCTAGGGCAAGAGAAAAACCCCGGATCCAACATAAATTCTTATGGAGGGCATATAGAATTATTGACCAAAAATATATAGCATATAGGTCATAGCATGTAGGTCCAAAGCCCTCAAGGGAAGAGACTGATCCTGGCTGTCTAGACAGAAGTGCAGTTCCCCCAGCCTTAGTCTTGATCATAATTCTGTGCATACAAACTAAACGTTGGCTTCCACCATTTCCTTCTTGGATGAAACAGTTTGGATGGAAAAGCAGTTGAAAGTAAGCCTGTACAACATACGATCCGCCAAAGGATTTCAGGTGGCCTGTGAAAAATGTAGAGGATATAAAAGAAAATAAAAATGTAGTAAGTGCTTTGTCCATGCCCCACTTAATCCACCTTCCACTAGTCACTATTGTGCCCATCATGTAACTTGGTGGGTGGGTTGCCACTGTGCACCCTCTCTTGCTTCTCACATGACCCACAGCAACCAACCATTATCATCAGTCCGTCTCTAAAAACCTATCTGCGACCCAAAGAAGTTTAGCCTATTTTAATTTTGACCCTTACCTACTGCCAAGTTATGCAGGTCTGGTTTAAAGGCATAGAAAGAAAGAACTACACATATATATATATATATATATATATATACACACACACATACACACATATGTATATGTACACACATACATGTATACATACATATATACACATATATACATATATACATGCATGTGCATATATGTGTGCATCTATAAAGCCTATTACATATGTATATATTTATATATAATATATTCTACAACAAATTCAAAGTTTATATGTTATATGAGTATAAAAGGATATACACACATATGTGTGTATGTATATATATACCTCCTTTTAGCACACACAGGCATAAGGAAAGTTGAAAAGGATCTAAAACCTTTTGATATTTTCCCAAAATTCTTTCCTAAAGGAAGGTCTCATCTCAGCTTGACTCTTCAAATAGGTTGAGCAGCCAGCAACAAAGCAAACTCCAATTCCCAAATGCCCATCACGTCTCCATATTGCTACTGACTCCCAGGCTCTCTTTGGCATTCTTTTGTCCCTGTCTCTTTGATTGATTCTCTCATAGAGCAATTAAAAATCCCACATCAACAGAAAACTCTCTTTTTCAATTCCTGGCCTTCCATAGCTCAGTCCCTTCCATGTCTAAGAAAAACTGCAAACCTACAAACCTCAGTATCCCAAGAGAGGTCCTGGACCCGCTCATGAAGCAGCCAGTCTGAAATTTGTCCGAATAGACCATTCATTACACTGGTATGACTCAATCTGTCAGAATGTACAGGCTAACACGAAGAAGGTACAGAAAAGGGTTCCCTTCTCTATTTAGATTAGCAGGAACAGAAGCAATAGCAGGAGAGTGAAAAAAGGAAATATGGAAAAAGTGGACTATGGTGGGATGAAGTTTTGGCTGCACATTCCATTACATTTTTCGAGGTTTTTTTGAGTGAAGCTGTGGTTCTCTGGAAAATGTCTCAAGGCAGAAAGATGTCTCCCTTTCCTGAATGCTTTTTTAGTGAAATACAGGGAGGGTGTTATTTATGATATTTGTCAAACAGAGGGCAAAGAATGGCATGAGACATTTTATCAGAAACAGAAAGGCCTGCCTGGTAGAATAGGTACATAACTGATGGTTGAGGTAGATTGCTTACCTCTGACATCCCTGATCTTTCAACTTCTCTTTGTCTCTGGAGTGAAATTGGCTCCCCAAGGGAAACCCTCAAGAAGAAGGTTTTTCTTAGTTTCCAAAGCTACTTCTCAGATATGTGTTAGATTTTTATAAGGAATTAAAGATTTCCTAAGGACTGATTGCTGTTCCCTTTTTCTTTTCTAGTAGTGTTCCTATACTATCTTGTCCACTCCAAGACAGCACAAAAAGTCTAGTTTAATACTCAATTATCTTTATTACATTACATAGGTCTCTCACAGAACAAACAATATACAGATTAGTCAAAACCTACAGAGGCAGTCTTCCATTGCTCAGTAAGCTTACGGGTTGACTGCATGGATTTTCAGGCCAAATTCCTTCAACTTTGCTTTCCTGTCCAACCTTTGTTGGGCGGGGGGAGAGATGTAATTTCTTCTTTCTTATTAGTTCACCCTTATTTTTCTCACAACGGCCAAGCACATTAGAACATTTAAAACTTTCTTCCAACCCACAAATATTGTCTTTTTTCCTAGAAACCTTTACTCACTAAAAGTCCCATCTTTACATTTTATCACATCTACCTACCAATTTAGGTTTTCTCATCAATTCACAGGTACTGTGAGAGATGCAGGTTTTGTCAGAATCACAATGTCTATTATTAACAGAAGGTTGAGAAGTTATTGAATATCTATTTTTCTGGTGTTATTTGGCCATATAAATATCCTTATTAAATAAGGTCCTTGTTTGGCCTCCAACAACTTCAAGATATAGGAGAATTGCAGGAAATTGGTACCTCCCATACAAATATTCCCCTTGTGGTACTTTCAGCATCCTACCTCAGGGTTCCCATGTGTTCCTACTATGCCTGGACTTCCTAGAGTTCTTCTTTAGAATATCTTACCTCAGCCTCCTCTCCTCTGCCATCCTCCCCACTGTTCCTGAGCTATCTCTCCTATTAAGCCTTACTTCTTTCTAGTCCTATTATCATTTCAATTTAATAAACATTTAGTCCCTATCATGAGCAAGATATAGTCTTGGGAAATACAAAGACAAACAATAACAACAACAATTAACAATACCTATCCTTAAGGAGGGGAAGGGGGAAGGGGGGAAGAACCTCAGGATCTTGTTCTCTGTAGGATGGCCAGTCTGATAGACTAATTCCTCTGCTATGTGTGCTAATGGGTAATCTATTACCCCTCCCAGGTAACATCATTGCATTTTAAAGGAATTTTTTTTGAAATATATTGTCTTAAAACTGTTGGAAAAATTATAAAGCAATTCAGCAGCAATTAGACTTAGACCAACACCTTATAGTATATACCACAACAAATTCAAAATTGATATGCTAGATTATTCCATTAAAAAAGAACAAGAACAGGTATTTTTGTAACTATGGCTAAGAAAGAATTCTTAACAAAACAAAGAATATAGATGATCACTAAAAAGAACAGATAATTTTGATTACATAAAGTGGATGAGCTTTTGCACAAACAAAATCAATGCAGCTAGGATAAGAAAAGAAAGTGCTGAGTGGGGAAAATATACATCATATATGACTGATAAGGGTCTGACATCAAGATACATAGGGAATTAATATAAATATGTAAGACCAATAACTAACAAAGTAGATGCTCATTTATTTGATAATGGCTAAACCAGTTATGGCACATGCTGTAATGGAATATTGAAAAAAAATTATGAATATAAAGAATTCAGAGAAGTATGGGAAAGTTTCTATGAACCAATGCAGACTGAAATAAGCAGAACTAGGAAAATACTAAATCACAAAACTACAAAAATATAAGTGGAAAGAATTTTTAAAAAAACATACTATGTAATTATATTGACCGTGCTTAGCAGTAGAGAAATTTTTTTAAAGTGTCTTCTACCCTTCTTTGTGGAAGGTCTGTGGATGTGGTATATTATGTGTACTGTACTGTCAGATATAGATGATACATTGTTTGGTTTTGCTAAACTGTTTTTTCTCTTTCTTTTGAAATCTATGCCTGGCACCTAGTAGATAATAAATTCTTGTTGATTGATTGATTTGTTACAAAAGATAGCTCCCTGAGTAGGGGAGAGGGAATATATTTATAAATGAAAGTGATATGATAAAGTCTATGTGAATAAGATTTTTAAAAGAAATATAACGTCTTAAGCCAAAGGACTACCTCCAATGATAAGAATATCAAAGAGTGGCAAATCAAGAGAAAGACTGGGGACAAGTTGTCTCTATACGACTATATGACTCCATTTAAAAAGATACTAAACTGCTACTTCAAAGAAAAATGTCACTAAAGATGTCATTTAGACTCAATGGGTGTAAAATTCTTAATGTGTGCCAAAGAAGACTAGACACTGAGAGCTTTGAACTTGAAGCCTGAGGCCAAGTTGAACCAATAGATGAAGGTTGACTGGCATCCTGAAGTCAAACCTTAAGGGGAATGACATCACATTTTGAGTAATTAACACTTATTCAACACCAATCTTATACTTATTTTGTAAGGATAAAATGGGAGACAACATATCTAGAAAAATGTTAACAAAACACATGACTCATCACCCCCAAGGGAGCTATAAAAAAAGAGAAAAACTTTCTTAACAAAAATGAGAAGAAGGATTGGCAGATATCCTCAGAACATATGATAAATAGGTTGAAATGCTATAGAACTGCTTTTGGAACATAAAGACCTCACTTTACAAAGCAATGGTGAAGGCTAACAATAATTATATTCCACTGGATTTGTCAAATATAATCAAAAGTGGTTAATCTCTAGAAAGAGGCTACAAAATGACTAAGATACAAGAATGGAATCAAAAGGCTCTCTATTGGTGACTTCCATACTAACTGAACTAACAATGTGTCAACAAAGAACAAAATGGCTGAATCATCTGCACTTGTTTACACAAATGGAGATCTCATTGTTGCTAGAAATTATGCAAAGTTTATCCTAAAAGAGCTCAGACTTATTGCTGGATGCTTATATAATGGAAGACTGACTGCCCAGTGAGGACCCAGTCCTTAGAGCATATACAGTATACCTTGCCTGGTCCAAATCTCTGTGAAAGCTCGGTGAGTTTGCTTCCAAGCATGCAAAATGGAGGGGCTCTTCCCCCTTCTTCAGAGACAGTCCTATTGGCATACTGCGGTTATGAAAAGAAAAATCTTTTAACTGGCTCCTGAGTCAGAATTAAGAATGCATGCAGGGGGGCAGAGCCAAGATGGCGGAGGGAAAGTAGTGACTATCTTGAGCTCTCTCCCAAAACCCTCCAAATACCTATAAAAAATGGCTCTAAACAAATTCTAAAGCAGCAGAACCCACAAAAAGACAGAGTGAAACAAATTCCCAGCCAAAGACAGCCTGAATGGCTAATCAGAAAGATATATTGCACGGAGTGGGGAGAGGAGCGTAGCAGTTCAGCGTGGACATGCAGGCCACAACGACCCTGGAGCAGGCCTCAGAGGACTGAATCGTGGGCAGCTGTGATGGTTTCCAGACTTCTCAACCCAGGAACGCCAAAGACAACTTAGAAGGTCAATGGGAAAAGTCTGTGACTGCGGTGGGAGAGGAGCTAGGTCTCAGCCACAAGGCTCGAGCGCGGCCCAGGATCACGGCTATTTCCTGAGCTTCCAGCCCACAGACTGAGGGAGAATCGAGTGGCTGATTAAAGGGGGATTGCAGGGATCTCTTTGCCAGTGCTGAGGCAGGGATCTCTTGGTTTACTGGTGCTTGGATCTGGGTCACAGTTCTGATGGGCGGTCCTGGGGCAAAGAGGAACACTGGTGCGGTGGAGCTTGTTGTGGTGGTGGAGAGGAAACACCTTGCCCCTTATCATACCACCTTGGAAGAACTGAAAATTTTCAGGTCCCTAGAAGTATCTCTGAAAACAGCTGTACAAACCCCCAAAGCTTGGGTCAGTACACTCTTCACATTGGAAGCAGACTTCTACCTTAACAAAGAGTTTAAAACTCAAGTAATTGGCCGGGATCATGAGTTAGCAGTGCAAAAAGAGTCAGACTATATTATCTTACTTTGGTGACAAAGAAGATCAAAACATACAACCAGAAGAAGACAATGAAGCCAAAGCTCCTATATCCAAACCCTCCAAGAAAAATATGAATCGGTCCCAGGCCTTGAAAGAGCTCAAAAGGGATTTTGAGAAACAAGTAAGAGAAGTAGAGGAAAAACTGAGAGTGATGCAAGAAAATCATGAAAAACAAGTCAACAGCTTGCTAAAGGAGACCCAAAAAAATACTGAAGAAAATAACACCTTAAAAAATAGCCTAACCCAAATGGCAAAAGAGGTCCAAAAAGCCAATGAGGAGAAGAATGCCCTTAAAAGCAAAATTGGCCAAATGGAAAAGAAAGTCCAAAAGCTTACTGAAGAAAATACTTCCTTAAAAATTAGAATAGAGCAAGTGGAAGCTAGTGACTTTATGAGAAATCAAGACACTGTAAAACAAATCCAAAAGAATGAAAAATTAGAAAACAATGTGAAATATCTCATTGGAAAAACAACTGACCTGGAAAATAGATCCAGGAGACAGAATTTAACAATTATTGGACTATCTGAAAGCCATGATCAAAAAAAGAGCCTAGACATCATCTTTCAAGAAATTATCAAGGAAAACTGCCCTGATATTTTAGAACCAGAGGGCAAAATAGAAATTGAAAGAATCCAAAGGAAAACTCCTAGGAATATTGTAGCCAAATTCCAGAGTTCCCAGGTCAAGGAGAAAATATTACAAGCAACCAGAAAGAAACAATTCAAGTATTGTGGAAACACAATCAGGATAACACAAGATTTAGCTGCTTCTACATTAAGGGACCGCAGGGAATGGAATATAATATTCCGGAGAGCAAAGGAGAAAGGATTATAACCAAGAATCACCTACCCAGCAAAACTAAGTATAATCCTGCAGGGGAAAAAATGGTCATTCAGTGAAATAGAGGACTTTCAAGCATCCTTGATGAAAAGACAAGAGTTGAATAGAAAATTTGATTTTCAAATACAGGACTCGAGTGGAACATGAAGAGATAAACAGGAAAGAGAAAATCATAAGAGACTTATTAAGGTTGAACTGTTCACATTCCTGCATGGAAAGATGATATTTGTAACTCATGAGACCTTTGTCAGTATTAGGGTAGTTGGAGGGGAAAAAATTATATGTATGTATATATAGATATAGATAGATAGATAGAGGGCACAGGGTGAGTTGAAAATGAAGGGGTCATATCTGGAGAATAAAATTAAGGGGTGAGAAAGGAATATACTAGGAGAAGGAGAAAGGGAGAGGTAGAATGGGGTAAATTATCCCACAAAAAAAAACGGAAAAGAAAAGGTTCTTACACTGGAGGGGAAATAGGAGAAGGTGAGAGAGAATGAGTGAATCTTATTCTCATAGGATTTGACCTAAGGAGGGAATAACATACACACTCAATTGGGGGTGGAAATCTGTCTTACTGTACAGGAAATTGGGGGGGAAGGGGACAAGAGAGTGGGGGAATGATAGAGAGGAGAGCAGATTGGGAAAGGGAGTAATCAGAAGCAAATACTTCTGAGGAGGGTCAGGATCAAAAGAAAGGATAGAATAAATGGGTGGGAGGGATAGGATTAGGGGAAATAGATTTTCACAGCATGTCTACTATAGAAGTGTTTTGTGTAACTGCACATATATAACCTATATTTAGTTGCTTGCCTTATCAATGAGGGTGGGTGGGGAGGGAGGAAGGGAGAAAATTTGGAACCCAAAGTTTTAAAAACACATGTTTAAAAAAAATGTTTTTACATGCAACTGGGAAATGAGAAATACAGGAAATGGGGTACAGAAATCCATCCTGCCCTACAGGAAAATTGAAGGGGAAGGGGATAAGAGAAGGGGGGGAGAGATAGAAGGGAAGGCAGACTAGGGGAAGGGGTATTTAGAATGCATACCATCTTGGGGTGGGGGAAGAGGAGAGATGGAGTGAAAATTTGGAACTCAAAATCTTGTGGAAGTAAATGTTGAAAACAAAAAAATAAATAAATAAAAATTACCATAAAAAAATGAAAAAAAAAAAAGAATGCATGCAGAAGGTTAAAGCAAACAATCTCTTGCTCTCTTTCCTGGAAGCCTTGGAGGAGGAGGAAAAATTGTTGTGGGCCTCCACGTAAGGAAAGAACATGGGCCCCTATTTCCCACATGGCTTCTATGTATCCATGAATACCAGGCTCCTGTTTCTTTTATCTCTTTGTGTTTATTCTTTCCTGACCATGGGTGAATGAGTATCTAGAGACCGAAAGGTCGAGGCTATGATTTTGTGAGCTTTGAAAGGTCAGAAGAACCATTAAAAGTCCCCTCAGCACCTGGAGCTGGCAATAGTAGATGCTGAATCCAGGAAGGAGTAAGCCCTCAGAAGCAGCCCTCTTGACTCAGTCCAACAATGCAGCTACCTGCAGTCAAGAAACCAAGCCCTGCCAGCAAGAGAGCAACTTGACCATCCACTATTCCACATCCAGACATGAACCTGGTGGTGACTCCTCAAAGGGAAAGATGGGCTCCAAGGGCTGGGAAGTATATCCCTTCCTGGGCTGAGGGAGAGCAACTACTTTACATTTGAGTTTACCCTTCCCTGAGACCAAGTTAGGTGTGTGGAAGGGAGAGTGTATTTCAATTTGGGGTATGATTGTATTTGGGTTCTTTCTATGTCTTCTCAAAAATTATCTATTTGGATAACCTAAATGATGTTAATTGGATAATGAATACCAGGGAGATGCTAATTGGTTAAATGATATGAGGGGAAACACACCAAATGAGGAGTTGTGAGTAAGTCACAATTTCTCTATGTTACTTCTAGAACATCGAGGGGAGAAATAGTAGCCACCTTCTGGGGGATCCAACTTGGTAGTCCAACTAGTTAAAGAGTGAGCCCTAAAATTGTGCACCAAATCTCACTGTCCTTTCTAAACCAACAGAGGGCAAATGCTAAAAGACTACAAATACAAACCACAAAACATCCTTGAGAATTCCATAAATGAATTATACTGGAACTAGTGTTTCATTACAGATAAAAATGTTGCCCATAACTTCTTAGTCACAATATTATTCCACAAAAATTTAAGAACTACATTTTAAATAAATGTTACCATGCCAACTACTCATAATACACAAACTAGATGGAATGAAAAAGTTTCCAAAATATAGAGATGTAGCAGAGGAAATTAATACCATATGAGCATCTGTCAAGTTACATATTATTCTTGTTGTCCTGTCTGCTACCAGAATTATTCCAAACACAGCCAAGTGTTTGTGAGGTTCATTTAAGGGGGAAAACCTTACCTGCTGGGCTTATACAGGAGGAAGGAACAGAAATTTCACTCTTTTTCCTCTGGTACTCACCCTTGAAACATGGTCCTATCCACACACACACACCCCCCCCCCCCCCCCCAATCTCCTTTCACCAGGTATATTATCTGTTTTCTGGTCCCTACTTTTCCTTGGCTCCATCTGTTTGGAGAAATTTGTCTCTGTCTCTCTCTGTCTCTCTGTCTCTGTCTCTCCCTCTCCAGTTTTAAGCAATAGCTTCAGGGTCATCAATTTACATATGTAAAGGGCCAAGGAGAGGAGGCAGTGGAGAACCAACTCTTTGGTGAAGGTGACTAGAAATGATCCCTGTATCAATCGTGCCTAGCAGCCTTCTACTAGGCTCAGGGGAAAAGAGTTGATGGGTTTTGTAGTGAGATGATCACTTCTAAGGGACTCTGAGAATAGAGGCAAAGCAGTTACTAGGAGCATTCAGACATGAAGGGTCTACCTCCCTTTCTTTACTTGTGTCACGGGCTCTTCTATTGTGTTTGCCAAATAACTATATTGGGAATGAGGCAAATTCAGTTGAGCATAAGGGGGGCAGTGTTGATACAGAAGATAGTCTGACCATGAGTGGGGTTATGCCAGGAAGAAAGTTAGCCTGTTTTTGATCCAGTCTGACACTATTTGGGGGTTGGAGGGGAATGGAAGCCTTAGGAATGAAGTATTATGATGAAAAAATCCTGGGAATGACAGCTCCAGGGGGCTGTTGTGCTAGGTAGAGCCTTCTAGAGGTCTGGGAGACTTGGTGCCCACAGATACTGCGGGGAAGAAGTGTGTCCTTCTATTGTGAGTGTTGGTATCACTGGGCAAAACCCCATTCATTTCGTGGTAGTTATGCTCCTGTTTTTCTACTGTTGTGGATGTTGCTAGAAAGACCAGGAAGGCCTGCATTTTATCTGTGATCTTTATAGCTGCTTTCTGGTTGTATATAAGCTATATTTAATAGATTTAGAGAACTCTAAAGAGTTACTCTTATGCCTTACCATGATATGGAGTGACCCTAGGTTTTTAATGGCTATGTGAATTAAATGAAAGTTATAGCAGGTCCTACTAAGCTGGAAAAGATTTGAAAATTAGCCTAGTCATCAGAGCTAAAACTAACAGTTTTTGCATCCAGAGCAAACCCTAAACATAACAGACCCTAAATTCATTTGGTAGAAAAGGGAGGAGTGGCGGCAGAAACTCCAGGAAACTATAAAGGTGCCCCTAGAGAGGTCATGTGGAAGAATGGGCAACAGGGTAGGGCTAGATCATGTAGGGCCTCATATCGCAAGGAATTTCTCTTAGCTTACTATTTGAACTAAGTATGCTTACAAACTAAGTGCTAAGCTGCAGAAGAACTGTAGCTAGCACCTTCTAAATTTCAGTGCTCTATGGCAAATGCCTAGTTGTTATGCCTAGTTACAGCTCTGATGGTGATGGCTAGGTGTGCCTGGTTCCAGGACCAACCTAACTTGTTCAGGGAACTAATCATCAGGTTGACCACATGTATGAACTTTTCATCCACAACAAATTTTGAAAAGCATATAGTAATTTGGAGAGGGGTTAAGAGGACCTACATCAATTAAATTACAAGTCATTGGGGCAGCTAGGTGGTACAGTGGATAGAGCACTGGCCCTGAAACCAGACCTGAGTTCAAATCTAGCCTCAGACCAAACACTTGACACTTACTAGCTGTGTGACCCTGGGCAAGTCACTTAACCCCAATTGCCTAAAAAAAAAAATTACAAGTCATTGAAATTATTATATTTTATATCCTAAAAAAAGTATAGGATATATCTGGATGAGCATATCAACAAGTCAGCAAGCATTTATTAAGTCCTTATCATATCCCATGTGCTACCTATATGAATCATGACAACAAACTAGGCATGAATAATTTTTACCTCCTAATTTAAGGGAAAGTGCTTAAAAAGGGTTTGGCAGGATTTTATATCTGCTCTATTTTCAATGAGTGAAGGAAAATGAAGCAGAGGATGGAGCTGTGTACTCAAATGGAGGGATCTCATAACCACTGTATTTGGAGTGGCAAGGGACCTTCAATAGTATGCAATCTAACCCCTCTCCTTCTAAAGATGAGAAAATTAAGGGAAGGGATATTGGTACTCTTTAGTGGGGTAAGGGAAGGGTGTGCATATATTGAATGCCTGCACAAATACTACTACTACTACTACTAGTACTACTGCTACTACTACTACTACTACTACTACAAAGAAGAAGAAGAAGAAAGAAAGAAAGAAAGAAAGAAAGAAAGAAAGAAAGAAAGAAAG